>NC_069780.1:167144466-167447497 GCF_027406575.1 Nycticebus coucang | reverse complement strand
GGAAGGATATGAGCAGGTCTACGTCTCACTGGGCAGGTTCACCCTCTTCATCACACCAAGAGAAAGCGACATGGGTACTATGTCCTGGGAGGAAACCTGATTTGAAGCTGTGACCTTGCACCAAGACACAGGTCTGGGTGATAAGGTCTCTTGCCTCAGGTGGGCAAGCTTGAGCTAGTAAATTCTGACTGGCAGATTTTTATTGGCCCTGCGATTTTTTAGCTGCCTTTTCAGCTCCTCTGGAGAGCTATCCCTTTCTGCCCAGATTGTTACTGCCCCCGTCAGGCTGGGCTCCCACATCAGGGCAGTGCTTTGCTCTTGCGGCACAGATGTTCTCTCCTCTCAGATGTGAGCGTTTAGAGAACACAGCTGGCTCATTTTCCCACAGCTGTTTCTTAGCACCCGATCCCCCAGCTTGCTCTGCTCTGTGCATGGAGACCTGGATTCTGACCCTAAGGCAAGACTGCCATTCTTATCTGGTGTATAATCTTCCTTGCTTTTCTTGCCTCCTAATAGCTGGGGTCTGGTTCTGTCCCCAGAGCATCTCCCAAGCCAGGTGCAGAAAGAAATCCATTCCTGGTTGGAGAGGTGAGTGCCGGCAAGCTTTATCCGATCCCGAGGTATGGAGGAGTCCACTGAACATGGAGACATGCCTGAGATGACAGTCTCAGGGACCGCAAGGCCACTGGTCTCCTAGTGTCTGGAAAGTTGGCTATTTAGAAAGGCTTTGTAGATTTCATTGGCTCAATAAATACTAACTGAATAGCCACAATGTGCCCTGTGTTGAGCTCTCTGGGTGAAGCTGATGTGGTTCCTGCCCACGTGACATTCTGTCTGTAAGATCAGGAAAGGCTGGCTCGGTTCAGTGAGGTGCTGGCCTCTCTCCTTCAGCCTCAGTGACAAGACCCCTGCCTCCCCCCATCAAGGCCTCTGCGCCCATCTCTCTTGCTTGTTTTTCCACTTCTCTGAAACCTTCCTCCTTCTTGCTTCTCTCTTGTCCCATCTCCCTTGCTGCTTTCTCTTCATCCATCCTTCCCACTGTTCCTGCCTCCTTTCTTCCTGAAAATTCTGCCCAGATGGATAAACAGATTGTGGTACATCCATACAATGGACTATCAGTGCTGAAAAGAAATGAGTTATCAAGCCCCATGTGGAGAAACCTTCAAAGCATACTGCTGCGTGAGAGAAATTCAAAGTGAAAAGGCTACATTGTGCATGATTCCAACTACGTGACTTCTCAGAAAAGGCAAAACTTAGAGAGAGTAAAGAGATCAGCAGTTGCAAGGGATTTGGGGCAAGGAGGAAGGGATGAAAAGAAATTTTTGGGGGCAGTGAAATTATTCTGTCTGATACGGTAATGATGAAAACATGTCATTATGTATTTGTTAAAACTCATGGAACAGTACAACACAAAGAGTAAACCTTCATATAAACCATGGACTTCAGTGGATGGTATATCATTATTGGTTCATCATCATAAATGTTCCACAGTAATTAATACAAGCTCTTAAGAATAGAGGAAACTGAGTGAAGGAGCAGGATACGGAACTTCCTGCACTCTATTTTTTTCTGTAAACCTAAGACTTCGGCAAAAATGAAGTTTGCTAAAAGAACAAATCAGCCTGACTTACCCTAATCTGGCATAGCACCCAGAGTTTCTTCAGAGTTCCCTATCTGGCCTCTCTCTGCCTTCCAGGGAGCTCTGGATGCAGCCTCCATGTCTCCCAGTGTCTTTTGTCTCCACAAGGACTGGTCTGTCCTGTTACCATGCCAGGGAGTCACTGCACTGACCTTTTGATCTTCACTCCCAGGCTCGGCCCACACTTTCACCTCCAGTGAACCTCCATGTTGGCCTTTTGAGTTATCATGCTGTCCCCTTGCCCATCTCTCGTCAAAACATGCGCTGGTCATAAGATGCCTTTTGCCACCCCTGATAACTCAGTCACATCTACCACTGCCCATTCCCAGGCCCAGATAAGAAAGATGCAAGGAGTCCCAGAGAAGAATCCGACAGAGAGAAGTGACGGGGGGCCAGAGTCTCTCACCTGTGGCCTTCCTCGGGTCCTCCCTCACCCACTCTGGGCTGGAGCCCGCCACATCTTGTTAGGAGTCTGACAGCAAGTAACCTGAGGGGACATGCTCCTGGCGTTTCCTACCCTGACAAGGAGAACGTTGGGGTTCCAGCCTGTCATGCTTTTACAACCGCTCACAGGGCCAGCCTCTGTTAATCATTGATCTGGATATAAAAGGACCCAGGGTTTTTATCAGTACTCACTTGTGGGGATTGGGAAGGCAAGGCAATCCCTTGCAGAAAAATATCACACTGCACTTTGTTTCAGATGGCGCCGGGGCAGGATCTGGGGGTGAGGGGAAGCTTGCTCCCATGTGCCCATGGAAGTGATTTTCGACCGGCATGCCACGAGATGATCTTAGGTGTGCCACAAAAATTTTTAAAAACTATTAATTAAATTATTTTCAGAAGAAATTCAAAGCCCAGTAAGTATATTCTTTTCTTTTTTTTTGGTCAACATAATTTAAGTGTGTGGCAGAAGTTTAACTATAGGTTCAAGGGTGCTGTGAGAGAAGAAAGGCTGGCAAACACTGCTCTTCGGGTTTGGCTGGAGCACAGAGAGTGGACAGAGGACCTTCGTTTTTAACAGGTCCTCCGCAAAAATTAAAAACTAATTTTGAAGGAAAACAAGACTTTCCAAGCTTCCAGGAAAAGCAGTCCATCACTTTGTGTGAAATAGAGGCTCTGGTAGGCAGGAGAATGCGGCGTTCTGATACCGTACTCACATGTCCTCACTCAACCTGCACACGGTGAAGGCCATGCTGGCCACAGCTGGGGCTCAATCCTGCAGGCTGTGCGGAGCCACCAGGTTTTTTTGGGCAGGATGGTAACAAGTGTGCATGATAAGACAAAAGGAAAGGGAGTGAGAAGGGCAAAAAACCTAGAGGAAAAGCAAAGGGAGTGAAAAATAGCCCTATTTTCTCAAAGATTCCCAGGCACGAGCTGTCTGAGCACGCCTAGAAAGGGGGCTGTTAGGACATCAAGCACATTTTGGGATCTGTAAAGCTGCCTGGGACTTTTGAGGAATTCTCCAAATTCCTGGGCATTAGAAGAAAAGTGAATACAAGGCAGAGGGCAGGCTGGGACCCAGGAGCCAAAAGAGAACAAGAAGGTGAAGAGGTCGGGACTGCCTCCCTGGGAAGATAGCTCCTGCTGCAAGCCTCCCCTCCATCTCCCAGACTGCCGCATGGGGGTGGCTGGGCAGGGGAGAAGCACTGAGCCCTGCCTCGGGACTGGGCAGCAGCTCCCAGCCATGGGTAGGACACTCTAATGTGCTTGCAAACCGGGCTAGGTGAAGGTTGCTCAAGACTTTCCCTGGGGGAATGGGTCTGTGGTGCCTTAATCAGTTCATCCTGCTGTACCATGGGCTGCCTGGCTAATAGACAAAAGAAACTCATTCCTCACAGTTCTGGGGACTAGAAATCTGAGATCACAGCATGGTCAGGGTCTGCATAGGACGCTCTTCTGGGTTGCAGCTTGCTGACTTCCCATCATATCCTCATGTGGTGGAAAGAAAACAGATCGCCCATTAGCACCCCTTTTATTAGGGCGTTGATTCCACTCACAAGGGTGCCATCCTGGCGACCTAATCCTCGTCAATTGCCCCATCATATTGTGGCTTAGGATGTCCAGATGTGAATTTTGAGGAGACAAGACATACGGGTCCTTGGGAACCACTTTCCCCGACTCTTTTTTTTTTTAATTCAAGCGAATCAGTTTGCCAAGGATGTCTGCTACAACGAGGAGTCACATGTCACAAGTGTGGAGTTGGGAAAGTGAGGCTGGGTTCATCCATGTGCTCAAACAAGGGGATTCACAGGTTTATCGGGAGTGTTTGAAACTATAATTTTTGTCTTTATTTTTCTTTCTGTGAACATTAGTCATCCATCAGGTTAGCTCCTCCCCTTCTGGCTGCTTCCCCAGGTCTAGTCAAGGGCTGGGCTTCCCCGTGGGAGGGGTTCCTCATCACGCTGATCTGGGAGTGGCTCCTCGATGGGGACCCGGGTGGATGATGATGACCCCGGAGGATAATACTCTTGCAGGGTTTGCAGTAGCGTTACCACACATAAGCCCACACCAGCCACTCATCTGTCCTGTTCAGTCTTTGAGGCTGGAGAGAAGGACCTGCAGGGCCTGTGTCTGGGGAGAGGCTGAAGGTGAGCCAACTAACCTGGTGGCATCCCCAAGGGAGCGCTCTTAGGCCTATGGCTGAGATCCCCTCCCTCAGGAAAACCCCCACCACCGGCGTCTGCTGCTCAGAGTGCCCCTGAGTGAATTTGCAGACTGGAACACAGCTCCATGAAGACCATGGTGAGGGTTTCCTCCCCACTTGGGTTTGCCACCTTTGATCTGCATCAGCCCCTGAAGGCACTTCTTGGGCTTGCAATGGCATGAGGAGGGCTGAGGCTGGTGAACGCCCCTCTGATGTCTGTCCCGGCAAAGGCAGAACAGTCTGGGAGCTTTGTGCTGTAGCTGCTGCAACCATCCCTGCAGCCAGCCCTCCAGTCCCTTTCACTGCAGCCTGCAACCTCCCAGATCCCTCTGAGACAAGGCAGCCTCGCTCTACTCCCGCCATTTGCCAACACTGCTGAGAGTTTCTCATCCTCCTGTGGGCATCTCGGGGCCCAGTGAGTGCAGTGCTGAGGGGAGGGAGATTGGGAAGCCTTGTCCTGAGGAGGTTCCCTTTTCCTGCTCCAACAGGGCTTGGCTCCATTAGAGTATCACTTGTAGTCACTTTCCACTTGCCAAGGCAAACAAGCTGAACACTTTATTATGTGTATAATATGCCCTTGACTCTAAGGAGCATTCTCCCTGCTCTGAGTGGAGCTGCAAAGTTGATAACCTTCAACAGGTGTCCTTGACATTGGCTCCTGCAAGATGCTTAGAGGAGTCTTTTTTTTTAAATAGGTGTATTTTGTTGAACGGACATTGACATTGCCAGTGTTTGCCTCTCTCTTTTCTCAGATGTTAAGAGTGAGAATTGCTGGCTCTGGTTTCTTTGCTCCTGTGTTTAATAAACTGGCTGCTTCATCTTATTCTATTTTACTTTATGTTTTGTTATTTGTAATTAAGTAGGTGGTACCAGTCTTATGAAGAGAAACATATTTTGGCTGCTGAAAGAAATATAATTTTGGTTTCCACCACTTGGTCTTCATTTTCTCTTTCCTCCTAACCCCTCTTGACCACTAAAAAGTCAGTAAGGCCTATTTAGTTTGGGTCATGAAGTTGGCACAGGTGGACTGTGCTTATAGCCTCTGTGGGCATCTCAGCCATGCGTCCTCGGGGCTCTCTAGGCAGGCTGATAGTCAATGATCTGTGTAGGATGAGAAGCCTGTGACCCTTCCCACAGTCAACTGATTCCACCTCCATGAAGCTTTTGCTCTTAAATGGCAATCACCAGCAAAATAACAACAGCCAAGTGCAAAGGCACTAAAGATAGGCTGGGCCCCTGGCTCATGCCAGGCTGAATTTGTGGCTCTCTCAGGGTGGCCACAGATAAAGCCAGGTCCCTTGGCAGGACACTCTTGTGTTAGACCAGGGCTTCTCCTATGAAGCAGGAAAGACAAGGGAAAAGGTGTAGCAATGTAGCTTGGAGCCCCCAACCTCACCCAGATGTTCCAGACGCTCGTGCAGTTCTCAAATCCATGGATTTTTTTCTTAAGCATAAGGAAATGCTGACTGCAGATCAACAGAGACACAGAATTCAATACAGACCCTATTTCTTTCCTCCCCGAGTCAGGTTGTTTAATTTTGTGGGCATTGTCAGCTATAGGCAACTACAGATGTGAAAGTGGTTAGACCGTAACATGGACAATACATTGTTTTGAAAGACAAATGCCATTTTTTGCAATGAATAGTTGTGATCTCCTTTGTGGTACTATCTAGCTCAGAATAATAATTCTCACTGTCTCCTGTGATTAGAACAGAAATGTTCTCAAGACGCCATCTGATAGCTATAAATTTACCTTAAAGAGGGTGAAATCTAGGGTACATTCTTAGAAATTTTAAAAAACAATTTCCTTCAAACATTAAAAATTAAAAAAAAAACCCAAGTATTCTGAAAAATATTTTCCCCCTTTACATTTTTCCTTTTGTAAAACCCAGTTATTAAGTGAGCAAAACCATGCCACATAATTTATCTTGTTATCCCCAAATAAAATGATTGCAAATTTGTTCAGGAGACTGAAAATTCATGTTTTATATAGTTTAATTTCTATACTTTGTTGTTCCCATCTTCTTCATAGATTTTAAATTTGGACCCGAAAGCATCAAAAATTCCCCAAATATTATATTTATCAATATAACTGAATAAAAATTCAATAAAATTTGAATGAATATGCGAGAAAAATGCTTTGATGAAGGTCAAAAAATAAAAAGTAGGAAGTAGAGTTAGTCAGTGCAGCCCCTACCAAGTTGTGGATGTGAGTTTTAGAAAGTACGAGGTCTTTTTCCTGCTCTCGTCGTCCTCCAAACCCTGTGTGGCCTGCTGATTGGTGAGAAAGAAAAAGTAACACTTCACAAGGGGTGGTTCTCTGCAATGGGCTAGTTGTTTGGGGAATGTTCTGGCAATGTCCTGGGCATGTCTCCAATAACCTCATCTTCTTTCTTTGTAAAATTGGGTTAAAAATATTTTACAGGGCTATCATGAGGTTTAGAGATAATATATTTAACATAGCTGTCCCACACACCAAGTGCCAAGGAGGTACTTGGTAAATGGCAGCTCTCATGATAGTCTTGATTATAGACACGAAAGCAAATCAAGTCCATCTTGGCCACAAGCTGCCCCAGAACCTGCCCTCTGAAAGCCCTGTTTGCTCTACCATGAGGGAAGGTTGCTAGCTGTTCTCGGAATATAAAGACCTTGAGCACAGAGACTCTATCTACCTGGTTGATTGACTGACAATTGCTTTGCCCAGCAGTCAGTGAGAGGGATCTGAAAAATACACTCTTTGTAAAGGATAGCCTAATTTCACTTAGTGAGTTTTTGTACTGCAAGGCAATGGAGACACTCTTATGGACATATTCTCTAAGAACGAAGCTTTCCTTAACCATGCTATCCTGGAAGAGAGTATGGGACTGAGGGAAGAGCCCAGAGTTTCTGGGCATTGGTACAAGGTGTCAGGACACTAAGAATGTTGTCCCAGTTCTAGTGCTAAGAATGGTACCTTGCTTTTGTACAGTGTTCTCCAGTTTAGAGAGATCTTAGGCACAGCTGGCCTGACTGGATCCTCCCGTGTAAGATGTGAGGCCCAAGAGCACCAGTCCCATTTTATAATAAGCCAATCATTTTGAGAGTTAACAGATTTCCTCAGGATCATACAGATGAATGGAGGCAGGTTAGAATTCCAGAACTTTCCTTTGCAGAACACTTCGTCTTCAGATCTTTTGTCCTTCTTGCACTGTTCATAAGGTCCTCTTTTTTCCTCCCAATTTTTAACTGTACAGCACTAGCAAATTCTATGGCTTAATACGTGGGTCTAGAGATTGAGTTCTGTTTACCAAACTCTGTAACTTTGGGCAATTCACTTAAGCTTCCTGAACCTTGGCTTCTTCACTAAACAGGAAAAATAAAGACATTACCCAAAATTATGAAGATTAAAAGCAATAAACACATGCTATTAGAATGGTATCTGTGTTCATTCTAGCCTTTAGAGTAACTCTTTTTCCTCACACGCAATACATCTTTGATGTTAAACTTTCTAAAATTATTGATCACTTGCAAGGGATTTGAGGGCTGTGGATATTCAGAACACAATGGATGACTAGTAAAACCATAATTTTGAATCATATGGTAAGAATATACAAGTTTAATATTTGTGTTTCTGAGCAAAGACGATATCCCATCTCTGTGGTAAGTGCAAAGTAAGAAGACAACCTTGAGGCCTGTTTGGATGTTGCTAGTATTGATGCGTGTCTTGGAGACAGACTTGCAGGACCTGTCTATCCTGTTTTCACTTCAGCCTACACACCCGTGTCTTTTCCATTTTCTCCATGAAGATTTAAACAAAACCAAACAGCCAATATTTGCCGGGCACATAATCTCTCTTTTGGATTTATTGACTTTAACTTTCAATGTCTTGGACAGTAAATACAATTGAAGCATTTGAAGCATCTCAGAGGCCTCAGTCAAATCCATGTTTGGATTTGATGTTATTAATGTTCTTTGCAGATCTTTCTTGAATTTGATGTTATTCATGTTCTTTGCAGATCTTTCTAGAATGTTTTTACCTTAGAAAGGCGAGGCTATTCAATTTCAAATATCTGATATCCAATAGCCATGGATGGGCAAAGGAAAAGGTATTTAGAGACAAGACCCCAGTAAATTACCTTCACTCCTTCACCTCAAGACCTGTGTTTTCACAGACAATAATCTGTTCAGTTTCAAACTTGACTAGTTATCTAACCTTTTCTGGAAGGCAGCCTTTACTCTCCAATATAAGCATCAGTAGAACTCAGATAAATGCACAAAGGCCTCTAGGTCAAGAAAGGGCAAAGAGTTGCAGTTAGGACCCAAGATTCTGGAGCAAGGTTGTCTGGTATCAGTACTAGCTGTGTAGCACCAGACAAGTTACTTAATTTCTTTCTGCTTTGATTTCTTCATCAGTAAGGTGGAGATGATCATAGAGAAGATCAACTGCTTCTCACAGGTAATTTCCATCAAGAGATCTTTGGCCAAATCCAATGTGGTGGTCATTAGCATTCGGAGGGATGTGTGTAATCTAGCAGAGAAATCCTTGGCCTTTAATTAAGAGACCTGAGTTTACATTCTCTACTAATTGCGACTCCCCAGCATCAAGGCTCTTTACAGTATGACGGCTCTTTACAGTATGACTCCAACCTGTTTTTTTCATCCACAGTTGCTGTCACCTCCTCCTTCTCTTTGTCCTCTGTCCATCAGACTACTTGCAGTGGCCCACAGTATCCGGGACGTGCAGCTCCCCACACATTATGTGCCAGTTCCCCTGGCAGGAAAGCCTCCTCGCTCCTAATGAGTTCATTACCCGCTGCCTCTCATGCCCATGACTGTGCTAGGGCTGTCTCCACCAGGAGGCTGTGCTGAAGAGTCCAGAGAATGTCTGCTTTTCACAACAGTGCCTGGTATAGTGTCCAACACAGCTGTTTGTAAGTGATTGTGGGATTGAATGAATGCCTTTTAGTTCAGTTTCTTAAGAACTGTGCCTGGTTCCTCGTCCGGGACTTGGAGGGGCTGGTGGGGACAGTGAGTCTCTGGTCTGCTGCTTGCCCCACCGTGGATGAGGCCGAGGTAGAGATTCTGGCCTGGAAGGAGCTAGTTACCATTATGCTTAGCTTTGGTCTGGACAAGATCTACCTCATTACAGGGCGGAGGGGAGAGCTGGGGTCTTTTAACCCTGGTTTCCCAGTGGAAGTGCCTCCGTGGTTGGCAACTTAACCTGAAAGGAAGAAATGGCAGTTGCTCCCTCTGGCGTGGGTGGATGTAGAAAAGTTAGAAAAGACAAGGGATCATGAAGGAACAGAAGAAACTTTTACTCTAGTGCCACATGGAAGTTACCAAACTCCTGCTAATCATGCTTCATACAATATCCTGAACGCAGGTGAAATCAGACCCTGGTCAGGGAGATATGGGATGTGTACACAGCTGACCTCCAAGTGTGGGCTTACAGCTCTGTGAGGCAGCAGAGGCTGACGCCAGGCTGGCTCACTTGGTGGAGAGCAGCACCGCTGGGGCTGTCTGCACACAAGAGCTCAATCACAGGAGTGCTCCATGCAGACTTCCCTTCTGAGAGTGCCCAGTCTCGGGACTCCTAGAGAAAGGCCTGTGATTCATAAAGCTCTGGCATCTGGCTGCTGGTGAATGTGTGAGAGAGCTACTTGTGGTTCTGGAGGTTTATAAATGTTTTTGAATGTATGAAAAACATGAGTAGTGGTGCCAAGGAATATGTTTATCATATTGTTGGAGAAGCGACAAGTGTGTGACTAGTCCCCAACACTCAACTTCCTGGTACATTCTTTAATTCTCCATCTATTTCTAGAAGCCAGATTTTCTTTTATGGCAGGAAGAAGAAAAGGTTTAGGCAACTAAGTTATTCTCTCCAGAAGAGCTTTAGGTCTCTTGCATGAAACTCTTGTGCATGGGTGAGTGTTCAGGGTCAGTTAGGTGTAGGCTAACTGGGAACGTGGGAGCAGTAATGGGCAGAGGGCTTCTTTCCCCTTCTTGATCCTGATTTCTTGGGCTCAATTTAGTCTTTCCCACAGAGGTTGCTCACAGAGAAGGGTGGCAAACCAGAGACTATACTCTCAGCCCCAATCAACAGTAAGAGCAGAACAAACACCCCACCCCCTAAAATAAAAAGAATGGTGCGTCTCCTTTCTACTTTAGAAAATTATGTGAGAGCATCTGTTTGAAAGTAAAGTAATAATGCAACATATACTAACAATAAAGTCCTCACTAAAGACATGAATGTAATTCAGCATTAGGCTATTCTTACACTCCTCTGAATGCCTGAAAAAACATTCAAGTGGCAATTATTTTGTGTCCTTGAAAATGTCAGTGCAAATTCTTTTGTTAATGGAGCTTCTGTCCTCTGACAATCAAATGAGTATGTTGCATAATGACTTCCACCCCATAATTGGCCTTATTCCTAAATGTTACAAATCCCTGATAACTTCTCATGGTCAAGTGTGTCTTGTGTAGATTTTGCTCTCATAGGGCACTGAGGAGAGGAGGTCTGAGCCAGCCATTTCTTTCATCTGGCTCTAAAAGGTACACCAATTACCAGGTCACTTTGCTAACATGATGCCTCAGACGCTACCTTATTTGACAGTAATTGTTATGGAAGGACTGAGTTAATCCTTTTCTACAGGTAGTACAGAAGTGAATGGATTCTTATGCTCTCGAACTTGAGCTGTTGGCAAAATCTTTTAAATACCTTTAAAAGTCTGGTTATGCCAGAAGTGACGACAATGGCCACAGTAGGCTTCTTACTTAGCAGAACGTTTTGTTGAGTGTATACTTTGCAAGACCCACTTGTTGGAAGAAAAGAGATAAGGAACCAAGATTTCTGGAGCTTCCTATTCACAGCCAGGGACAGACAGTTGGAATCATTATGCCGTGTCTGACAACATCACAGGGAAGCCAACATTACCCCGTCGAGCCAGAACTCTGGACCCAGCACCATTCTGGGTACCTGTGGTCTGATGTAGTGAGGTACAGAAACATACCACATGGAAAGTCCAGTGTCTTGAGGCTTTAACACAGATCTGATGGGCCCCTGTGCCAGTCTTACACAGCTTTGCTACAAACTTATCAAATATTCAATAAAGAGAGCAAGAAAGCATTTGAAGCAAGCAAAGTGTCAGTGGAAAGATCCTCTTTTTTTTAAGCAGGGGTGTCCGTCTGCTTCAGGTGGATTTCTGAGACCCACCATCTGCAGTGTCACCACGCACAAGCCTTTTCTTTGGCAAGTCAGTGTTGTTAGAGTTTGTGTATTTAATGTGCGGCTCTAGGCCACTCCTATTTTATACAATTTGTGGCAGAGAAGAAAAAAGGTCAGACTTCCCTGATAGTGTGAGAGCTTGGGAGTATGGAGTCTTTACCAAAAGTTCAGAATAGTATAGAGCTGTACTAAATATTCTAAGCAGGCTGTTGAGCATGCCCTCCTTGAACCTTATCTTTGTTTGGTATCCTTGGTGTTACGCGTCAAGATTGAGCAAAACACCAGATTGATTTTGTTTTTGAGGGTCACAGTAGTCACTACAGAAAACAATGCAGCTCTAATTTTTATTGGCAGATAAACGGAAAACCAACAGGGGAAGGGACATATGTGTTTCTTAGAAATATTGTTATGAGGGGGAATGTTTTTGTGGCACTTAAGTAAATACTCATTTCAAAGGCTAATTAAATGAAACTTTTCTTTTTTTTTTAATTTTTATTTTATTTTATTATTAAATCATAGCTGTGTACACTAGTGCAATCAAGGGGTACAATGTGCTGGTTTCATATACAATCTGAAATATTCTCATCAAACTGTTCAACGTAGCCTTCATGGCATTTTCTTAGTTATTGTATGTAGACATTTGTATTCTGCATTTAGTAAGTTACACCTGTACCCATTCTAAGATGCACCATAGGTGTGGGCCGGTCCAGTACCCTCCCTCCACCCTAACCTCCCCCCTCCCTTCCCCTTCCTTGGCCCTTTCCCCATAGTCTTGTGCTATAGTTGGGTTATAGCCTTCACGTGAAAGCTACAAATTAGCTTCATAGTAGGGCTGAGTACATTGGATACTTTTTCTTCCATTCCTGAGATACTTTGCTAAGAAGAATATGTTCCAGCTCCATCCATGTAAACATGAAAGAGGTAAAGTCCCCATCTTTCTTTAAGGCTGCATAGTATTCCATGGTATACATGTACCACAATTTGCTAGTCCATTCGTGGGTCAATGGGCACTTGGGATTCTTAGTGCCATGACTTAGCAATTATGAATTGGGCTGCAATAATCATTCTGGTACAGATATCTTTGTTATATTGTGATTTTTGGTCTTCTGGGTATAAACCTGGTAAAGGAATTATAGGATCAGGTGGCAGGTCTATTTTTAGGTCTCTAAGTATTCTCCAAACATCCTTCCAGAAGGAACGTATTAGTGGGCATTCCCACCAGCAGTGTAGAAGTGTGCTCTTTCCTCCACATCCACGCCAACATCTCTGGTTTTGGGATTTTGGTATGTGGGCTACTCTTACTGGGGTTAGGTGATATCTCAGAGTAGTTTTGATTTGCATTTCTCTGATGATTAAGGATGATGAGCCTTTTTTAATGTGTTTGTAGATTGTGCGTCTGTCTTCTTTTTTTTTTGGTTTTTGGCCGGGGCTAGGTTTGAACCTGCCACCTCCGGCATATGGGACCGGCGCCCTACTCCCTGAGCCACAGGCACCACCCGCGTCTGTCTTCTTTAGAGAATTTTCTCTTCAAGTCCCTTGCCCACTCTGAGATGGGATCACCTGTTCTTTTCTTGCTAATATGTTTGAGTTCTCTGTGGATTCTGGTTATTAGACCTTTATCGGAGGTATAACCTGCAAATATTTTCTCCCATTCTGAGGGCTGTCTGCTTGCTTTACCTATTATGTTCTTGGCTGTGCAGAAGCTTTTTAGTTTGATCAGATCCCAGTAGTGTATTTTTGATACTGCTTCAATTGCCTGGGGAGTCCTCCTCATAAAATATTCACCCACGCTGATTCCTTCAAGAGTTTTCCCTGCACTTTCTTCAAGTATTTTTTATAGTTTCATGTCTTAAGTTTAAATCTTTTATCCAGTGAAGTCTATCTTAGTTAATGGTGAAAGGTGTGGGTCCACTTTCAGTCTTTTACAGATCGCCAGCCAGTTCACCCAGCACCATTTGTTAAATAGGGAATCTTTTCCCCATTGAATGTTTTTAATTGGCTTGTCAAAGATCAAATAATGGTAAGTAGCTGGATTCATCTCTTGGTTCTCTATTCTGTTCCAGACATCTACTTCTCTGTTTTTGTGCCAGTACCGTGCTGTTTTGATCACTATTGATTTATAGTACAGTCTGAGGTCTGGTAGCGTGATTCCTCCTGCTTTGTTTTTATTGCTCAGTAATGTTTTGGCTATTCGAGGTTTTTTCTGATTCCATATTAAATGAAGTATTATTTTTTCAAGATCTTTAAATTATGACAATGGAGCTTTAATAGGAATTGCATTAAAATTATATATTGCTTTGGGTAGTATAGACATTTTAACAATGTTGATTCTTCCCAGCCATGAGCATGGTATGTTTTTCCATTTGTTAAGATCTTCAGCTATTTCTTTTCTTAAAGTTTCATAGTTCTCTTTGTAGAGATCTTTCACGTCCTTTGTTAGGTATACTCCCAAATATTTCATCTTCTTTGGCACTACTGTGAAAGGAATAGAGTCCTTGACTGTTTTTTCGGCTTGGTTACTGTTGGTATATATAAAGGCTACAGATTTATGGGTGTTGATTTTGTAGCCTGAGACATTACTATATTCCTTGATCACTTCTAAAAGTTTTGTAGTAGAATCCCTAGTGTTTTCCAGATATACGATTATATCATCTGTGAAAAGTGAAAGTTTGATCTCTTCTGACCCTGTGTGGATACCCTTGATCGCCTTTTCTTCCCTAATTGCAATGGCTAAAACTTCCATTACAATGTTAAAGAGCAATGGAGATAATGGGCAACGTTGCCTTGTTCCTGATCTGAGTGGAAATTATTTCAATTTAACTCCATTCAATATGATATTGGCTGTGGGTTTGCTGTGTTCTGATCATGAAGGGATGCTGGATATTATCAAAAGCTTTTTCTGCATCAATTGAGAGAATCATACGGTCTTTATTTTTTAGTTTGTTTATGTGCTGAATTACATTCATAGATTTATGTATATTGAACCAGCCTTGAGACCCTGGGATAAATCCCGCTTGGTCGTGGTGTATAATTTTTTTGATGTGTTGTTGGATTCTGTTTGTTAGGATCTTATTGATTATTTTTGCATTATATTCATTAGTGATATTGGTCTATAATTTTCTTTTCTTGTTGGATTTTTTCCGCATTTGGGGATCAAGGTGATGTTTGCTTCGTAGAATGTGTTGGGTAATATTCCTTCTTTTTCTATATTTTGGAAGAGGTTTAGTAATATAGGTACTAGTTCTTCTTTAAATGTTTGGTAGAATTCTGACGTAAAGCCATCTGGTCCTGGGCTTTTCTTTTTACAGAGATTTTGTATAGTTGACGCTATTTCAGAACTTGATATAGGCCTGTTCAACATTTCCACTTCATTCTGGCTAAGTCTTGGTAGGTGATGTACTTCCAGGTAATGGTCAATTTCTTTCAGATTTTCATATTTGTGAGAGTAGAGTTTCTTGTAGTATTCATTAAGGATTTTTTTAATTTCTAAGGTGTCTGTTGTTATTTCATCATTACCATTTCTGTTGATGAAATTAGAGATTTTATTCTTTTTTTCCTGGTTAGGTTGGCCAAACGTTTATCTATTTTATTGACCTTTTCAAAAAACCAACTTTTTGATTTATTGATCTGTTGTATAATTCTTTTGTTTTCAATTTCATTTAATTCTGCTCTGATTTTGGTTCTTTCTTTTCTTCTGCTGGGTTTGGGTTGGAATGTTCTTCCTTCTCCAGTTGCTTGAGATGTCCCATTAAGTTATTAACTTCCTCTCTTTCTGTTTCTTGAGGAAGGCTTGCAGTGCTATAAATTTCCTTCTTAGGACTGCCTTTGCAGTATCCTAGGGTTCTGATAATTCATGTCTTCATTGTTGTTTTGTTCCAAAAATTTGGTGATTTCCTTCTTAATCTCATCTATAACCCATTTATCCTTCAGCATAAGGTTGTTTAGCTTCCATTTTTTTTTGTATGGGTATGCAGATTCCTGTTGTTATTGAGTTCAACTTTTATTCCATGATGGTCTCAGGAGATGCAAAAAATAGTTCTAGTTTTTTAAATTTGCTGAGGTTAGATTTGTGGCCTAGGATGTGGTCAATTTTGGAATATATTCTGTGGGCTAATGAGAAGAATGTATATTCAGTTTTGTTGGGATGAAATGTTCTGTAGATGTCTGTTATGTTCAGATGTTGAATGGTTAAGTTACAATCTAAAATTTCTTTGCTTAGCTTCTTTTTGGAGGATCTATCCAGCACAGCTAAAGGGGTGTTAAAATCTCCAACTACTATGGAACTGGAGGAAATCAAGTTGCTCATGTCTGTTAGAGTTTCTCTTATAAATTGAGGTGTGTTCTGGTTGGGTGCATAAATATTAATAATTGAAATCTCATCATATTGAGTATTACCTTTAACAAATATGAAGTGTTCATCCTTTTCCTTCCTTATTTCGGTTGGTTTAAAGCCTATTGTGTCTGCGAATAGAATTGCAATGCCTGCTTTTTTTTTTTGCTTTCCATTTGCCTGGAGTATAGATGACCATCCTTTTACCTTGAGTCTGTATTTGTCTTTTAATGTAAGATGAGATTCTTGTATGCAGCAGATATCTGGCTTGAGTTTTTGTATCCAGTCAGCCAACCTGTGCCTCTTTAGAGGACAATTTAAACCATTCACATTAATTTAGAACATTGATAAGCCTTTTGAGAGTCCAGTGGACTTTTTTAATCCTTTTGCGACTGTGGAAGTTGGAATTTGATCAAAATTTTCTGGGTTTACTGTTGTGGTGGAGGGTTATGCTAGTCTTTATGAAGGATAGGTCTGAGAATATCCTGGAGAGCTGGTTTAGTTATGGCAAATTTCTTCAACATGTGAATGTCATTGAAGTATTTAATTTCTCTGTCATAAATGAAACTCAGTTTAGCCAGGTTCAGGATCCTGGGTTGTAAGTTATTTTGTTTTAGGAGATTAAAAGTTGATGACCATCCTCTTCTGGCTTAAAAGATTTCAGCAGAGAGGTCTAAAGTTACTCTAATTTTCTTCCCCTTGTAGGTAATGGTTTTCTTTCGTCTGGCTGCTTTCAGAATTTTCTCCTTCATATTAACTTTAGTGAAATTGATTATGATGTGTCTGGGGGATGTGTTATTTGGGTTGAGTCATGCTGGAGTTCTGAAACTGTCTCCTATCTGAATATCAGAATCACTTGGCATGTCTGGAAAGTTCTCCTTCATAATCTCATGGAGAAGAGACTCTGTGCCTTGTGAAGCCACTTCGTTGCTTTCGGGGATCCCTATAAGACGAGTATTGGTTTTCTTTGAATTACCCCGAGCTCTCTGAGAGAGTGATCTGTTTTCGCCCTCCAATTGTCTTCCTCTTTGAGAGTTTGGGAGTGTTCAAAAGCTTTGTCTTCAATGTCAGAAATCTTTTCTTCTGCTTGCTCCATTCTGTTACTGAGGGATTCTACTGTGTTTCTCCGATCTTTGAGGGCTGCAACTTCTTGTCTCAATGTATCAAAATCTTTGGTTATTTGGTCTTTGAATTTGTTGAATTCTTGAGATATCTTTTGGGTTACTGCTTGGAATTCTAATTTGACCTTATTTGCTATCTAGATTCTGAATTCATTTTCTGACATCTCAGCTATTTGTGCATGGGATCTTGTGCTGTGTCTGCCCCATTGATCTTTGTGGGAGTTTATCTACTCTGATTATTCATATTGCCAGATTTTTTTCTATTGATTTCACCTCGTGATTGTTTTTCACCATTGCCTCTGGCCGTCCTCAGAGTTGGGGAGGTGACTCTCCAAGATTAGACCCTAGCGGGATCACTCTATTGTTACTGGATCTTTGTAGGGAGTGACCCTGTGTAGTTCCTCTGGGGCTGCCCCAGACAGGGAGTTCTGGTTGTGGAAGCAGCTCTGGAGTGTGACACAGCCAGATCCAGCAACAGGGCGGGGGGTGGTGCACACGGTTCTGGGAGTGCCTGGTGCCCAGTGACTTTGGCACAGAGAGCCCAAGGCTCTAGCAGTCTCTGGCCAGGAGAAGGGCTCTGCACAGAGGCAGGGAGGGCTCCAGAGGGCGCGTGGCTACCAGAGTCCCTGGCCAGATGAGCAGGCTGGTGTGGAGGCAGGGAGGGTACAGGAGGGAGTTGTGCGGCTCCTGCAGTTCCTGTTCAGGGTGTGCGGAGGTCCGGCGGGCAGGGGTTGTGGGTTGGGGAGCAGCTCTTACGGAGGTCTGGGCAGGTGCGGATTGCGCTTGAGGTTCAGGTCTTACAGAGGTCTGGGTGGCACAGTTCTTACGGAGGTCTGGGAGGGTGCCAATCGCTGTTGCGGTGCAGCTCTTATACCCCTCACTGTTCACAGAGTCCTCAAACTCCTTCACAAACTTTTCTGCTGCTTCTGAGTTAGAACTGGCAGCCTCTCCGTGTTTAAGAACACCATGGATCCAAATAACCCCATTTCTATGTGGGCAAGTGACTTGAAGAGAATCTTCTTTGATGAAGACAGGAGCATGGCCTGTAATTTGTTTTCTTAAATGCTCTTCCTTGGAGTTACAGCTTGCTGAACTTCTTCCTTGGTTCAGCTTCCCACCTTGGCTTCATAGAGTCTGATTCTGTCCAGTTTTTCTTCCTTTGCTCAGGACCCTCTGCCGAGGGTTGCTACCAGTCATTCATCTTCCCAAAATTCAAGTGAACCTTCTGCCTCAGTCTCCCAAGTAGCTGGGACTATAGGTGCCCACCACCTGCTCCCAGATTCTTGAAATAGTCTTTACTCAGTCTAAGCAATATGATATCCGATAATACCATGATAGCAGGGGACTTTAACACTCCTCTTACAGAGCTGGACAGATTCTCTTGAGAGCACTTCGGTCGCTGATTACCCAGCCCCACTGGCCTGCCCTGCAGACCCGGGACCTCCTCCTGAATGAAACTTTTCATTCAAAAGAAGATCAGACTTTAACTTTGTCATTCTTACTCTTGTATTGGAAAGTATCCTAGTCTTAGAGTATATATTAATAATATCTACTCAGCTAAGAATATGAGACTTAGCTATGCTTTAAATCTTATGATGAAGGTGGGCCTCTTTTCTGAGGGAATAGGCTTTGGGATTTCTCATAAGGAGCATAGGTTACTCACAGGATGCCTCACGAGCTATGCTGAAAACTTAGCCTTGGAGTCTGGGCTATTTAGTATTATTCTTCAAAGACTCATATCACCTATCTTAAACCCCCATGGAATAATGCAACCTAATTCCAGAGTCAGAGGATTTCCTGGTAGACATAAAGGACATAATTTTAAGAGATAGAGAAAAAATACATTTATATGAGAATCAAAAGATTTTTTGTAAACAATATGGGAAACTCCTCATAAATTCTAAAGACTGGACTCACCAGTCCCACCCATAATAATAGCAGAGGTAGGAGAAAGACCTTACATTAGCTTATGCAAAAAATCATGTTTTATACATCTCTATATGTCTGCTTTAGTAAGACACCTGATATATCATGGGGTCTCAATATCCATTAGTTGACATCACCTCTTCAATGAGACATACACTCAATTTTGAGAAAGTAACAAAAATATGGTTAACTAGCTTCCTGCCACCTTTATTCCCCAGCACATTAGGTTATCTGTTAAAAATTTTTCTTGATAAAAAAAAAAAGAAAAATTTTTCTTGAGAGAGCATTTTCAAAATGCTAAAGACTGCTAGAGAGATCATTATGTGTTTGAATTTCTTTATGTCTGTAAAATAGAGAAACATGCCATTTGTAAACACAGACTTGTACTTGACTAAATGAGAAATAGAGCTAAGATTCAGGGGATAATGTATAGAATAATAAAATCTTAAAACTGGAAAGGATTTAAGAGGACATTGATTAGATTTCTGGAAAGATGTCTTTATTTTCAACTGCCTTAAAAGACGTGAGATGGGGGGAGGAGGGAGAAGGAAAGTTCTAACAATACCAAGACCCAAGGCCCAAAGTTAGTCCCATAGCCAGAAACGTGGAAGACCCATGGTACTGAATTAAGAATCACAGTTATTAGCCAACGTATTATTTGCCATTGGAAATAAAATTGAACAGTTTGCTTCCTCAAAGAAAGTAAGGATAGTTCATTCCTTTCCTGAAAACTGTTCAGCTGTTTTTCTGCTGAATGGAATTCAATCCACCAGAGCAGCCCTTCTACACCAGTACAAAAATCTCAACCCTCTGAAAACAATGAAGTTGGATGTTAGAAAACTGGCCAGTGGCGCACGGAGTGCAGCAAGCAAAGACTGCATGGGGTGGGGAGTGGGGGGTGGGGAGCAAGAGAGTTGAAAGGAAAGTTTCCCAAGGGTGATGACATTTTGCATTCTCTATTTTGCCTGCGGAAGAGCTGGCAGAGGAAGAAGGGAAGATCCTATCAGGGTACAGAAAACTCCATGCAGCATTCCTCGTAGTAGCTGATACTGAACTAGAACATGTCATTCTGCCTTGCAGTTATGGACCAGAAAACTCAAAGTCTAGTACATACTGAGCAGGTTTAAGAACACATTGCACATACTAAACGTTCACAGGTATTGAGCCTCAGTAAATTGATTTTCGTTCTTGGATGAGTAAGCATGAAAAATAAACAGCACAGAGCAGAAAATTTGCTTAACAAGAGAACTGAAACATCATCTGAAAGGCAATTTTAAGAAACTGTTTCTCATCTTAAACTGACATAGAAGATACAGTGGAAAAGGACAGGCAGCCATTATGAGATAAAAATTAGGAAGAAAAGGGATCTGAGTAAGGGAAGGAAGGTTTGTAGGGGAGCCAAAATGAAATAATATTATTTGTCCACTGAAAACTGTAATAGGTGAAACTGACATTACAAGAAACCAAATCAAGGATGTCTTAAAATATAGATGAACTACATTATACACTCTAAGAGGAAAAAAAATGACATAAAAGATGGCAGATACATAAAATGGGAAACAGAAACAAATTAGGGATAAGTTGTACTCATGATAAAGAGACCAGTAATCCCAATGAGATAGCTAAAACAAAGAGCAGCAACATCAAATTCTACCAAGGTTACAGAGTAATTGAAACTCTCAAAAATTTCTAGAAGGAGTGTAAAATGGCACAACCACTTTTGAAAATGTTGGCAGATTCTTAACATTTAAACATAGATCTCTGCTTTGACTCCAAAATTCTACCCCTCTGTAATTATCCAATGAGAATGTGGCTACCATGTGTGTTGCTTTAGTGATGAATGTGCTGAAGGCCCTGACTTCACTGCAAGGCAACATATCAATGTAACAGAATTGCACCGGCACTTTATGAGCGTAAATGAATAAAAAATAAGTGGGAAAAATATGTCCACAGAAAACCTAATGAGAATGTTAATAACAGCTTTATTCATAATAGTTCACAAGTGGAAACATCCCAGTTATCCAGAGGAGAAGCAAAAAACAAATTAGAGTATATTCATGTAACAGAATATGACTCAGCAGTAAATAAACTACTGACTATTTTCCCAAGAAATAACATGGGAAAATCTCAAAACACATGTGAATGAAATAAAAAAGAAGTGAGAGAAATCGAATACACAATATTACGTGATTTCATTTACATAATATTCAGAACAGGCAAAACTAAGATGATGAAAGTAGGTCAGTGGTTGCTTTTGGTGGTGAGAAGGAATATGAGGAAATTTTGTCTTCTATATCTTAGAGGGATATGGTTTATGCAGATACCTGCATTTGGTAAAACTAATCAAACTGATTGAGTACTCATTCCATTGAATATAAAGTACATCGCAATAAAGAAGGCATTTGAATTAAAAAACATATGTTAAGGCTTGGTGCTCATAGCTCAGTAGTTAGGGTGTTGGCCACATACACTGGGGCTGGTGGGTTGGAACCCGGCCCAGGCCTGCTAAACAACAATGACAACAACAATAACAACAACAACAAATAGCCAGGCATTGTGGTGGGCGCCTGTAGTCCCATCTACTTGGGAGGCTGAGGCAAGAGAATCGCTTAAGCCCAAGATTTTGAGGCTGCTGTGAGCTGTGATGTCACAGCACTCTACTGAGGGCAACATAGTGAGACTCTGTCTCCAAAAAAAAAAAAAATTCTGAGTTAAACTCAGTTGAATAGTTTCTTTGTTACAGATCTCAGATTCTAAATATATTAATATGAATTTTGAATTTATAGGAGAACAATTTCCATTTGTAGCATTTCCCAGGTTTATTTTATTTGCTTCCACAGAATATACTTTGAAAAATGTTACAGAAGAGGCATTCTTCTTAAAATCGACATTAAGATAGGATGTTCACTGTTATCATATTTGTTTAATATTAGAAGTTATGCTCAATACCATGAAACATCAAATAATTAGATGCCATTATTTGCAGGAGAAAAAAATTCATTGTTTACAGACATTATAATTAAAAACTTTTAACTGAAAACTCACAATTACCTATAATCAGCTAAACAGTCAGCTAGAAAGTAAATACACATACATTAATATCTTCATCCATAGTCTGCAATACCAGAGAGAAGATATGAATAAAGATCATTCATCATGAAAGACTAAAATTAGAAAATAAATAAGAATGACCCAATAAAAAAGATGCATGACCTTCATGAAACTATAAAGTTTTAAAAAGAAATATAAAAAAGATTCAAGTAAGTGAGATGATACTCAATGATTCTTTATGAGCTGACAATATTAAAAAGAATTTTTACATGGTGTGTGTATATATATTCATATCCACACACCTCCACATGTGTATACTTTTCTAACTTTCGAAAACATTTTAGAGTTTACCTGGGAGAACACATTGGCAAGAATAAATAAGTTCTGAAAATGAAAAATGATGACATTATGCAAGCCTCACCAGTTCAAATGTTTCATAAAACTCAAACCAGTGTAGTGCTGGTCTACAAACTGATATATCAATATAACTAAATAGATTATTCTAGAATAAACAGTATGCGATGAATAAGAACTTAACATACACTGAAGCATTGTTTGTCCAGTGAAAAGGGATGACTTATTCAGTATATTCCCTGCCTATCATCATCACCTGTCCTGGACTGTTGCAGCCCCCTAATGGTCTCCTGCACACACTTGACCACTGCTTCCCTCACTCCTTCTCTCTTTCTCTCTATCACCCCCTCTCCATGTTCTAGGCAAAGAGGACATTTAACATTAAGGTCCCTGAACAAACACCTTAGCACATACTGCTTCCTCTTCCCAAATTCACATTGCCATGTCTCATCCTTCTCAGTTAGAAAGTTGCTTCCAGACCCTTCTATTACCTGCCAAGTCCAGATCAGGTGCCTCACACCACCCTGTACTTCCTCATGCGTAGCATATAATATGCTAGTTTATAATGGCCTGGTATTTTTTGGCTTTCTTACTAAAGGGAAAGAGCAGGCCAAACCATCTCTACCTTGTTAGTTTTTATTCCTAGTGTCTTGCTTAGTACCTAACACACAGCCCTCAATAAGTATTTGCTGAATCAACAGCTAAAGAGCAACCACAAAGAAAGAGAGAGATAAACTTCAAGCCATGAACATTTCTTAACTTGTTTAAATAATTTAAAAATTATTTATTTAAAGTGTACTTATATACACATTTGGTATTTACCATCATGCAACATTAAGTTTAAGAAAGAGAGTTTGAAAAATCTGTATATAGTACATATTCCTGATTTTTTTAAACACGAGAGATTAAAAAATTTTACTATATAAAACCATTGTTTTTTAAAAAATTTTCTGGGCCATGAGATCATGAGTGATATTAATTTCCTTTATTCCATTTTAAAATGTCAGAAAAAGTTATAACAATTTTAAGCCTATACAAGAATCTGTTTTTCTAACCTTTTGTCAACATCAGGAACCAACTTCATAATAAGCTGAATAGCTGCTATTTGCATTCTTATGCAAAATGATTTTCCTCCCTCCCATTAAAAATACCAAATAAAATAAAATAAAAATTTCTCAGTTTTCACTGATCTAAGAGAAGACTAAAGATTCTTTTTCTGGGGCAAAATGAGTGAACAGGTGGTGAAAAAACAAAAACTTCAAAGTCCAAAAAGTACTTAAGACCCTCTGTTCAGAATTGAACATTCCTGGAGGATAAACCAACGAGCTGGGTTCTTGCTGAAAATAATTCATGGAGACGAAATACCAAACAGGTGTTAAGAAAGTCACGTCTACTGAGTTCCTAAACAAAGTAATCCCCTGAAGTATGTGCCAGAGATCCCACAATATTAAAACTCACTGGGGGTGTCAATGAAGCTGTATCCTACAACCCTTTTTTCTACATGTTCCTGAAGGAAAGTATGTGAACTGTGAGATGGTACAGGCTTGGGCCACCTCTTAGTCTGTAAGTAGAAAAGCGTACTAGGTAAGTTACTGGCATTGCCTATCTTTCTTACCAGCTGCTGTAACTCTGTGTAAGTTTACAGGCATCTGCTCTTTTTTTCCCACAATATCCTCCAAAGAGTAGCCTGACTGGTTGTTTTAAAAAATAACAATTAGATCAAGCTATTTCTTTACTTCAAACACCCCCAAATCTTCTTTTTGCTTCTTGAGTTCCTTTGTGGCCAGGTCTCTCATTCCCGGGCTGCTTCTCTTGTTTTGTTCAACTTGACTCAACCGTCCAGTGTGTCTTCCACTCCCCCATGTTGGCACACTCCCTCCTGCCTCAGTGCCTTTGCATGTGCTGGTTCTTTCACTGAGAAATTTCTTCCTTCCCATTTTGATATTAAATAAATCATCACTTTTTCAGAGTTGCTCTTTTACAGAACAACATATTTCTCCTTTGTTGTCTTTACCATACTTATAAATGTACTTGAATTTGATAGACACCTGCTCCCAAACTACGTTGTAAGTCTCTCTGTGTGGGCAGAGACCACTCAGCTCACTATTATTTCTCTAGTACCCAGCATGATATCTTAAGGTTTGAGAGATACTGGTTTTATGAAATTTTTAGGATCTCTCCTAATGATGATTATGAAAAATTTAATTCAAACTTTTGCACAGTTCCTTCTATAACTGATCTCAGTAAATTCAGGTTAACTTTTCTCACGGGGTCAGGAGGGTAGAGGAGAAAATTCAATGTAAGAATAGATCTTCCCAGATTAGAAATATAGTTTCTATCTGGGCAGCAAAGCTCAATCCAGAGTTATTTAGTCCATTATGCTAAATTGTATCCAAGACTTTCTCATCCCACAGGAAGTATGTGGTTTTCATGGTTAGTATTCATCAGAGACAAACTCTAGCTATAGATCTTCCTGCAGAATCATTTTTAGGCAAAGCAAGATGCTTGTTTTATTCTCTTTTCAACACTACAGAAAGCTTAATTGTGGTCACATCTAAGGTTAAAGGAATTATGCCAGCTTAGAACATTTTGCAAGAGTCACTATTTTCTTTTCATGCAGTTCATTTTGCTTTCCCCCAAATCCTCTGGACTTTCTCAATTTCTTTGCCACTTTCACATTTTCAACTTTGTTAATTGCTTGCCATAGTCAAAAGGTATAATTGGGCCTCATTGGGAAGAGATGATGTGACCAACATAGAACACTGCCTTCCAATCTGGTCTCTACACTTGAAGGGTTCACAGAGCCTGAAGAGACCCAGTGGTGGCAGCATAAAATGATCAAGGAGATGAGGGAGTAGGGCTTGTTCAAGGACAAATCATGAAGGTCTCAACTATTCTGTCTGCAAAGATAAAAGCTATGCCAGGATATGGTTAATACAAGACAAATGGGGATAGGAAAAATAGTCTTATTTCTCAATACTATAATTATGTAAAACCTCTTGCATCAGACAGAGTTAAGAAAGGGGTAGAGAATCTGCTATATTCTCCAATAGATAATTAAGATCTTGCTACCTCAAGGTGTGTTTGTTATTGACTACAAATACGACAGAATAAACAAAGGTTTTTAAAAATTTATATATGCCTTGACAACAGAGTCATGGTATAGTGCTAATATTGGCTAAATATTAACAGAATAAACTAATGTCCAGATAAATTCATGTATATGATGACAGATCCATAAAATATTAATGTAATATTGACTAAAATATTAATAGGTTAAATAAAATTGGGGATAAATTAATTTGTGTTAAGGCAGCAGATGAATATTGGCACTGAGAAAGTCTAGAACAGACCATGGGCCAAATCTGGCCTCCTGACTGTTTCCAATAAAGTTTTATTGAAACACAGACACACTAATTCATTTATACATTGACTATAGCTGCTTTTGTGTGACAAGGGCAGAATTGAGTAAGTGTGAATTAAGTGTGACAGAGGCCTACAAAGCCTAAAAATATTTACTATCTGGCTCTTTAGAGAAAAATTTGCTGACTCTAGAGCATATTAGGAAAACCCTTACTATTTGAGGTCCCTGTTAACTAAGATGAATTCAAGTTCTTATAGATAATCCTCCTTGGTAGGTATAGAATTGGGCCAGGGCAGCAATATCTTATATTACAGAAAGAGTCTGAAAAAATATACGTTAACCAGTCATCTGGTCATCATATCTTTGGAGGTTTGATGATCAAGTTAAAGATGCTTGCTGAATTTTAGAAAGCTGGTGAATAAGCAGGTTTTTTGACTACATTTAGTTCTTATCAAAGTCTTCAGTTCTGGGCTCCCCATATGCTAAGAATCATGGAATTGTTAGGAAACAAAATCCAGAAGTACAAAGTGATGTTATAATGTTAGTTGGAATTAAGATCAAGAATTTCTGACTTTTTAGATCAAAAAACTGCACTTTCTTGCACACCGAATTGATGAGCAATACTTTATACCCACAAAGAAGCCAAAATCATAGTCTTCAGAAATGGTGACTTTCTTTTGTTTCCCCAGTGAAGTCCCCTAGTATGAAATCAACTTTTCCTTGTATATGTGTATTATGACATGACTTTGGTAATCACAACAACTGTATCGCCCAAGTGATATATAAGTTATATAAGAGAGCAGTTTAGAAAAATATTCCTTTGCTTGGATTTTTTTTGTTCTCACTTTTCTTTTTTTTTTTTTATTGTTGGGGATTCATTGAGGGTACAATAAGCTAGGTTACATTGATTGCAATTGTTAGGTAAAGTCCCTCTTGCAATCATGTCTTGCCCTCACAAAGTGTGACACACACCAAGGCCCCACCCCCCTCCCTCCGTCCCTCTTTCTGCTTTTCCTACCCCCCCGCATAACCTTAATTGTCATTAATTGTCCTCATATCAAAATTGAGTACATAGGATTCATGCTTCTCCATTCTTGTGATGCTTTACTAAGAATAATGTCTTCCACTTCCATCCAGGTTAATACGAAGGATGTAAAGTCTCCATTTTTTTTAATAGCTGAATAGTATTCTATGGTGTACATATACCACAGTTTGTTAATCCATTCCTGGGTTGGTGGGCATTTAG
Source organism: Nycticebus coucang (assembly GCF_027406575.1). Classification (NCBI taxonomy): domain Eukaryota; kingdom Metazoa; phylum Chordata; class Mammalia; order Primates; family Lorisidae; genus Nycticebus; species Nycticebus coucang. The sequence continues at coordinate 167,420,618 of NC_069780.1, read as the reverse complement.
GCTGTTTCCACATTTTGGTGATTGTAAATTGAGCTGCAATAAACAGTCTAGTACAAATGTCCTTATGATAAAAGGATTTTTTTCCTTCTGGGTAGATGCCCAGTAATGGGATTGCAGGATCAATGGGAGGTCTAGGTTGAGTGCTTTGAGGTTTCTCCATACTTCCTTCCAGAAAGGTTGTACTAGTTTGCAGTCCCACCAGCAGTGTAAAAGTGTTCCCTTCTCTCCACATCCACGCCAGCATCTGCTGTTTTGAGATTTTGTGATGTGGGCCATTCTCACTGGGGTTAGATGATATCTCAGGGTTGTTTTGATTTGCATTTCTCTAATATATAGAGATGATGAACATTTTTTCATGTGTTTGTTAGCCATTCGTCTGTCATCTTTAGAGAAGGTTCTATTCATGTCTCTTGCCCATTGATGTATGGGATTGTTGGCTTTTTTCATGTGGATTAATTTGAGTTCTCTATAGATCCTGGTTATCAACCTTTTGTCTGATTGAAAATATGCAAATATCCTTTCCCATTGTGCAGGTTGTCTCTTTGTTTTGGTTATTGTCTCCTTAGCTGTACAGAAGCTTTTCAGTTTAATGAAGTCCCATTTGTTTACTTTGGTTGTTATTGCAATTGCCATGGCAGTCTTCTTCATGAAGTCTTTCCCCAGGCCAATATCTTCCAGTGTTTTTCCTATGCTTTCTTTGAGGATTTTTATTGTTTCATGCCTTAAATTTAAGTCCTTTATCTATTTGGAATCAATTTTTGGGAGTGGGGAAAGGTGTGGGTCCAGTTTCAGTCTTTTACATGTAGACATCCAGTTCTCCCAACACTATTTATTGAATAGGGAGTCTTTCCCCCAAGGTATGTTCTTGTTTTGTTTATTGAAGATGAGGTGGTTGTAAGATGTTAGTTTCATTTCTTGGTTTTCAATTCGATTCCAAGTGTCTATGTCTCTGTTTTTGTGCCAGTACCATGCTGTCTTCAGCACTATGGCTTTGAAGTACAGACTAAAATCTGGTATGCTGATGCCCCCAGCTTTATTTTTATTACTAAGAACTGCCTTAGCTATACGGGGTTTTTTCTGGTTCCATACAAAACGCAGAATTATTTTCTCCAAATCTTGAAAGTATGATGTTGGTATTTTGACAGGAATGGCATTGAATAGGTAGATTGCTTTGGGAAGTATAGACATTTTAACAATGTTGATTCTTCCCATCCATGAGCGTGGTATGTTCTTCCATTTGTTAATATCCTCTGCTATTTCCTTTCTGAGGATTTCATAGTTTTCTTTATAGAGGTCCTTCACCTCCTTCGTTAGGTATATTCCTAGGTATTTCATTTTCTTTGAGACTATGGTGAAGGGAGTTGTGTCCTTAATTAGCTTCTCATCTTGACTGTTATTGGTGTATACAAAGGCTACTGACTTGTGGACATTGATTTTATATCCTGAGACATTACTGTATTTTTTGATGACTTCTAGGAGTCTTGTGGTTGAGTCTTTGGGGTTCTCTAAGTATAAGATCATGTTGTCAGCAAAGAGGGAGAGTTTGACCTCCTCTGCTCCCATTTGGATTCCCTTTATTTCCTTGTCTTGCCTAATTGTATTGGCTAGAACTTCCAGCACTGTGTTGAATAGTAAAGGTGACAGAGGACAACCTTGTCTGGTTCCAGTTGTAAGAGGAAAAGCTTTCAGTTTTACTCCATTCAGTAAAATATTGCCTGTGGGTTTGTCATAGATAGCTTCAATCAGTTTTAGAAATGTGCCACCTATGCCTATACTCTTCAGTGTTCTAATTAGAAAAGGATGCTGGATTTTATCAAATGCTTTTTCTGCATCTATTGAGAGGATCATGTGATCTTTATTTTTGCCTCTGTTAATATGGTGGATAACGTTTATGGACTTGCGTATGTTAAACCAGCCTTGCATGCCTGGGATGAAGCCTACTTGATCATGATGAATGACTTTTTTGATGATAAGCTGTAATCTATTGGCTAGGATTTTGTTGAGAATTTTTGCATCTATATTCGTGAGTGAGATTGGTCTGAAATTCTCCTTTTTGTTTGGGTCTTTTCCTTGTTTTGGTATTAGGTGTTCTCACTTTTCATAACAAAACACATATTCTGTAAGAAGGACAAATCCCTGGGTCTCTCTTCTAATAGCAGTGCTCAAAACACAGAGACCTTGTAAAAGATGGGGAAGGGAGAAGCCAGTTCATAATTGTATCTAATTCATACTTCACAAATTGATGTCAATTAGAAGAAAGGGAGTTGCCATTTGGGGGTTGACACTGTTAGAATCCTATCATGTTTTCTAAAACATTGAATCCCCTAGAGAATTTAAATTTTCTGTCAGAACTGAGTGGGAGGAGGGGGGTTAATTGTTAATGGTTAAGATCCAAATTTTGAGACATCATGATTAAACTCTTCAAGTACAGGCCTTTGGCTTGGTAGCCAAGTCCATGCATGAGATCCATTAAAGCATTTTATTTTCAACTGTCATCAACCATTATCAATATCATTCCCCACTCCCACTGAATGCAACTCCCATTTGTTGGCCAAATCCAACCACAAAAAGGAAGTCTCAATAGCAACCACCTACTTACACAGAAGAAAGATTCTGGAAAAGCTTACTGCTTTGCCACTGAACAATGTTCTAGTTGCTTGACTCATCAGATCCACCGAACACATTGTAAAATAATCACATCCTATCTAAAATCCATTGCTTTCAAGGAAATATAAGTGAAAAGGTCCCGATCAATGGCTGCTTTGTAAATGAGGTCTCCATAAAATATCACTGTGGGGAGAAGTTTTACATTTGAACATTTACTGTATTTGCCAAATCTTACATTCTCAGTTGTAATGATAACCTGGTAAGAATCTCCAAGTATAGCTTATCCTTCAACTGAGGACTTCCCTCGGTCATACGTGATTTCTGTTTTTTTAAAAGTCCACGACTTTCTAAGTTATTACATTTGGATTATGCCTTATATCTCAAATCATTCCCTGTTCTTTATTGATTATCACCTTAATTACACAACACAACATATTTGGAGCTCATGGTGCTGCTATTCTTATACCTATTTTAGCTTCTTATAGATCATTGCCATTGGATGCTTACTTACTATATACTTTGTTCACAAATAGAAATTTCCTTTTTATATCACTAATCACAATGATGTTCAAAAAATTAGAAATAAATGGAATGTCCAAAATTAAATAATGACTAATAACAAAGCATGACTATTCCTTTTGGTGCAGCCACCTCAGGCTTGGGGCACACAGCTACTTAAGCCTGAGGACTCTCTATGTGGCCAAAAGAAGTCAGGCATTTTGCTTCTGAAATTGGCTTGGCCTTCCAGTGGTTTAGTAGGTCACTGAGCCCATGTCATCTCATCTGTCACAAATGGAAACAGACTGGCTTTGTCAGGTTGGTTTTAATCCTCCAGTGCCTGAGGTGCAGTCCCTGCAGAGTCCAGGCCCTAGCCCTTAAGGCCTTTGTCCAGTCTGAGGCTCGTGAGACAGGCCTTCTCCTCCAGAAGGGAGTTATGCTCCCATCAGTGACAGATTTTCCCAGCATGCTTTCTGCCTTCCCAGTTGTGCCTCTGCCAATGGTACTGCTATATTTCTGAGCTTTGCCATTTGCCTTTGTTTGCTTGAGGAAGAACAGGTGCTTCCGCTCTCTCCTTATTTCTGGGAAATTTGTACTACCCAACCAGCTCTTGTGTGCCTGCTGGCATCAAATGGAGAAAGTGTATTCAGCTCATCTCCTAGCCTTATTTCTCCTGAGGCGTTTTCCTGCATACTTATCAGATCTGGTTTCCAAAGGCTCCTAACTTAGCTCTCCAGATATGCATTTGGCAAAAGCAATGGCCTTGAAAGCGTGCCATTTGTGGCTGAGTGTACAATGCATGAAATCAACAAATGATTTGTCATCATTCCAGTGACTTTCCTTCATGTGTGACACACGGCTCAAACCGTATGAATGCAGCGGGGCCCCAAGGGAAAGGGGCAAACTCACTGAGACCCAACTATACTTGCAAAGCTTCTTACCCCACCCTCAAAATAGTCCTGGAATGGAGGCATTAACTCCTCCACTGCTACAAACAAGGAATCTGAGGCTCTGAACTTCCATGGGTCATGCGACTTCTCAGAGGAGCATCTTTGAAGAAAACTCTGCAGAAAGAAGAAATATATTGCTTTGTATTTAGAGAAGGTAAATCCTTTTGTAAGGACTACTAACCAGAAGCATGGTGTTGGTTTTTAAGTGAAGTGCAAGAAGGGAGAGAAATACAACTGAGTGCCCAGTGATTTTTAGGGCCTTCGAGGCTCATTAGTTCATGATGTGCTCAGACTCAGCACCCGGTCCATACCCTTGGATTTTTGTCTTGCTGACTGTACATTTATTGTTTTTCTCCATTAAATCTAGAACTCTTTGGTAAAGGTGGTATTATACTAATGAGTCCCATGAATGGGGTCGTTAGTATTGTCCTTAATGCCAAGTGTGTTACAGACCTCATCTTGTCTTTTTCTCCCAGCAACTCTAGAATACATGTTTTAGTATCCTCATGGTTCAGATGAAAAAGTAAAGTGGAGAGAAGAAACGCACCTGCTTCATAGTTTCACCCCTGAAAAATTAGAGCTGAGCTCTGTGTTTTCTGTCTAATTCTAGTGAATGCTCTTATTTGCAAGATGTACAGAAAACTCTCACCCTGAGGGCAAGTTTTGGGTCCTTGGGACAGCCTGATCTATTGGCATTTGATGACAGAAGTAAAGACCTTGGCATTGAAGGCTTCTTGCACTTTGCTCTATATCAACAGGCTTCTTGGAATCGTAGTATCAAAGTGCGGCAGGAGTTTTCCATGGGGCTCTCAAAATGTTACCCCCATCCAGTCGCTAGTGATGTTTTTAGCAGTAGTAACATTAGGTTGAAGCACTGGTATTAAAATGCAAATGATAGGAATGTTCATTTCTTGAACTATAGTGGCCTGAATCGTTTATGGTATTCTTTGGCACATTCTTAGGAACATTCCGTTCAGAGGAGAAAGATGTTTGATAGAGGAAAACAGATAATAAAGTGGGAGGAAGATGGAAAAAGGAGGTGGGGGCTCACTGGGGGGATTTTAGTGCAGTAAGTGGAGGCAAAGAAATTCTTTTTGGGACAAAGTAGGATGAGAGTGGAGAAGCGAAGTTAGCAGGTGAACTTAATCCTTAAGCTTCACATACTAGTCGGTGTGATTCCCTAGAAGAGACACACATCCAACTGGTCCTTAGTGTGCAGTAACCAGGGATGACCCGTGTCATAGATCAAAACAAAAACAAAAACAAAAACAAAAACAAAAACAAAAAAAAACACTGCTCCTTTACAATCTTGAAGTCCAGACCTATCCAGGTAATTAGCAAACTTCCATTTCTTTAGGCTACATGCACCATGGCCTAAACCATGGATTTAGTTTGAACTTAGATGGGCTAACAAGGATTCAATTTCTACCCATCTGTAACCTATAATGATTTAAAATATTAATTTCCGACAAGTTTAACCCACTTACTGAATATCATAATTCAAAGGACATTTTCAGGCTCTGGAGCAGGATATCCAAAGGAGAAGCAGTCATGGTCCCAATGTAGTGGTCTTGACCAAGAAGTATATGTTTGTATGACACAGGTGATAAATGAAAGTTATGAGGTAAAACCATGGTTGAAATGAGCAGATTTTAAAATTCTCCTTCAGGCCACAGGTTTTGCATCCCTCCTCCTCCTCTCAAGTCTTAACAAGTAGTGAGCTCCGTTGACTGACTTTCAATTCCACTCATCCTTCTGCTCCTGTTCTGCTGAGAGACTTCTAAGACCTGTGATGATCTGAGTCTGATGCAGAGAGGAGCTTACATCTCCAGTCTCACGAAAGTGGGTATGCCTGCCAGCTTTGGGGACTGGGTGAGCTCCAACACTGTCAGGCCTTTGCTGAAGACTGAACCCAAGTAGGCATAGATCCCAGGGCTCTTACCCTGCTACTTAACAATCTGCCTGGATTATGTGTAAAATCACAAGTCATCGCATGTTCACCAATATCCAGATATGGGCATTGCATGTACTTTCATCTTTTCTTCTACACCTGGTAGATAAATCATTCTGCCATTCATTTTCAAGTAGCCACACTGAATAATGTACTCAAGTTTAGAAAGGAAGCTCCAGGACCAATATAGAGTCAGTTCTAGTACCACTGGGGGTCTAGCAATGGTCTGTAGTCTATGCCTTCATGGAATCTTAGCATCTTAGAATTTAAGATTAAATTTAAGATTTAAGAAGGATATCTGGCCCATATTCACATGCATGGTGTATTTCCATAAAGGCTGAAGTACAGGGAGACATATTATTTTTTATGAATACTCTTTTGTACCTCTGAATTTTAATATACAAAAAGAAATAAAAATTTAAAAGTAACAGATATGAACAGTATTATGGTTTCAATAATGTCCTATGCAAAGTAAAATCAGAAAACCTGCTAAAAATAAAAATAAAACTCATCAAGTCAAATTCTTAATGAGACAATGAAGTAGTCCCTGTGATCACATAACTGCCATTACATTGCTCTGATCTTTGTAGGACTTGGTCTTAGTTTAGGACATACCTACATAGTCATCCTCAGTTTCCACTAAATACTTAACAAAAAAATATTCCAAGAAAGAAAGAATCTACATTACTGGTTTAAAAATTTTTTTTTAAATTGAGTTTATAGGATTATGAGCTATTTAGAGAACATTCAAAGACTTGAAATAACTTTTGGGCATTAATTGATGTTGCCACTGTAATCTTCCAAACCAAATTAAGAGTGTAGTTTAATGCAACCATATCTATAGTTTATTTTTGTCTTTGCATTTTTGAATTTAGAAGCTAACATAACCATGAGAAATAGCTGACATGTATATTTTCAAAAAATATCTTTATTGAAATTCAAACAGTTGACTGAACAGATTGATGATTTGATTAGATAAATCCAACACTTCTAGTGAGTGCGTGTTTATCTCTGTTGAAAATTACCCTATGGCATTGGAGCAAAAATACATTGCTTTCTATTTTAATTAAAATACACAAGTTTAAGCCTATAGCTTAGAAAACAAATCATCACAATTACTGCCTTACAGCACTGCTCACTGCTGAAGAATTCATTACATAAATTAAAAAAAATCTTAATGCATTTCTTTGTATAAACCTCAATTATTTTAAATCCATTATTGTTATGATAATCCTATCATTAGGGAAGGAAGGAGGTCTCTTACTTTCATGGTGATTATTGGAAAACCAAGTAACTTGAGAGAAGAATTTTCTAGAAGCAGATAGTGGAAAGTGGAGGAGACAGAGAACTATTGTGTCCCCAGGCTTATTTCACATCTACTAATAAAACTCTGGCAAGATGATGTCAATATTTTTAAGGCAAATAATGCATAACAAAAAAATTAATAACTTTTTGTTTGTTTCTGAAGGCCAGCCTCAGATGGCTGAAAGCAACAAGTAGAATTTCCTGAGTAACTTTGGTTTCTTCAACTCTTTGAGAAGCAGCAGGTGGGTGGGTACAACACAGGGACTGTGAGTAGTGGGCAGAAAGAGGGGACATTTCCTCAAGAGTCTCTGATATTTGCAACTTTGCCCAGCCAGCTCCCTAGGTGGGAGTATATCCTCCCACCTTGGCAGATGGCAGGTGGTTTCATTATAAAGGCCCCCTGCAGAGAGACTGGACCATTCAGCCTCTGGATCACACTAAGTCCCCATCAGTCCCACTCCTGGAAGCCCTGCCTAGATGTAGTGCCTCCTAGTGGTATTGTGGGGGTTTTGCAGGAGAAACAAGTAGTTCTGAAGATGGCAGCTTCCATTTCGTAGAAAACTATCACAACATAGTGGCTAAGAACCCAGAGCTTTGCAGGAGCCAGACTCAATTCAAAAGCTGGCTTTTCTCTTACCAGCTGAACGATTTCAGCCAAATGACTTAATCTCTTTTGGGCCTCAGTTTCCTAATATTATAAAGCGATAATAGTGAGACCATCCATTTATTATTATAAAGGGTGGATAGGACAATTGAATGATTTAAAACATGATTATTTTAAAAATGAGACCTTGCAAATAGGCTCATTAGATGCCTGCAATTATGGTTCTGCATTTATAGGGGGAAAATGACCAGCTGCAGAAAGCTCTATATGAATATCTGACAGCAGGAAGGCTTTGGTAAATATAGGCAAAGAGTCAAAATAACCAGAAAAGAAATACACTAGCAACTCAAATGTGACCTTTCCAGCACCTATGAAAAGCACAGTAATCAAAACAACAAAATCCATCAGAACAGTATTATGAGACAGCATGAAATTTTTATGGTTGGGAAGCAAAAAGTAATAAACAGAAATTTTTCCTTGGGAAGCAAAAAGTAATAAACAGAAATTTTTCCTTGGGAAGGAAAGTTTTTTTCCTTCTTAAATAAGTTAGAGTTAAAATTCCTAATGTTGCCAAATAGCACTAGATATTATTCTGTTTTGGTTCAAAACCAGAGGTCCAGGTTGGGATAGGGCAGGAGCAATGATCTCAGGAAGGACTAGGTTTGCTAGCACTTTCCCTGCCTCTGCCAACCCGAGAGCCATACTGGCTGCACCTCTGAATTCCACCCTGAGTCCAATCCCTCTTCCCCACCACTACTGTCACGTCAGTGTGATTCACCCTCCGTCTTGCTTGTACCCAGATCAGCCTCCCACAGTCACTCTGCTCCCAGTCTGCAACCCATTCTCCATGTAGAAGCCTAGAACTCCAAAACATTGTGTGTGTCAAACATGGCCCTTCCCAGATGAAAACCCCCTAAAGACCTTTTGAAAGCACTTAAAATCCTAACTCCATCCCAAGCCCCCGGCTCCCCTTCCTCCTTCTCTCCCTGACTCACATGGCTTCCCTGCTAAGTCCAGCCACATTGCTGTCCTTTCTATGCCCTGAACAGGTCAAACCTTTTCCCATCTGAGGACCTTTGCCCTTGCCATTCCCTCAGCCTGTGGTGATTTTTTTCTCCCAGATTTCTGCATGGATTTCTCTGTGGCATTCATGTGCTAGCTCAAGAGTTGCCTTAGAGAGGGCAACTCTTACAAGCTGTTGAAAGTAGCTCTCATCAAAGTGTATCTCCTTTACCTCTTTTTATATTTCTTCATAGCACTCACTAATTTATTTTATTTACTTGTTTTTTAATATTTACTTGGTCCCAATGGAATATAAACTCCACAAGAGCAAGAATCCCATCACTCTACCTTCAGCTCCTATAACGGGTCCTTGGAACACAGTAGAACCTCCGTAAATATTAGTTGAGCAGATAAAGAATTATGATTTCACAATACTTGACTAACAGCAGCTCTTTGTCCATCCTTCATCCCTATAGTCTTTTAAAAAAATTTCTTATTTTCTCCCAATCTTGCAACCTCAGCATTCCAGAAAAATAAAAATGGGACAGCATCTTCCATCCTCTAACCTCCCCCATCAAATCTAATATAAAAACCTGGTTCTTTCTGGTATTAATACAACCTTCTGATGATTGGCATCTCGGACTTACTGCATGTTGGATTATTGATTCAAGAATCATTGTCTGTATACTAGGTTCCTCCACATTTAGGGTGACTTTGAATTGGCTTTTTCCAAACTCAAAGTCATTACTCCCTTAGCCAAATCTGATGCTAGTAGCTTCTGCAACACAAATGATTTCTTGGGTCTAGGAGGGTGTCACATGGCCTAGTTAGTTCTTGGCCAATCTACTGTGGTAAAGTCTACCCGATGACAATCCCTGGAGACTACGGCTATAATTATATTTTTAATAAGAGTAAGAACAGGAATGGTGTTAATTAGTTTTAAAATGACTGAGACAAGAGAGTGAGTCTTGGTTAATTAAATATTAACAGTGCAATTGGGAAATCCAATACACAAGTATCAGAGGAGCTTAACCTTTATCTTTCCATCTCACAATTATTCAGCTTTTAGAACCTGATTTTCAAATTACACACAGAGAAATTTTTGGCATGATACTATTCAGGGCCACTCTGAGTAAGTGATCTACTTACAGAAGTAGGAAATTTAATATTACACTTAAGATCACACTTACCAAAGAGGAGAATGAGGAATTCCCACACAGCAAAAATATAGTTCAGATAGTTTCTTGGTCAGGTGAATCTGACAAGGCAAAAGAAGACATATAAATAAGTAATGAACATTTGATCATGGCTGAGGAGTTCTTGGCCCTGCCTGTACATTATAATCACTTGGAGAACTGTAAATATGGATGTCCAAGTCCCTGCCCAGAATCTTGATTCTGTGGGTCTATGGGTAGTTTTAAAGCTCCCAAGCTGATTCTCACATGCAATCAGTGTCGAGGACCACTGTTTTAGAGGTTTGTTTTTTACTATAGCTAAAGCTTTTGGAAATAGTTCTTATATCAGTAATGTATTTGAAGACAGAGAAACCAATCAGTTTGGGATGGCACAAATTGACCTATCTTCTTGTTTCATAGAGGCTGTTAATACCAGGACTGAGCTTCTTTCTATCATCCTTCAAAAGGACACCTCCCACCATCACCACCATTCCTGTTGCAATAAACCCAGAAATTCCCAACAATGTATAATGGATTCTTTAAAAATGTAGCTGTGAAAAAGCACTAAGTTATCTTCTCCTTTTTAAGGTTGTAGCAAAAAGTTGATAGCCTTTCAGTGAACAGGAGCATCAGAGAAGAGAAATCAGAACAGCAACCAGCGCCTTCACTACCCAGAGTAAGTAGTGGACGTACTGTTAGGATGCGTGACCAAACTTCACTCCACTGGGGACTCCCAGGTGGCAGGCGTGGGGCTTATGGGACTATTGTGGCTGTCTATGGGTTGCCGACATTCATGTAATCTCAGTGTTGGCAGCTTAGGTAGACTAGTCATCTTCACTACTGATCTGTGACACTCATTCACTGCTAGGTACAGAGTATTCTAACACCTACAAGAGATGAGCATACTCACTTTAGGAGTCTAATAAGATAATGGGTAATTCAGTGGCTGAGAATTCTAATTTTACCTCTACCACGAGCGAGCCTCATGGCTCAAGGCAAGTAATTAAACTCTATTTCCCAATTTGTAAAATTGGAGAGGTGCGGGAAGGTTATAGATTGTTATAAAATAGCTACACTAATGGACATGTAATAGGGCCTTCTGCAATGATTACACAAGCCTGCTGCATACAAGCAGCGGAAATACTATTTGCACCACACTAATTGGCTACGACTGTCTACAGAGCACCCCCAGAGTCCACAGAAGACGGGAATGGGCATCTGGTTCCAAGGGGGGCTTATAGCCACATGGTCCGAGGAGAAAGAATCACCACAGGAATTACCTGTGGATTTAAAGGACGACATATGAGTGTATGTGTGTATAAAAGTTCTACAAAGTAAAGATCACACTCCTTGATTGTTCATTTAATCTCCTTTAGAACATTATCCCTTGAATTTTATTTTCTATAATTCTGACATAAAAATTTAGGTTTTTGCTCAGTGATTCTCAGCTCTGCGTTCACATTAGACTATTCTAAGGAATTACAACACAAACAAAAAGCAAACAAAAAATCCTACTGATACCGTGATCCTTCATTGCTTAAATGGAAGTTTCAGAGCAAGGCTGAGCATTACTAGTTTTTAAAAGCTTCCCAGGTGTTACTGATACAAAACTCAGCTCTGGAGCCACCAAATTAGGCCAACTGTTCTTTTTCTTATTACCAAACACCCCAAGCACACGTCCAGTGCCACGCCACTGTGTATTTTTTCTTTCTTGGGAGAGCTCTGTCCACTCCATTTTCTTTAGTCCAGCCTTCCAGCCCTCACTGCCCATTTTTACCTAGTCTTTCCCAGAGTACCTTAGAGTTTACCAGAATGCTGCTCTCTGGAATGTAAATTTTAATTGTTTGTATCATCCATGTAATACTTACAGAACGTTCTTTTACATTGTTCCTGGTGTTTCAGGGTTTTGTTCATCCCCCCAACTAAGAAATATACTTCTCTGGAGCAAGAATCTAGTATGATTTTTCTGTTTTCCCTATGGAGTCTAGCACAGACCTCCTGGCTTACCAGACACTGAAAAACGTATGTTGCTGTTGTTGTAGATACATCAAGATTCACTCACATCAGCTTCTTGACTCCCATTTCCCCCAAATTTAGATTTCAAGTGGAAATAAACAAATGCTATTTGTATGTCTCTAAGACAATGTTACATGGCGCTTCGCTCTGGCTACATAAAGGAAACTCTGCCTTTGAGGAGGCAAATGTCTACAGAAGACATTTGTCTTCAGCTTGTCAATCATAACTGTGGCTGATTTTCATAGCACATTTCCCCATTAGCATTAAATGTGGCATTATCCCAGGAACTCTAAACTTACTACAGGAAATAAGGGGGGTGAAGATGAGGGTAACACATAACCAGCTGAGTAGACAAGCACAGAATCCAGGTCTCCACTCTCCCAGGTCAGAGAGTTCCTCTAACAATACCAGAATCTGACCGCTCTTCCTTTCAGAAAACTTGAGGCTGCAGGGACAAATTATATCTTTATTTCATTGGCATATTTGAGGGTCTCTTTAGCAAGTGGACAAAAGAAACCAAAGGTGGCCTTTTGTGATGTGCTCTTAGAGTAGCCCTTCTGAAAACTGGGACTGCTTTTTGTTCAAGCTGTTTTAAGCAAGGGGAGAGAGAGGGAGAAACATTTATTACTGCATGAGATGACTTATTTAATAAGCTTTGCACTAAAACATGATGCCTTAGTCTTGCTGAGAACTTCAAAGGCATTGTACTAGAAGGTGACTTAAAGGAAAAAACTTGAAATCCAGATTTTTAAATGACTCTTTGATTATAGGATGTTTGGAGACCTTTTGAGATTTACCTGAGTGGAGGGATCAATCTTGCTGATGAACGTAACCCCTGAGTCTGTTTCATCAAGTCCAAAAGTAACATCTGTTCTGGGCTTCAAATTTTTTACCTGCTTACCAGCAGGGAGAAGGAAAAGAGAACTCTCTTCTCTCTTGCTTTATGAAATAAATAAATTTGGGTACAGACTTGAAATGAAACCTGAGCCAAGAATATAGGAAAAAGTTATGGTTTTTCTATCATATCTTTGTTAGTTTGTCAGTCTAGACCAGTGCTGTTCAATGGAAATGTAATGTGAGTCATATGTATGATTTTAAAATATCTATTAAGCCACATTAAAACAAATTAAAAGGAAATAAGTGGAATTAATTTTTAATTAATAAGTGAATTTAATTTTTAATTTCATCTAAACCAGTCTAAGTATTATCATTTTAACACATAATCAATATAAAAATTAAGGGGTACTTTTACCTTTGGGCGGAATACTATGTATTTAAAATTTAGGATGTATTTTATACTTTTAATGTATCTCAATTTGGATTAGCTGCATTTCAAGCGCTCAATAACCACAAGTGGCTACTATTATCCACTGGTCAGTGTGGATTTTAGGTACACTACCTGAAATTTGCAAATCACACAGAAATCATTGTCAAACTAGTATACTTTCGACATTTTCCTTCTACTTGCTCTATATCTCTCAGAAAAGATTATCTCAAAAGCTACATGCTGTGCTAGCAAAAAGTTGTGGGCTTTGAAGCAAAGTAGAATAAGGGATTTAAATACCTCTATGAGTCTCAGTTTCTTCAACTATAAAATCAAGACAAAAATAAGTTAACTCATCAGATTGTTGGGAAGATTAAATAAAATAGGTATGAGCGCAGCCTAGAATAGTATAATAGGCATTCAAACAATTCCCCCTGTATTAAACCCAACTTGGTTTCTTTAGATTTAAATTTTATTTCATCTAAACCAGTCTAAGTATTATCATTTTAACACATAATCAATATAAAAATTACAGGGTACTTGGTTTCTTTGGTCTTTAGATTTGAGATTCTACTGTCTCATTTATTCCAATTCAAGATCTTACCCTTGAGATTTCTTTTGCTAAGACAACCCTTCCTCTAGGCCCACTGGACTGGCTACTTTTTTTTTTTTAAATGCATGTTTAAGTTCATGGGTGACCTTATAGAAGTCTTCTCTGATTGCCCTATTTGAAGTTGCCCCTGAACCCTGTCACACTCTAGCTCCCAGCCTTTCTTTACTTTCTTCATGGCATTTATCAGTGTCCAAAATGATCTTATTTATGTTCACCTGTCTGTTATCTATTATTTTCTCTAGCATAGAAGCCCCACAAGAGCTGGGGCCCTGACTGTCTTATTCCCCACTATATGATCAAGTGCCCAGCACAAAACAGATCACAGCAAAGATGTGTTGAACAAATGAATGATCTATGCTTCACATAGGGAGGTAAATGCAAGGGCGGCCTGATGGTAGGGAGGGAAAAATTCAGAGCTCTTAATAACCTCAAAAGAGTATATTTGGAGGGTGCCAGTGGCAGCCTCATCTGCTGAAGTTGGGCATTCCTGTCTTGAATCTAACAGCTGGGCTTGGGAAGAATCAGGAAAATTATTCTCCTACAGGTGATTTTGTTGTTGCTACCTCTTAATATGCACCACAAAGTATATGTTCACACCACTTAAATCACACACCAGATATGGTTAATCCTGCCCTTTAGAAGAATGTAATCCAGCCAGCATGATGCAACTTTCTTCTACCAGGGAGTCTGGCAGCCCTGGGTAGTGGAAAAAGAGTCAGTGTCAAAAGTCAGGCAGACTTGGGTTTGGATCCTTGTTCTGCCTTTGCGAGCTATGCAGACAGAACAAGTAATATAAATTCTACAAACCTCAGTTTTCTTATCTGCAAAGCTTCAATGATAACTCATACTTTGCAGTGTAACGTGGATGTGTGAAAGTGCTTAGTGTATCTCAAAGACTCAATGAATAGCAGTATCAATATTGTCATCTTTGCATGCAAGAATGCCTCACCGCAATATATACTGATGGATCTTTGGCTGTTTTGTGGGTTTTCAATTTCTTTGTAAAGTTTTAACATTTCTTTCCTACATTGCTATCTCATCTAACCATTTGCAGCCGAGGGACCAGGACCCCAGGGAGAGAGAGCTGAGTTGGCTAAATTTGTGCCAAGCTATGAAAGATAACAATGGAGATACTTCTCTCCACAGAGATAATTTCTGGCTTATCTAGAGACCAGCTGTTTCTAGGTATGGGCACAGACCTAGCTGTTTTGTGTTCAAAGTTATGGGTCAAAAGAGAACTGAGAGAAGGGTTGAGTATCCATGCCAAGGACACATTTTACTTTCCGTTTGACATAGCACAGTTAAAGTCATAAACTTGACTTTCCATTCTGAATCCACCACTGCACTATAAGAATAACTAGACCAGATTTGATTTTTCTCATTCTGCTAATGTAAGCCCCACGGGAGAGAAAGTAAGCTGCTCTAAAAAGCATGAGAGTTACTTATAACCTTACATTAATATTAATATCAATAATTTATCATTGACTATGGGCCAGACACAATACAAAGAGCATTTCCATTCTCCCAATAATCTGTGCAAAAAGAGCAGGATTGTTTCCCATTTTGCAGGTAGAAACAGTAAAGCTCTAAGAAGTTCACTGACTTGCCTAGGTGTGGAAGCCAAGACTTCAGCGCGCTAGATTCCAGAGCTCCGTGTGTTTTCTGCTATACCTTGCTTCTGGCACTGTCAGTGGAAGACCCAGGGATAGACAGGTATGAGTCCCTACTCCCTCAAAGGCAAAGCACGGGGAGCCAAAAGAATACCATTGCCCAGTCATACGTGCCCTGGGGAGCAAATAGTGCTGCATTTCGAAACAAAGCCTTGGCCCCGCTGTCTGATATCCAGCTAGGTGACCTGAGGAGCACTCTGATTCAGACAGTGACTCTGTTTAGGTGGCTTTTCAAGGGCTGTTTGTAGAACTGAAAACTCTAGGGTTAAGGACCATCACCTTAGGAAAATCATTGAAAGAATTGTAAGAAGGGGTCCCCAGGAGGCAGAGACTGGGGAAACCATTGAAAGACAGTCTTGAGGGCTCACCCATGACAGGAGGGCTGTCTGTTTCAGAGCATGGCTGACTCTAGACCCCTCAGAGGGCTGCAGATTACTCCACAGTAATCCAGCTGCCAGCCTGAGTTCCTCAAACACAAGAGATTTTCACCTGGGGTTCAGGCATGGTTTCCGGGAGAATTTATGAACCCTCAGGGATTCAATGTAAAATTTGATTCCATAAGAGCATTTCCTGCCAGGGGAGAGGACTTGTAGCTAATTCTTTGAAGAACCTATCACCCCAATTTTTAAGAGCTAATGAAATTAAGATGCTTATTTGCTTCTTTCTTGCACTATCCAGCACTTCTATACCATTAAATATTTATATACAGTGTGGCCATAAAGCACATGAACTTCATGGCCGCCCTGTGGATTAATCAATTTCCCTACATTTTGCAGAGAAAACTGAGGCCCAGAGAGGGTGCATGTCTTGCCCGAAGTTGCACAGCCAAGGGCCAGGACTGAGCCAAGAAGCATGAGACTCAGGTGGGAAATCTCTGCCAGGCAACTTGATGAATGAAGACAAAGTAATCTCTCCGGATTAATGTTTTGCAACCATTTTCAAGACCAGTCATAAAAATCTCCAAGTTGCTTGTTATTAGTGCAACGTGGGCTCTTCCGCAGGATACAAGTAGAGGTCACTAAAAGGATATTTTCCTACTCTAGGAGCCAGAACCCCAGCTCCGCTTCCCCCTTCACCGCACTGGGCTCTCGGGTTACCTGAGTTTGCCCGACTTCCCGCTCCTCTGCCCGCCCCCGGGGCTGGCTCCTCCAGTCTCCTCTCCACGTCCGCCTTCTCCTTCCAGCTTCCTCTCTGGCTCGGGTTCCTCTGTTTAGGCCAACCTGCCTCTGGGTCCAAGTCCAGATGACAGCCGGGAGGCTGCTTACCTGCCACTACTGGGGCTGCCTTTTAAGGGGAGCCGCACCTTTCGGGTCAACATACGTAACCCGAAACTTTCCCCAGCGGACGCCCGCAAGGCTGCCGCGGTGGCTGTCTCTGGTGGGAGACGCTCCTTCGAGCTGTCATCGCGCCATCCGTCCCCTTCCTCCTCTCTGCTATTTTTCTCTTTTGATGAAAATCAGTTACATTCTAAGAATCCCGCAATCACACCGATGCTCATTGGCAAGGATGCATGAGAAGATGCCTTTTTAAAAGACTAATGCCTGCCCAGTGCAGTTTGAGAAACCTGGGGTGGGGTGGGGGATTGGTCAGCTACCTTAGAGTATTTTGAGTGCCTCTGAGAAGGGACCTCGCGGCTGGCCGCGGTCGGAACCCGGGCTTTCCCGCGGGCCACGGGCTCCCGCACGCCGGCCTCGAACCCGCAGCCCGGGGCGCGCCGGTCCTCCCGCCGGGGTACTCACTTTGGCCGGGAAGCAAAGTCTGCCATATCAGTCCGTGAGCACTTCCTGCACGAGGACGTGGAGACCCATCGTGTGTAAAGCTGTTTCATCAAGAGCCAGTAAAATCCAGAGATACGCGAAGGAAGGAGAGTGAGACCGAAAAGGGAAGGGGGCGGGGGTCCAGCCCAGGGACCAGCGTACAGAGGACCGGCGCCCGGGGATTTCAGCCTCCGCTCCGGTCCCCTGTCCGGCGGCTCTTTGAGAAGCAGCTCAACCCGGTGCACTTGTTCACTCTTTCTCCATGAGAGGAGGAGTCAGTGTTGCAACATTTATGTTCCTTGCTGGAGGCAAAACAGTGATTTTCTTCAGTATGCAAAATGTCCAGTGCCTGCCAGTTTTACGGGGTAACGGAGGTAGTCGTGGGAGCCGGAATCAGAGATGGAGAGAACGAACGGGTTCCCCCCGGATCAGCTGTGCATAAGCGGGGCCACACATCTCCCACGGAGACTGTACAGAAAATGGACAAAACAGTGATGAAAACGTCTTAAGTCGAATGACCTCAAAGACGCTATTTCTCTAGGCAGCCACGGTGTTCAGTGTCTTGGTGTCAAATTTCCGTCCTTATTTCCCAGTGACGTGCAACAGCAGCAGTGACGGTGTGCAAGGGGGCTGCCGGGTTTTGAATCTCACCTTCTCTGAGAGGGGGGAGGAGTCAGAGAGAAAGGGGCAAAAGAAAATAGTGACCCTAGGATGTTTTGCTTTCTTTTTAAAATAACCAAAGCCAAAACTTCCAGGGTTCTTTGTTTCTCTGCCCTGTGAGTATCATACATAAACCTTGGTGGAGACTAAATAATGCACCCTCCACAAATAGTGCTGGGGTTAGCAGCACTCCATCGCGGAAAAGTATGCTTTTCCGACTTTTTTTCTGTTTAATAATAACAAAACCACACACAACCACTACCTTTTCTCTCTTGCAAAAAACCACCACATTTTCTCTTGCTAAAAAGGTACTGAAACTAATAGTAACAGCTGCCGGAATCGAATAGTTATCCCTGAATAGCTAGTTGCCAGTTCTGTTAGATACCATTAGTTAATAATGCATCTGATTGTTATATGACTTAAGAGTGCCACCAAAGAACTATTTCAAACCAAGTTTATGCAGTTTCAAAAAATATATTGAAAGACTGGACATTTCCCTTTCGATTTGACTGCTACACTGGAATAACTAGAAAATCTCACTTAGTGGGCACTTGCCAGGCCTCAGGAAGCCACTGAAAATTCTAGAATGTGTTTGTGGTACTTTTGGATTGGAAGCCCAGAGGCACCTGTGTGGGCAGAAAGAACTAATTCTTCCTATCTGGTAACATTTCCTTGTACAATTAAACCGTAGACTCCATCTGGTTCCTTTAGCTCATGGGCAATACATCTTCATGCCCAGCCTGCACCTACTTCCTGTGATAATGGAGGTGCATTTACTTTCACTTGTGGGTGTCTATGAAGGTATACAATACCTGTTTATTTTCAGAACCACTGGTCAACATAAGATCTTTAATGGAAGACCATTTCTCATGGGTATAAGACCTTCAAGAAGCAAAGGATCACTCCATTCTAAGGTAGTCGTTCTACTCAGACTATTTTAACAGCTAGTGGAAAAGATCACTCTAGGTAACCACAGATCGTCTGCTCCTTGAAGACAGGGTCTTTGCTTTTTCTCCTTAAGGTTCCCACTTAGCTGTAGGCTCTCAGCTTATCTGTACTCATGGCTTCCAGCAGCAGGAGACAGATTGGTTGTTGAGTGACTAATTCACATCTTCCTGGGGGACCAGGGCAAAGCTGGCTGTCTGCTCTGATGTACACTCCACAGGCACCCTCCCAAAGCCACTGGCACTCCCTTCCCTTGGTCCAGCTTTCCTGACATGATGAAGTCTTCCATGAGTGAGCCTCAGCGTCTCACTCCTTCTTCTCTGCAAACTGACATACTCCGACCTTTTATTCATGTTCTCTGCTTGTTCATCTCTGCATCTGTCTCAGTAACTATGTTCCTCCTTTTTTCCAAGCTCATACTTCCAGCTGTGTCCTGGCCTCAATGTCTGCGAACTGCCTCCAAAATCTTACTCTAGGGCCCTGTGCAGAGAACCCAGGCAATGGCTCTTCAATTCGCTTCTCCCTGCTTTACTAACTCACAGGAAATGGGATGTACTGAAATTCTAGTACAAGGAATAGTAACAGTGAAAGCATATGGAAAATGCCTGTCCTGTAACAGAAAGTCTAAAAACCTTAATTAAGTTCCTTTTTTTCCTTCTCCTTTCCTTCACCTTCCTTGCATATTTCATCTTTTCTGCTCCCCAGGCTTCTTAATCTCAACCTACAACCTCCTCACATCTTCCTTGACAATTTACAAGGAACTGTAAATTCCTTTATAATTTAATCCCCTCCTTTCTTCATCTGTCAAACTGAATGGAAAAATGATCTACACACAACAGCCTTCCTGACTTACTCCCCTCTCAGTGCCTTTACTCAGGGGTTCTCAACCTTCGTTGCACACCGGAATTATGAATGTTTAAACTGTACTGTGTCTGGGTGTTGCTATCTGAGCTCCTAATTCAGGAGGGTTAGGGTGGGGCCCTGACTTCTCTCCACAAAGATGCACAGGCAGGTTGGAAAATGGCGACCTGCAATTCTTAGCACAATCCTAGCACTGTTAAAAAAATCTAATCTGTGTTTCTAAAGTGAAGCATAATCCTCCCAAATCACACATCCTTCTTTTATCTAACTCCATCTCAAATGTAATCACCATGAACATATTGGTGCGTCTCTTTTTTCATATGTGCATAGTGTCGTGTAAATTGTCAGGTGTCTACATGCACATACCTTTACTTTTAAAGCTCAAATTGCAATAATTTCTGTGACGTGTCTTTTTTAAGCCGAATGCAATGGTATGTATCATCAAATCTATAGATTTACTCTATTCTTTTTCATGTCTACACAGTTTGTAATTTATTCTACTATTCTTCCAGCTCTTTATTTTTATTTTATTTTAAAAAGCGCTGCCTTTGCATATACCTTAGGATAGAAGCTTAGAATGGTTGAGTCAAAGGGAATGAGCATTTACATTTCAGTGAACAACTACCAAACTGTTCTCCAAAAATGTTGTTGGAAAAAGTCTTAGAAGTGAGATTACTGAGTCACAGAGTAGGAACGTTTAAACTTTTCATATATATCTCCAAATATCATCCCCAAATGTTTATGAGTGTGTACTCCTCTCAGGGATGTTATCACATCCTTGCCAGCCTTGGACTTCATCAATCTTATCTCGCCAGTTTGATAAGCAAAATACAGTATCTCATTGTTGTTCTAATTCACAGTACCCTGATTTCTTGTAGGGTTGAATACATGTGTTTACTGTTATTTGAATTTTTCTATTATGTTGTAGCTGTTTAGTCCTATGTCTTTGGTAATGTTCATCATTTTTAAAATTAAGTTTTGGAGTTTCCTTTATTATTAAACATGTTAACAGTTTGTTAAATGTGTTGTAAATATTTCTCTGTGCCTGTTGTATTTTCTTTGATGATGTTCATGGACTGTTTCACTGAACAAAAGTATTTAATTTTCATCTAGTCTAATCTGTCATTATACACTATTAAGACCTCTGGCTTTTCTTTCTTTCTTTTTTACCTCAAATACTATTAGTTTCTTTTAAAATGGATCTTTAATTATTCTATGATTTACTTTTAAATATTATGTACAGAGTTAAATTTTCTTCAGAGGCATAGTTCATTATTCCATTACCCCTTGTTGAAAAATCTCAATATGAACACTAGTCTATTTCTGTGAGATGCTTATTTGTGTGTCAAAATTACACAGTTTTGGTTATTGTAACTACAAAATAATATAATATCTGTTAGTGTAAGCACTCTACCATTTTTGGCTTTTGAAATATCCTATTGAAATACATTTACTTTTTCCATAAAATTTTAGAATCAATGTGTATATTAAAAATATTTCCTTAGAATTATATATATATTAATTAGGGAAAATAAATAATTTTTTAATTTTTTTTTATTGTTGGGGATTCATTGAGGGTACAAGAAACCAGGTTACACTGATTGCATTTGTTAGGTAATGCCCCTCTTATAATTGTGTCTTGTCCCCAAAAGGTGTGTCACACACCAAGACCCCCATCCCCTTCCCTCCTTCCCTCTCTCTGCTCTCCCCTTCCCCCAGCTTCACCGTGTACTAGGTCATTAATTGTCCTCATATCAAAATTCAGTACATAGGATTCATGCTTCTCCATTCTTGTGATGCTTTACTAAGAATAATGTGTCCACCTCCACCCATGTTAATATAAAGGATGTAAAGTCTCCATCTTTTTATTTTTATTTTTTAAATTAATTTATTTTTTTTAATTGTTAAATCATAGCTGTTTACATTAATGTGATCATGGGGTACCATATGCTGGTTTTACAGACTGTTTGACACCATTTTCATCACACTGGTTAACATAGCCTTCCTGGCATTTTCTTAGTTATTGTGTTAAGACATTTATATTCTAAATTTACTAAGTTTCACATGTACCCTTTTATGATGCACCATAGGTGTAATCCCACCAATCACCCTCCATCCCACCCACCTACTTCCCCCCTCCCTCCCCTCCCTTTCCCCCTTCCCCACATTCTTAGGTTATAACTGGGTTATAGCTTTCATGTGAAAGCCATAAATTAATTTCATAGTAGGGCTGAGTACATTGGATATTTTTTCTTCCATTCTTGAGATCTTTACTAAGAAGAATATGTTCCAGCTCCATCCACATAAACATGAAAGAGGTAAAGTCTCCATCTTTCTTTAAGCCTGCATAATATTCCACGGTGTACATGTACCACAATTTATTAATCCATTCGTGGATTGATGGGCACTTGGGCTTTTTCCATGACTTAGCAATTATGAATTGGGCTACAGTAAACATTCTGGTACAAATATCTTTGTTATAATGTGATTTTTGGTCTTCTGGGTAGAGGAATTATACCCAGTAGAGGAATTATAGGATTGAATGGCAGGTCTATTTTTAGATTTCTGAGTGTTCTCCAAACATCTTTCCAAAAGGAATGTATTAATTTGCATTCCCACCAGCAGTATAAAAGTGTTCCCTTTTCTCCTCATCCACGCCAACATCTCTGGTCTTGGGACTTTGTGATATGGGCTAATCTTACTGGAGTTACATGATATCTCAAAGTAGTCTTGATTTGCATTTCTCTGAAGATTAAAGATGATGAACATTTTTTCATATGTCTGTAGGCTATACGCCTGTCTTCTTCAGAGAAGTTTCGCTTTAAGTCCCTTGCCCAACCTGCGATGGGATCACTTGTTCTTTTCTTGCTTATATATTTGAGTTCTCTATGGATTCTGGTTATTAAATCTTTGTCGGAGACATAACCTGCAAATATCTTCTCCCATTCTGAGAGCTGTCTCCTTGCTTTACTTACTGTGTTCTTGGCTGTGCAGAAGCTTTTTAGTTTGATCAGGTCCCAGTAGTTATTTTTGAAGCTACTTCAATTGCCCGGGGGGTCCTCCTCATAAAATACTCACCCAGAACGATTTCTTCAACAGTTTTCCCTGCATTCTCTTCTAGTATTTTTATAGTTTCCTGTCTTAAGTTTAAATCTTTAATCCAGTGAGAGTCTATCTTAGTTAATGGTGAAAGGTGTGGGTCCAGTTTCAGTCTTCTGCAGGTTGCCAGCCAGTTTACCCAGCACCATTTGTTAAATAGGGAATCTTTTCCCCACTGAATGTTTTTAATTGGCTTGTCAAAGATTAAATAACGGAGTTGAGGTGGGGAGTGAGCATGACCGCTGACAGGCAAGTGGAAGGCTCTGTCGAGTCTCAGCAGTGCCCTAGCCTGCTGTCCCCTCTCACCAGGAGAAAGAACGCCTTGCACATGCTCCCTTCATGGGGCTTTCCAGCCCCTGCTGTCCTCAGCGACAGAACAGCTCTTCAAGTCAATTCCGACAAACATTTGTTCAATAGCCAAGACATTATTCAGAAATAAAAACAAAGCAGGAGGAATCACGCTACCAGACCTCAGACTATACTATAAATCGATAGGGATCAAAACAGCATGGTACTGGCACAAAAACAGAGAAGTAGATGTCTGGAACACAATAGAAAACCAAGAGATGAGTCCAGCTACTTACCGTTATTGGATCTTTGACAAGCCAATTAAAAACATTCAGTGGGGAAAAGATTCCCTATTTAACAAATGGTGCTGGGTGAACTGGCTGGCAACCTGTAGAAGATTGAAACTGGACCCTCACCTTTCATCATTAACTAAGATAGACTCTCACTGGATTAAAGATTTAAACTTAAGACATGAAACTATAAAAATACTAGGAGAGAGTGCAGGGAAAACTGTTGAAGAAATCGGTCTGGGTGAGTATTTTATCAGGAGGACCCCCCGGGCAACTGAAGCAGCTTCAAAAATACACTACTGGGACCTGATCAAACTAAAAAGCTTCTGCACAGCCAAGAACACTTGCTAAGTAAAGCAAGGAGACAGCTCTCAGAATGGGAGAAGATATTTGCAGGTTATGTCTCTGACGAAGGTTTAATAACCAGAATCCACAGAGAACTCAAACATATAAACAAGAAAAGAACAAGTGATCCCATCAAAGGCTGGGCAAGGGACTTGAAGAGAAACTTCTCTGTAGAAGACAGGCGCATGGCCTACAGACATATGAAAAAATGTTCATCATCTTTAATCTTCAGAGAAATGCAAATCAAGACTACTTTGAGATATCATGTAACTCTAGTAAGTTTAGCCCATATCACAAAATCCCAAGACCAGAGATGTTGGCGTGGATGTGGAGAAAAGGGAACACTTCTACACTGCTGGTGGGAATGCAAATTAATACATTCCTTTTGGAAAGATGTTTGGAGAACACTTAGAGATCTAAAAATAGACCTGCCATTCAATCCTATAATTCCTCTACTGGGTATATACCCAGAAGACCAAAAATCACATTATAACAAAGATATTTGTACCAGAATGTTTACTGTAGCCCAATTCATAATTGCTAAGTCATGGAAAAAGTCCGTGCCCAGTGATTCACGAATGGATTAATAAATTGTGGTATATGTACACCATGGAATATTATGCAGGCTTAAAGAAAGATGAAGACTTTACCTCTTTCATGTTTACGTGGATGGAGCTGGAACATATTCTTCTTAGTAAAGTATCTCAAGAATGTAAGAAAAAGTATCCAATGTTCTCAGCCCTACTATGAAACTAATTTATGGCTTTCACATGAAAGCTATAATCCAGTTATAACCTAAAAATAGGGGGAAGGGGGAATGGAAGGGGAGGAAAGGGGGCGGTGGGCGGAGGGAGGGAGTTTGGTGGGATTACACCTGCGGTGCATCTTACAAGGGTATATGTGAAACTTAGTAAATGTAGAATGTAAATGTCTTAACACAATAACTAAGAAAATGCCAAGGAGGCTATGTTAACCAGTGTGATGAAAATGTGTCAAATGGTCTATAAAACCAGTGTATGGTGCCCCATGATCATATTAATGTCCACAGCTATGATTTAATAATAACAATAAAAAAAGAAAGATATTCTGTCCCCCCCCTCCCCACACACACACACAAAAGATCAAATAACAGTAAGTAGCTGGATTCATCTCTTGGTTCTCTATTTTGTTCCAGACATCTACTTCTCTGTTTTTTGTGCCAGTACCATGTTGTTTTGATCACTATCGATTTATAGTATAGTCTGAGGTCTGGTAGCATGATTCCTCCTGCTTTGTTTTTATTTATGAGTAATGTCTTGGCTAAAAGGTTTTTTCTGATTCCATATAAAATGAAGTATTATTTTTTCAAGATCTTTAAAGTATGACAGTGGAGCTTTAATAGGGATTGCATTAAAATTGTATATTGCTTTGGGTAGTATGAACATTTTAACAATGCTGATTCTTCCCAGCCATGAGCATGGTATGTTTTTCCATTTATTAACATTTTCAGCTATTTCTTTCCTTAGAGTTTTATAGTTCTCTTTATAGAGATCTTTCATGTCCTTTGTTAGATATACTCCCAAATATTTCATCTTCTTTGGCACTACTGTGAATGGAATGGAGTCCTTAACTGTTTTTTCAGCTTGACTATTGTTGGTATATATAAAGGCTACCAATTTATGAATGTTGATTTTATAACCTGAGACGCTGCTGTATTCCTTGATCACTTCTTAGAGTTTTGTAGTAGAGTCCCTAGTGTTTTCCAGATATACAATCACATCATCTGTGAAGAACGAAAGTTTGATCTCTTCTGACCGTATATGGATACCCTTGATAGCCTTTTCTACCCTAATTGCGATGGCTAAAACTTCCATTACAATGTTAAAGAGCAATGGAGACAATGGGCAGCCTTGTCGGGTTCCTGATCTGAGTGGAAATGATTTCAATTTAACTCCATTCAATGCGACATTGGCTGTGAGTTTGCTGTAGATGGCCTCTATCAGTTTAAGAAATGTCCCTTCTATACCAATTTTCTTAAGTGTTCTGATCATGAAGGGATGCTGGATATTATCAAAAGCTTTTTCTGCATCAATTGAGAGAATCATATGGTCTTTGTTTTTTAATTTGTTTATGTGCTGAATTATACTTATAGATTTACATATATTGAACCATCCATGAGACCCTGGGATAAAACCAAGTTGGTCATGATGTATAATTTATTTGATGTGTTTCTGGATTCTGTTTGTTAGGATCTTGTTGAATATTTTTGCATCTATATTCATTAGTGATATTGGTCTATAATTTTCTTTTCTTTTTGGGTCTTTTCCTGGTTTGGGTATCAGGGTGATGTTTGCTTCATAGAACGTGTTGGGTAGTCTTCCTTCTTTTTCTACATTTTGGAACAGGTTAAGTAATATAGGTACTAGTTCCTCTTTAAAGGTTTGGTATAATTCTGACATGATGCCATCTGGTCCTGGGCTTTTCTTTTTAGGGAGATTTTGTATGGTTGATGCTATTTCAGAACTTGTTATGGGCCTGTTCAACATTTCTATTTGATTCTGGCTAAGTCTTGGAAGGTGACGTGCTTCCAAGTATTGGTCAATTTCCTTCAGATTTTTGTATTTCTGAGAATAAAGTTTCTTGTAATATTCATTAAGGATTTTGTGAATTTCTAAGGAGTCTGTTGTTATTTCATCTTTGTTGTTTCTGATTGATGAGATTAGAGATTTTACTGTTTTTTTCCTGGTTAGGTTAGCTAATGGTTTATCTATGTTATTGACCTTTTCAAAAAACCAACTTTTTGATTTATTGATCTGTTGTATAATTTTTTTGTTTTCAATTTCATTTAATTCTGCTCTAATTTTGGTTATTTCTTTTCTTCTACTGATTTTGGGGTTGGACTGTTCTTCCTTTTCCAGTTGCTTGAGATGTCCCATTAAGTTGTTAACTTCCTCTCTTTCTGTTCTCTTGAGGAAGGCTTGCAGTGCTATAAATTTCCCTCCTAGGAATCCCTTTGCGGTATCCCAGAGGTTCTGATAATTCGTGTCTTCATTATTGTTTTGTTCCAAAAATTTGCCAATTTCCTTCTTAATTTCATCTCTGACCCAGCTATAATTCAGCGTAAGGTTATTTAACTTCCATATTTTTGTATTAGTGTGCAGATTTGTGCTGTTACCGAGTTCAACTTTTATTCCATGGTGGTCCGAGAAGGTGCATGGAATAATTTCTATTCCTTTATATTTACTGAGGTTAGACTTGTGACCTAAGATGGGATTGATTTTGGAGTATGTTCCGAGGGCTTGTGAGAAGTATGTGTATTTAATTTTGTTGGGATGAAATGTTCTGTAGATGTCTGCTAAATCCAAATGTTGGATGGTTATGTTTAAATCTAAAATTTCTTTGCTCAGCTTCTTATTGGAGGATTGATCCAACACTGCCAAAGGAGTGTTGAAATCTCTGACTATTATGGCGCTGGAGGAAATCAAGTTGCTCATATCTGTTAGAGTTTCTCTTATAAACTGAGGTGCATTCTGGTTGGGTGCATGGATATTAATAATTGAAATCTCATCATATTGAGTATTACCCTTAACAAATATGAAGTGACCATTCTTATCCTTCCTTACTTTTGTTGGCTTAAACCCTAGTGTATCTGCAAATAGAATTGCAACACCTGCTTTTTTCTGATTACCATTTGCCTGAAATATGGATGACCATCCTTTCACCCTGAGTCTATATTTATCTTTTAAGGTAAGATGTGACTCTTGTATGCAGCAAATATCTGGCCTGAGTTTTTGTATCCAGTCAGTTAACCTGTGCCTCTATAGAAAACAGTTTAAGCCATTAACATTAATGGAGAATATTGATAAGTCTGGTAAAATTTTGGGTATCGAATTTTTCAAAAGTCCAGTGGACATTTTTAATCCTTTCACCACTGTGGAAGTTGAAGTTTGATCAAAAGTTTCTGAGTGAGTTTACTTTTGTGGTAGAGGATTGGGCTGGTCATTATGGAGGATATGTCTGAGAATATCCTGAAGAGCTGGTTTGGTTATGGCAAATTTCTTCAGCATATGAATGTCATTAAAGTATTTAATTTCTCCATCATGAATGAAACTCAGTTTATCTGGATACAGGATCCGGGGTTGAAAGTTATTTTGCTAAGGAGATTAAAAGTCGGTGACCACCCTCTTCTGGCTTGAAAAGTTTCAGCAGAGAAATCTGCAGTCATTCTAATATTCTTCCCTTTGTAGGTAACGGATTTCCTATGTCTGGCTGCTTTCAGAATTTTCTCCTTCATATTAACTTTAGTGAAGTTAATTATGATATGTCTGGGGGATGTCTTATTCGAATTGAGTCGTGCTGGAGTTCTGAAACTGTCTGCTATCTGAATTTCAGAATCTCTTGGCATGTCTGGAAAATTCTCTTTCATAATTTCATGGAGAAGGGCCTCTGTGTTTTGCAAGGCCACTTCATCACTTTCAGGGATTCCAATTAGGCGGATATTAGCCTTCTTCGCATTATCTCAGAGCTCTCTGAGAGAATGATCCATTTTTGCTTTCCATTTCTCTTCCTCTTTGAGAGTTTGGGAGTGTTGAAAGGCTTTGTCTTCAATGTCAGAAATCCTTTCTTTTTCTTGCTGAACTCTATTAGTGAGGGCTTCTACTGTATTTTTCAGATCTTTTAGGGCTGCAAAATCTTGCTTCAGTGCATCAAAATCTTTGGTGGATTTGTTTAATTCTTGAGACAACTTTTGAATTACTCCTCGAATTTCTAATTCTGACCTTTGAATTGCTCCTCGAATTTCTAATTCTAAATTTTCCTCCATTTTATTAATCTTGTTTGCAATCCAAATTCTGAATTCAATTTCTGACATCTCGGCCAGCTGTTTATGAATGGGATCTTCAGTTACATCTGCCATATCTTTCCTTGGGGGTTAGAGGTTAATCTATTCTGGTTATTCATGTTACCAGATTTTTTCCACTGATTCTGCCCCACGATTATTTTACACCATTTGATTTTTCCCCTGGAGCTTGTGGAGGACCTACAGTGCTATGGCCTGAGAAACTGGGGACCTGTTTGATGTGGTGGGGCTAAGTGGTTCTGTCTTGTTTTCATTTGGTCTCTGTTTAAACCTAGTGAATCAGTTATTCTGGGTTGAAATCTCAGCTGTGGAGAAATATCAGCAGTTAAGTCACTCCACCACACACAGGCAACAATTGGAAAAGGCGAATCAAACCTTCCTACAACCACACACCCAGGGCACCACTTGAATAGTCCTCGGGCGATTGGCTCAGTTCAAAATGTCCAAATCAATTATCTCAGTCAGCACCTGTCTCAGGTGGAGAGTTTTAAAGGTCTCTGGCAACTGGATTGCAGGGGTCTGGTGACATCTCAGATATGATTTGCTCCGGTGCTCCAGGAAGTCAGGAGGACCCACCCAGCTAATAGAGTAGTCTGGGAAGGTTGATGCCTCCTTCCCCACCTTGCACCTCTGTCACACCCAGTCACTGACAGCCCCACAGGGTGTGACTCAGTTGCCTCTAGTGAACAGATACTCTAGGGGTTTGTACCTGCCTGAATCAGAAGGAAATTTATATCTGCTCAGCCAGGCCACTGCGCTCTGCCTCTATCCAGCAGGGGGAGGTGAGGCCTGATAACCTCGGGTGCTTGATGGAGGCTGGGGGGGGGGTCTTCTCTCAGTTGCAGCCCTGCCCCTTATTGATGTTGCTGACAGAACAGAACAGAAAAACTTTGCGGGAATTTGTTTCTGTCTCTTCTATATTCCCCTGCAGAAGAAAAGCTGTTTTGAGTTCCCAGAGCCTGTGCCTCAGGTCCTGTCTTTGCTCCTGCAGGTTTGTATTTGGTTAGCCATCAGTTCTAGCCTCTTGTCTTCCTTTATCTATAGGCTGACAATCTCCTGAGGGCCGGGTGTGTCTTAGGCTCAGTAATCCTGCCCTGGGGATTTCCCAGCTCTGCGCGTTCGTTTTCTAGTCCCCACGCTTCACCCAGGCCAGTACCACCTCAGGCAAACCCTTTACTCATGGGGCCTGTGTTTCTGTCCCAGATTCTCTGGTGGTTGCCCAGGGAGACAGGGGGTGTGTCTTTGGAATATCTGGGAGTGAGTCCTATGTTGCCAAAATTGGCTGCTACTCTGCACCTCAGGGCACTGCTGCTCTGGTGTGATTCCCTCTCAGCCAACCATCCTCTTCTCACTTCCGTGCCACAGAATCAGCACTGACCAGCTGCAGTCTAGGCCTTGTCCACACCCCTCGAGAAATCATCCAAGAATCTGGACTCCTGGGGGACAGGCCTCCACACCTCAGAGTGAGAATGAAGGGGAGTGCTGGGAGCTCAGGATTGCAAGTAGAGAATATATACAGTTTTATACAGTTTTATGCCTGGCAGGGGAATGCCATGGCACCCTATTAGGGGAGGTAGGTTCAGTTTTTAGAGGGTCTCTCTCATGGAGTGTCGTGGGAAGAACTTTGAACTCTGCTCGTTTGTTTGTGGGGCACTGCAAGCCATTCTCATGGGAGAGAGGACTCCTGTCCACTTGGTGATGGATTTTGTACCTTTTGTTTGTATCCTTGGGTTAACAGCTTGCCTCAGTGGGGTTGATGTGTGTTCTTCAACCTTCTCTCTTGGTGCAGCTCTAATCCACCAGGTTGCTTGCTAAATTTCTGTCCTTTAACTCTCCTTCTGGACGGGAGCCTCTGAGGAAAGCTAGCTTCAGTCAGCCATCTTGTTTCTGCCCCCTCCCCATATTTTTAAATGGCTGAATAGTATTCCATGGTATACATTTACCACAGCTTGTTAATCCTTCCTGGGCTGGTGAGAATTTAGGCTGTTTCTACATTTTGTTGACTATAAATTGAACTGGGATAAACAATCTAGTGCAAGTATCTTTATGGTAGAAGGATTTTTTGCACAAAGGCATTAATTCCTCTTACCCAGGAAATATATCTTTTGATTTACATCTTTTTGTTAAAATAGCCTTCACATTTTTTGCTTAATCTTATAATGTCATTATAAGGTTTTTGTACAATAATTTACTTAATCATTCCATATGAAGAACATTTAAGTTGCTCCCAATTTTTTATTCTTATCTATCTTGCTACAATGAACATAGTTGGGAAAATCATGGAAAAACATTTTGGCTTTGGGGAATTTATTTCCTTAGTATAAAATACCAGGTGGGGCATAATTAGGTCAAAGGCTAAGTATATTTTTTTATAGGCCTTGAGATATAACAGCTTATCTTTTTTGTTGGCTTCAACTGTCAATGTTCCCTCTGGCACACTCCACATCCAATCAGGATCAAAGTCCTGTAAATTTCATTCCCCTGTCCCCTTTGTTGCTCATTGTGTGCTTTCATCATTTTGTACTTCTTCCCCTTCAACAGTCCTATGGTTGGTTGGACTCATTTTCACCTGTCTTGCTAAAATCAAACTCAAGTGCCTTCACAGTGAATCTTATTACATCAGTCCTCAAATTAAAAAATGTTAATGATACTTACTATCCACAGAATAAGGTTAGAATATCTTTGCTCCTGCTGAATTCATCGAACTTTTAAGTGGTAGCTTAAGAAATATCTTGAGTGTGTCTGAATCCATCCTCCCTTCTTAGAATGTGATTTCTCCCACTCCTTATTCCTTAAAACCATATCCATTCTTGATATTCAGACTCCACAGCTCTTGATTCTTTAAGTTTTGCCTGGTACTCCACCTCTGAAGGTGCTTTACTTGGTTCTGTCTGGCAGCACCTGTTAATGGTTTTACAATACATCTGCTTTGGACTACCTTCAAGGATCATTGTGAGGCCAATATGAGTTGACATTTGGTAAATTATAAACCATGTGTAAATATAAGGTACTGCCATTATTAGACAATGTATTCCTTCCTGTAAGGAAACCCACACTGGTGGATAAGCAGCAAGGCTAAGGGCAACCAGCCTTTAGGTACATGGGAATGGAGAAATGCAATAGGAGGATGACCAGAGAGCTGGCCTGCTGACTGACAGAGACCCATGTCTCCCAGACCCAAAGTGGGAGAGCTGAGCTTTCTGAATAAAACACAAGTGCTGTTAGTCTCTGGATGTCTTCATACTATTATGGTATGAGCATTGCTATTCAATATGTAGTTCTTGGACCAGCTACATTAATTGAGAGCTTATTAGAAATGTAGGCTCTCAAACCCCACCCCTACCTTCTGAATTAGACTTTATAATTTTTTTTTATTTATATAGAACATAAACTTATTTCTCACAATTCTGGAGACTGGGAAGTCTAAGCTCAGGGTGCCAGCATTGATTCTGGTGAGATACTTCTTACTGTGTCAGATTTTGTATCTTAACAAGATCCTTAGGCAGTTCATATGCACATCAAACTTTGAGAAATTATGTTCTAGAGAAGTGATCTCTAAAAGTGTTTGCTCATCATCTCAGAAGTGAAATCACTTTTTTCACGTCTTTCCCTAATGTATATATACTCTTATTCTTACCTTATATGTACTACTGTATTACATATTAATAAATGTAAAAAACTAAAAGATTGAGATAAACTAAAATATAAATTTTAAAGTAGTTTTATGTTTTATTTGTATAAAACCATTTGGTTCTCAAAATTATGAATTCGTTATTAAAATTTTAATGAGAATAACATGATTAAGTATGCTTTATTTTTGTAAATGAGGTTGGCTTCAACACTTCTGAGATATAGTGATTTGAAGATTTGGTTTTAAGTTCAGTTTATTTTCAATTTTTAGTTTTAATACCTGGTATGGCTGGAAAATATACTGCACAAAAATGTGTTAGAAACTTTTTTTCCAGTGAAATTTATTCACTACTTTCTTAAGAAAGTGACGTTTATTAGGGCATAATTTCCTGCAAAATTCATCCTTTTTAGCATATAGTTCTAGGAGCTTTGACGAATGTAAAAAGTCATGTAACCAGTGCAGTCTACATAGAGAATCGTTTCATCACACATTCACACCCCAAATTCTCTCATGCTGCTGGCTAGTTACCCTTCTTCCCACCCTGTCCCCTTGGCAACCACTGATCTGTTCTCTTTCCCAATAGTTTTACCTTTTCCAGCCTGCTATGTAGGTGGAATTGTACAGTATATAGCTTTTTGAATCTGTCTTCTTTTGTTTAGATCATGCATTTGAGATTCACGGTTCAGGAACAATCGTCTTTTTATAAAAGGAAACGAACAACTCATTTTTAAATCCAACAACTCTTTTTACTGCTTTGTCATGAAATAAACAGGAAACTTCTATGTACATATTCTTACTCACTCCCTATTTTGTTACAGTGTGTTAAGTGTATATTCTAAAGGAGTTGCTTTTATAAAATAAATTACACCGAGAAAGACTTATAGCATGTATATAGCAAATGAATCAGTGGGGGTACCCTGGCACCCCTGTGTGTTTGCAGAACTTCCTCTTATTCTGGAGATGTCTTTTTTTTTTTTATTTGGAGACAGAGTCTCACTTTGTCACCCTTGGTATAGTGCTGTGGCATCATAACTCACAGCAACCTCAAACTCTTGGGCTCAAGTGATTCTTTTGCCTCAGCCTCCTGAATAGCTGCGACTAAAGGCACCCACCACAATGTCCGGCTATTTTTAGACACAAGGTTTCACTCTGCCTCAGGCTGGTCTCGAACCTGTGAGCTCAGGCAATCCACCTGCCTCGGCCTCCCAAAGTGCTAAGATTATAGGCATGAGCCTCTGGATATCTTATGTAGTTCCCAGGGTTTGTGTTGAGCTAAGAACTCAGTGAGGGTCCTATTGTCAATCCTGATGCTAACTATCAGGAAAACTTAATTCCTTCCTTTCTTAGAAACAAAGCCCAAGTAATTATTATATTATTTTCTTTCTTCAACTTATTGTATCATCTTATATACCTAGGTATGTACCTCTCTTGTATAGAAAAAATAGTGAATAAATGAAAAAAAGTAGTAAGCTGCACTGAAAACAAAATGGTATACAAGACAGGTATACATTTAGGTATAAAAGTACCTAGAGGAAAAAAGTAGTAAATAAATTTTACTGAAAAAAATGCTTTAGAGACAGTTTTCAAACATAGCCGTGCATCAGAATTACAAGGTATGGCCATTAAAATGCAGGTTCCAAGGCTCCACTCCAGGTCTAAGCCATCTATGTCCCTGGGGAAACAATAGCCTGGGGAATTGCGCAGCATGCCTGGCACTTGACAGGCAGAAGGTTTCAAAGTTAATGCTTTGCTTCTCCAAGTCTGGTCCAGAAGGACCAACATGACCTGAGAAAACCCTTGGCTCCTCCCCAGTCCTGCTGGGACACAACCTGATTTTAACAACATCTCCAGCTGACTCATGTGCTGTGAAAGTTTGAGCAGCACTGCTCTAGTGCTAGGGTTCCTGAGCCCCAAGAGACTGGGAAGTGAATGTCCTTTCCAAAGCCCCCAGTTGTCACCTGAATAAAATTGAATCTTATGTGCTTTCCCCTTCTCTATCTTATTGGGAGAGATAGAAGGGCAGGCTGATGTCACAGATGCAACTTTCCAGATTGTAAAATTGAAGAATTACGTGACTGGTAGCATACTGTCTCAAACATTTCCAATTAGGTTTCAGATATGTGGGGAATAGTTTTTTTATTGTGGTAAGAACATAAAGTCTATCTTCTTAATGAAATTTTAAGGGCACTCTTTTGTGCCTTTGTGTTAAATATAGGCCCAAAATTGTACAGCAGTTCTCTAGAACCTATTTGTCTTTAGTAACTGAAACTTTATACCCATTGCATAAAATTCCCCATTACTTCCTCCCAGAGCCTTTGGCAACCACTGTTTCTTTTACTCTCTGCTTCTGTAAGTTTGACTATTTTGGAAAACTTCACATAAATGTGATCACACAGTAGTTACACAGCATTCATCCTTCAGTGACGGACTTACTTCACTTAGCATAAGTTTTTCCAGGTTCATTCATGTTGTCACGTATAGCAGGACTTTCTTTCTGTTTTTTTTTTTTTTAAGACCAAATAATATTCCACTGTATTTATATACCACATTTTCTTTGTTCATTCATCTACCAAGAAATGTATAGGTTGTTTCCATATCTTGGCTATTTGTGAATAGTGCTGCTGTGACACAGAAGCACTGACATCTCTTTGAGATCCTTACGGCAGTTTATTTGGCTACATCCCTAGTAGTGGGATTGCTGGATCATATGATAGCAGTATTTTTAATTTTTTGAGGAACTTCCATACTATTTCCCATGGCATTTGCATTATTTTACATTCTTGCAAACAGTGTACAAGAGTCCTAACTAGGCCATGTCCTCATTAATTGTTATTAGCCATCCTAACAGGTGGAAGGTGATATATCATTGTGGTTTTGATTTGCATTTCCAAGATGATTACAGATGTTGAGCACCTGTTGCAAATAGGGATAATTTTGCTTTTTCCTTTCTGATTTAATTGACTTTTATTTCTTTTTCTTGTCTAATTTTCTGACTAAATCTATTATGTTTAATAACAGTGGCAGGAATGAGCATCCTTGTCCTGTTTCCTAATGATGGATAAAAAGATTTCATTTTCTCACCATTGAGGATGATGTGAACTCTGGGCCTGTTATATATATGGCTTTTATATGTTGAGGCACTTTATTCCTAGTTTGTTGAGAGTTTCTTTCTTTCTTCTTCTTTTTTTTTTTTTTAACATGAAAGGATGGTGAATTTTCTCAAATGCCTTTTCTACATCTTCTGGGATGGTCATGTGATTTTTTTATCCTTCAGTTTGTTAATGTGGTGTATCACATTAATTAATTTGTGCATATTGAACTGTCCTTGCATCCAGGGACAAACTCACTTGGTCATTGTGTATGAGCCTTTAAATATACTATTTATTTGTTCTGCTAGTATTTTGTTGAAAATTTTTGCATCTATATTCATCAGGGCTATAAGTTTATAGTTTTTCTTTCTTGTTTCTTTTCTGGGTAATAGTGGCTTCGTAAAAAGAGTTTGGAGTATTTCCTCTTTTTCAACATTTTGTGAGAGTTTGAGAAGGATTGGTGTTAATACTTCTTTTAATGTTTTAACAATGAAACCACCTGGTCCTGGACTTTACCTTTTGAGGGGGAGTTTTAATTACTGATTCAATCTCCTTACTCATTATCTGTTCCAATTCTCTTCACAATTTATTCTTGGTAGTTGTCTAAGAATCTATTGAGTTCTTCTAGGTTATTTTAACTTTTTAAGGTGTAATTGTACATAGTAATATCTTATGATCCTTTTTATTTCTGGGGCAGTAGATATAACATTTCCTCTTTCACTTTTGATTTTTGTTATTTGAGTCTTCTCTCTTTTATTCTTAGTCTAGCTAAAGGTTTGTCAAATCTTTAAAAAAAAAAACCCTAATTCTTAGTTTTGTTGATTATTTTCCTACTATTTTTCTATCTTCTATTTTGTTTATTTCTGCTCTAATCTTTATAATTCCCTACTTCTGCTATCTTCTGGCTTACTTTATTCTTTTTCTAGTGATATGCCTTATTCCTTTCTCCTGTGTGTATCTTTCATGGGTATTTTCTTTGTGGTTATCACAGGGCTTACATAACCAAAAGGTGTTGTAGCTATCAAAGTCTGCTATGCTAATAACATGCTGATAATAACTTAACTTCAATCGCATTACAAACAAAAGCTCCACTCTTACTGTGTCTCCCCACCCTTTGTGGTATTGACTTTATAATGTACATATTTTTATATTATGTGTCTATTAACAAATATTTTTAGTTACAATTATTCTTTTTTGTTTTGTTTTTGGAAAGAATTTAATGGTATATTCTGTATTAAGTGCACTAGATGCTGGACTTCTAAAACAAGTTATGCTTTAGAATGATAGCATTTTCTATATATTTCTGTGCATGATGCTTGGTCCTCTGATTTACATGGACTCAGTGAATCATATTCCAAGCACTGTCCTACGCATTAAGGATACAGTAGTGAATAATGTTGAACGCCTAGGCTGAGACAGCTGGCCGCTGGCCGCCTTAGTCCTACCCCTTTCCAGGATACCTGGGCACGATACACCAGCCAGCTGGGTTGCCATGGAAATTATTATAGTTATTCTGAATATTTATCTCTTATTTTTCTTTTTACAAAAACTAAAAATGATTTGCACGTCACATTACAGTATTACAATATTCTCTATTGTTTTTGTATTTACCCTCACTACTGAGTTTTATACTCTTCTATGCTTTTATGTTGCTGTGTAACATTGTTTTTCCTCAACATAAAGAACTTCCATTGAATCTTTTCCTATCTATTTATATCTAATCTATTAAAAATTTGATAAACTTTATCTACTATTTTTTTCCATTTTAATGTATTATTTCTCATGTTAATGAGCATGAAGGAGATTTTTTAGAATGGCATTTTTCATGATTTTATCCAACTCCTATGGTTTGATGAGGAAAATAAGCACTTTGGGTATCATCCACCATCAATCTATGAAAGGAGGAACAGCCATGATTTAGAAGAAAGAATTCCTAGGGAATTAGAAGACTAGCATCTAATGTTGGACTCTCTATTCACTTTCTATTTCTTAGTTTTGTCATTTGCAAAATGAGAAGCTTGGACGGTACCTGTCTTAACTCTTTTGGGGAAAGGAAAAGAGGACAAAAAACAACAAACCATTTCCAGAAAAAGTTTGCATATGCAGTGTACATACAAAAATGTAATTCTAAGGAGTTTGTAGACCTGGTGAATCTTCGTAACAAATATCCTTTAGGGTCTTTTTTAGTTCTAACATTTTCTTTTTCTTTCTTCTTTTTTCTTTCTTTCTTTCTTTTTTTTTAAGACAGAGTCTCACTATGTCACCCTCAGATGAGTGTCATAGCATCACAGTTCATAGCAACCTCAAACTCTTGAGCTCAAATTATTCTCTTGTCTCAGCCTTCCGAGTAGCTGGGGCTACAGGTGCCTGCCACAATGTCTGGCTATTTTTTTGTTGCCTGGCTATTTTTTTGTTGCAGTTGTCATTGTTGTTTAGCAGGCCCAGGCCGGGTTGGAACCCACCACCCTTGGTGCATGTGGCTGGTGCCAAAACCACTGTGCTATGGGCGCTGAGCCAGCTCTAACATTTTCTAATTTGAAGAGAAGAAATTTTAAAGAGGCCTGCTGATAGCTGAAATGTCCAGAAAGTTAATAGCATTAGATGAGTGCAATAAAAACCTATCAGTGGCCTTCTTCTCTTGTCCCTTGTGGTCTTAACACTGCAGGAAATTCCCTAGAATGTCAACTTCAGGGCTTTGTTTTCCCTTTGAAAATAGCAGGGCAGAGAGCTAAAAGCATGGATTTAAGAGGGCCCAGGAATGGAGTAAAACTCTCATTAACACTAGCTCTGTGGTCTTGTGCAAGTTGCTTAACTTTACAATTTAATTTAATTTATTGAGGTAAAATTCACATAATATAAACTCAGCTATTTCAAAGAATACAATAACGTGGCATTTAGTACCTTCACAATGCTTTGTAACCATCACCCCTATTTAGTTGCAAAACATTTTAATCACTCCCAAAGTAGATCCATAAATCAGTGAGTACCCCTCCTCAGCCCTTGGAAACTACAAGTTTACTTTCTGTTTCTATGGTTTTACTTATTCTTGGTATTTCATATAAATAGAATTATATAATGTGTAACTTTTTATATCTGGTCTTATTCACATAACATATAATTTTTAAGATTTATACATATTGTAGTACAATCATTCTTCACTTCTTTTTGTGGCTGAATACTTTTCCATTGCATGGATTTACCACATTTTGTTTACTCATTCTATCTCTTGATGGACTTTTGGGATATGTCTTCTACCTTTTGACGATTGTGAATAAGTTGCTTAATTTTTTGCCCCCACTTTACTCATCTGCAAAGTGGGGGTAATAATTTGTTGCTTTTAGAGTCATCATGAAGACTGGAGCTAATGCAGATCATGCGTTTGGCTCAATAAATAGAAGGTGTTGCAATCATTTGTTTTTGTGAAACTAGACAGGCAGGGCTATTAACATAGTTCCCCAGTTAATTTGAAGACAAGATGAATATAGCACTTTTTAAAACCACCAAAGACTTATCATTTCTGTTCACCTTTCTCCATCTTTACAACCATATTTAAGTTACAAATCTCATTTTTCAGGACTCCTTCCTATTGAGATTATATAATTATTTTATTATATTTTTTGCTCATCTACTTTCTTTTACTCCTCCCAGTTTGTTCTTAAAATTTCTTTCTTCAAATAACAAATACTAGGCTCAAAACTAGGTGCTGGGCTATAGTAGGAAAATAATTAGAGTTGATCTGAGATCATTTCTATTGTGTTCTATTTCGGCAGAGGAAGGACAGGCTATTAATGAACAAGAAAATGTACGTGCCAGGTGTGGTATGTGTACATACTGAGAAGTAAAACTAAGCAGAGTTGGGATAAGAGATGGTACAAATTCAGGGCAGGAAACCATTGGAGCCATGAGCACAGTGGCACGAGCTGATTTTTATTTTAGATGAAGTATTTTGGCTGCTGTCACAGAATCCTACTATAGACAATTGTCATCTCTGGCCTTCTCGGTTCTTTTCACTGAGATTTTTGCTCCTTGATACCTTCCTGAAAGTTTACTTTCTTTATAAAAATCTTTTGGGGCCAACTTTGTGAGCTGAGACCACTCCTTTCTCCACCCTCCATTCTTTGAGGGAGAAGGAAAACACTGTACAAAGGAAGCTTTCTCTACTGAACGTTCACCACCTCAACAGCCTTAGGGGAAAAGGACCTATGGCTGCAGGCCATGGCTTTCTGCCCAGTTCAAGGTGAAACTCCACTGAGCTTTGTCTTCCCTGATGTGTAAGGTGTGAGAATCAGGAAGAATTCTAGAGTCATTCTAGAGTAAAGGCAGCCTTACTCTAGAAATGATTTTTGTCATTTCTAGAGTAAGGCTGCCTTTATGCCTTTGTCAATTCTCATTTTTTTTTTTTGTCTGAATTTATGAACAGGGAAGGTTACTTTTGGTGATAGAAGAAAAAGCTCGACAGTTCTTCTGGGGATCCAGTAATCCTATACCTCCTACTTTTCCTTGCCTAAGCTTCCCCTCTTTTCTTTCAAGGATACTCTAAAGATAATGTGATATGGGGGAGGGGGAAGACTGCTGGACTGAACAGCGGAGGGTCTGTGTCTTCTCTAGACTCACACTGCCCACCCATGTGTTTGTTAGTGGAGAAGTGGTAGTAGTGAACAGAAGTACAAATAGTAGTGAATAGAAGTGTGGAGAGTAGTGAGTAATAGGAACCCTGGAGTCAGACTAGCCAGTCTGAGTGTCTGGTTCTGTAATGTTCTGGTTATGTGCTTTGGGGAAATTATTAACCTCTATGTTTCCTATTGTCCTTTTAGGTAACATGGGAATAATAAAAGTATCTACTTCATGGAACTGTTTCAAGTACTAAATAATTGGTAAAATAGCACAGAGAACCTTATCAGGTGTGCAGTAACCTTGACAGTTAGTGGTACCTTTGACAAACCAATTGTCTCAGTCATGCCCAAGGGCTGGAATCTCATTACAGGTGGAATGTACTGTAGACCTGAGAATGATTTGGCCCAGGAAAAAGGAAGGGAAAGGATGCTGGTTTTCTTCAGTTATACAAAGGATTATCATACAAAAGAGATCTTTATTCTGACTTGCTTGGACAGCTCTTTGGGGTTTAATTTAAAATAATGGAAAAAATAAATAGCATTTCTACACATTAGTAATGGACTATCTTAAAGAGAAATCAAGAAAACAATCCCATTTACAGTAGCATAAATGGCACTTGGGAATGAATTTAACAAAAGAGGTGAAAGATCTGTATATTAAAAACTATAAAATATTAATCAAGGAAATTGAAGACAACAAAAAATAATAGAGAATGTCTCATATAATTGATGGAGCCTGAGAACCAAAATGACCATTTTGCAAAGCAGTGAGTCTCCATCACTGAAAGAATTCAAGCAAAAATAGGCTTTTTGTTTGGACCAATGTAGCAGAGATGCCCTTTTCTAAAATATGACTCTGGAAAAGCAGGGCGAGTCCGCTTGTCCCTATGACAACCTAAAAGTTACTTCTCAAATCTCTCCACTTTCTTATTGCTCTTTTGAGCCCAGCAAGGGCAATGATTGGGTTTTTTCCAGCAGGCACAATGGCGGTCAGAGCTGGTAGAGCCATCTTTTAGACAAGGAAACTGATGCTGAAAGGCTATTGGCTTGGGCCAGGAACAGCAAGTTAAAAGGCTAGAATCAGTAGATTCTCACTGGTTGGAAACGTGAAAGCTCCCAGGGCATTTCTGAAGCCAGGCAAGTAAGAGTTAATAAAAGAAAATCATGCAAGTTAATGAAGAAAACCTTAGCTTAATAAAACCACAGATGAGCATTGGCAGGGGTATGGAAATGTTTGCACACCGCGCATACTGCCATCTCTATCAGCTTCTCTGGCTGCTATTACCACATTTCCTGATTTTAAATGACAAGATGTGCTTTTGAATCAGGTTTCCAGTTGTCACAACCCTCAATCATTAACACGTGGCCATAAAATAAAATATTGAAAGTGCCTGTTTAGGTTTGACTGTCACCTGTTGTCTTTCCCTGCTTAAATCACTAGCTTTCTTAGTCAGTTGGCTGCTATTATATTACTGACTACCATAGACAGGTGGTTTAACCAAAAAACATTTATTTCTCATAATTCTGGAGAGTGGTAGCCTGAGATCAGAGGGCCAACATGGTCATGTTCTAGGTGAGGGCTCGTTGCTTCGCAGATGGCTTCCTTCTTCTTGCATCCTCACATGGAAGAGAGGACTCTGGTCCATCCCCTTATAAGAGTACTAATCCCATGATGCGGGCTCCACACCATGACCTCATCTAAACCTAATACCACTCCAAGGCTCCAACTCCAAACACGATTACATTGAGGACTAGGGCTTCAACATACGTATTTGGGTGGGACACAAATGTTCAGTCCATAGCACGGGACTACTTACTCTTGACTGTGGGCCTTTGCCCTGGCTGTTCCCTTTGCCTCGAACATCCCCCTTCTCCATATCCATGTGTCTTGGTTTCCTATTTCCTTCAGGTCCTTCCTCAACTGTCACTTGTTTCCTTGTAGTGAGGCCTCCCGTGACCTCCCATGGTCCTTGCTATCCTCTTTTCCTATTTATTTTGTACCACAGAACTTACCACCTTCTTTCATAGTTTGAGTTACCCTAGGAGAAGTGTACGCCAAGAATTCAAGGGTAAGTGGTTTATTGGGGAGATGCCTGCTAGTTATCCCACCCAAGTGGAGAAGAAGCTGACATAGTTACCTGCCAACTTCCATTAGTTATTGGTTGTGGGCTATTTGGAAGTGGAGTATTAATTTCCTGGCACTTTTCCTCATGGTGGGCAAACACCTTCTACAACTTTGGAAAAAGTCCTAAACCTAAAGCAGAGAGACCCATAGACTGCTCCCTAGAATAGGGACAGACAATATCTGTTACATTATCTGACATACTATTTGGTTTGTTATTTGTATCATAGATATGTGACATAAATAATAAACATGTTATTTTAATATACGCTATATTTATACCATACGTTTTTCTCCTTCCAGAATGTAAGCTTTATGAGGACACGTATTTTTGTCTGTTCAGTTCACTGCTGACCTTCAAACAGCACCTGACTTGGCATGTGCCAGTGTTTATTAAATATGTGTTGAATGAACAAATTACCTAAAAAAGGCTTTAAGGTGGGAGCTGTGTCCCATATAACAGGTCGTAAAATTAATTTAGTGACTCCTGACCAGCATTCAAGAGAGAGAAAAATTAAAAAAAAAAAAGTATATTGTAGGTGGTAAGGGTAAATACTGTTTTATAAAATATTTCATTTTGGTTATCTGACAGGAGGGGGTCCTGCTAAGAGAGATTTCCTTAAGCATCTTCTTTATTATTGTTTAATTCAATTTTTGGTTTTGGCAGATTGGAAGCAAAAACTTGCTCAGAGCCCGCCTGGATTCTTGCTTGTCTTTTAGGCTTTTTCTCTCACACATTCTACAAGA
Source organism: Nycticebus coucang (assembly GCF_027406575.1). NCBI lineage: Eukaryota > Metazoa > Chordata > Mammalia > Primates > Lorisidae > Nycticebus > Nycticebus coucang. The sequence continues at coordinate 167,377,679 of NC_069780.1, read as the reverse complement.
AAAAAATAGATATAGGGCATTTTCCTGGCTTCAGGGCCATGATTCTAAGAGAACAATGTTTCCAATTATTGACGGTGGAAGGTGGTAGGAAGGCTCGCTCTGCGACCTGCAGTCCTGTGCTGGAGCAAGAGAAAGAGTTGCTGGCGGCACCACCTTCTACTCCCTGCTGTATTTCTTTAACCGCAGGCTCAGGGAGGTGTTAGGGGGTTTCATGAAACACATTCCCAGCTGGCACCAGAGGCACAGTGGAGCTCTGTTCGATAGCTTCTGAGGTGGGACATGGCCATGGATAGGGACGATCTGGTTCAGGAAAAGAAAAAAACAAAACAAAACAAAACAAAAAGGCAGAGACACCCTGGAAACCCAGTTCTTAGGGATCAGAGGGCTCAGGACTGTTTGGGAGGTAAGACTTGTTTTCTGCCAAGTATTGTAAGTTCGCTACCCTTCACCGTTCCTGAGTAGGGAGGGGGGTTGCGGGCGGGGAGAGGAAAAGCGGCCGAGGAAGCGATGTTTATCTCGCTTAGCTGCTGCCCAAAGCCTTCGCTCCTTCCATCTGGCCCTTTCTGGGGCTGGGAACGCAGATCCGCGTTGGCACCCACAGGAGCGCTCAGTGCCACCCATGTTCCCGCAGGCCTCCCTCCCGCATCCGCGCCCCCGGCCGGGCCCCGACTGGGTGGCTCTGGGGTGCAAGGCGGGGGCGACAGGTGGAGCCGACTCGCTCTCGGAGGCGCCGAAACCTGCGCGCGCTCGCGCTCTCTGGCATCGCGGGCAACTGGCCTAGGAACTGAAAAAGACAAGACAAGAGCTAGACATTATCATTTTATCCACTGTTCCTTCTTTAAAAAAAAAAATTCAATAGGAAGGCAGATTCTTTCTAACATATGCTGCACTGGAGACAAACTGCTTTGCTTCCTTTTGGAGGCAGAGAAGCCGCCGGCAGGGCTGAGAGTTGCCGAGACGCGGTGGCGGGGGACACTGGGCAGGCGGGGCACTTCTCGTTCCTGCCTGAGGAACCGTGGCCGCTGCTGGCCGGCCCCCCGCAGGCCCCCTCCCACACCTGTGGGCTCTCCTTGTTGGCTGAAATCCTGCCACGGCTCCGGCTCCGTACGGTGGGAGCAGGGCGAGTGAGGCTAGTTCCCATTAGAGAAACGGATCCCCTGGGTCCGGGGAAGAGTGGCTTCTCCCTTGACCTCTTTACCTTGTTCCTGCCTCCCATTGACTGATTCACAGAAACCCAGAGTGCCAGGGCTTCTTGCCCCTGGAGGACGTGGTGCCAGGACCAGTGCACGGCGCACGGTTCCCACTGAGAGGCGGACAGCGCCGCTCACTGTTGCCGAGAAGCGGCAGACCTCCCCGCGGCCCGTGTCAAGCTGTAGTGAGGACAAAGTGAAGTATTTTCTGTGGTTGTACACCTTGCCTTCTATCGTGCAGAATTTATTTCATTTGCAGAATTTATTTCATTTATTTCCTTTTTGGGGGCAAGATCTCTCTCTGTCACCCTGGCTAGTGTGCAGTGGCATCACCATAGCTCACTGTAACCTTAAACTTCCAGGCTCTAGCGATCCTGCTATCTCAGCCCCCCCATGTAGCTGAGACCACAGGCATGTGCGCCACACCCAGTTAATTTTTCTTGTTTTTGTAGAGATGCTATATCCCTCTGTGGCCTAGGTAGGTCTTGAACTCCTGACCTCTAGCAATCCTCTATCATCAACCTTCCAAAGCAATGGGATTACAGGTGGAACCACCGAGTCCAGCCTTATAATAAAGAATTTAAAATGGTTTAAGCTGTTTAATGCTTTGAGGCCAAATACAAATTATTTCTTTGCTTGGCTCAATTGGTTGATTTTCTTCATGGATTCAAAGGGCCTCAGGACTTTGATAGTTAAGGGGATTTCACACCCCTACTGGTCTCAGAATTATCCTGGTGTTTACCCTCTTCATGCACACGTTGTTTTTAATTTTAATTTTTTTTTTATTGTTGGGGATCCATTGAGGGTGCAATAAACCAGGTTACACTGATTGCATTTGTTAGGTAAAATCCCTCTTGCAATCATGACTTGCCCCCAAGAGGTGTGGCACACACCAAGGCCCCACCTCCCTCCCTCCTTCTTTCTGTCTCTGCTCTCCCCTTCCCCCACCCCCACTGTGACTTTGTCATTAATTCCTCATATCAAAATTGAGTACACAGGATTCATGCTTCTCCATTCTTATGATGTTTTACTAAGAATAATGTCTTCCACTTCCATCCAGGTTAATACGAAGGATGTAAAGTCTCCATTTTTTTTAATGGCTGAATAGTATTCCATGGTATACAGATACCACAGCTTGTTAATCCATTCCTGGGTTGGTGGGCATTTAGGCTGTTTCCAAATTTTGGCGATTGTAAATTGAGCTGCAATAAACAGTCTAGTACAAGTGTCCTTATGGTAAAAGGATTTTTTCCCTTCTGTGTAGATGCCCAGTAATGGGATTGCAGGATCAAATGGGAGGTCTAGCTTGAGTTCCTTGAGGGTTCTCCATACTTTCTTCCAAAAAGGTTGTACTAGTTTGCAGTCCCACCAGTAGTGTAAAAGTGTTCCCTTTTCTACACATCCACACCAGCATCTGCAGTGTTGAGATTTTGTGATGTGGGCCATTCTCGCTGGGGTTAGACGGTATCTCAGGGTGGTTTTGATTTGCATTTCTCTGATAACTAGGGATGATGAACATTTTTTCATATGTTTGTTAGCCGTTCATCTGTCTTCTTTAGAGAAGGTTCTGTTTATCTCTCTTGCCCTTGATATATGGGACTGTTGGCTTTTTTCATGTGGATTAATTTGAGTTCTCTATAGATCCTAGTTATCAAGCTTTTGTCTGATTCAAAATATGCAAATATCCTTTCCCATTGTGTAGGTTGTCTATTTGCTTTGGTTATTGTCTCCTTAGCTGTACAGAAGCTTTTCAGTTTAATGAAGTCCCATTTGTTTATTTTTATTGTTGTTGCAATTGCCATGGCAGTCTTCTTCATGAAGTCTTTCCCCAGGCCGGTATCTTCAAGTGTTTTTCTTATGCTTTCTTTGAGGATTTTTATCATTTCTTGCCTTAAATTTAGGTCTTTTATCCATCTTGAATCAATTTTTGTGAGTGGAGAAAGGTGTGAGTCCAGTTTCTTTTTTAGAGGTTTTTTTTTTTTTATTTGAAACACTACATTCATTCCTTTGTTACTCAACAAAGACTTAGGGCTGACAATCTTGAGGAACAAAACTATTAAGATGTAACTCTTGCTATGAAATATTATTATCTAATCTAGGAGGTAGGCACTTAAACAAATAAATATAATACAGAATACCATAACCGTGTACTAGTTGCAACATGCATATATCTCTGAACTTGGCAAGAACTTTATGTGCACCTAGGTAAAGGAAGTACTGTACATGCTTTCTGTAGAGCAATGCCAGGGTCTCCAGAAAACTCTCTCCTTTACAAATTAGCCAGGGATTGGATTCCTTTATTAGAAAAGACCACCCTTTGTTCCACAGTGAGACAAAAGGCACACAGTGCCAATCCTTTGGTAGGGTAAAGCGATGACCTTAATGCTGCAGCTTTCAACAAAAAACAGGTGTAGGAAGCCTGAGGGTGAGAGACCATGCCGAGGAAGAGAGCTGAGGTGTCCATCCTCTTCAACCATCACCACCACCAACAAAGACCAAAGCCACTGTCATGATTTTCTCAATGGCCACCTTGTCAGATATGCTTGAGAAGGTAAGTGTGTATTTGGAAATTGTTGGTATGTGGAGAAGTCAAAGTGACAATTTCCAAACTTTTAAGTCTCAGGACCTTTTATACTCTTAAAATTATTGAGAACCTCAAAGAACTTTTATGTGCATAAATATTTACTGCATCAGAAAATAAACCTGAAAATATTTTTAAATGTTTATGTATTAATTCATCTAAAATAGTACATACATAATGCAGTTTGATAAAAAAAATAACTATATTTTCCAAACAAAGCAATTGCATGGGAAGTGGCACTGATTTACATTTTGTTAAGTTTCTTTCATCTGGTTTCATAGAGGACAGTGGGATAGTCATATGTGCTTCTATATTCAGTCTGCCGTGATGAGTTGGCTTGATTAAAATACACAAAGAAAAGCCAGTCTTGAATGAATAAATAACTGGAAATGTCTTTTAATATTGTAAGTATTTCAATAATTTATTCAGATAGTTATGGATATTTTTCTTTGACACTACACTGAAACTCAAAAGACAGTTTCTTAAATGTTAGCCGCTATGCAGCATCTACAATCGTATCAATGAAGCTCTGGGAGTCTGTCGCGTTAAAACCCATTGTTTCAAGTTGCATTTGGAGCGGATCTTCTATGCATGTGTGATTGCATAATGTTATGCATCAATTGTTTTGAAAATATTCGTTCAGTGAGTTATCAAGATCTTCCAAGTAGTGATGTGCTTCATTATACAATATCAAAAACTCGTATTTGTTAATATCACAACCTCTTCAAGTATTGGGAGGCATCAAGCTCACCATGATGAATTTTTTCAGTGTTGAATTTTCTCTGGAAAGCTCCAATTTTACCATTGGCAACATATGCCATCTGTTGTTTTCCTTAACCTGACAGGCTTTTTTTTTTGACATTTGAGATAATGTCTGTCACCTACTTGAGTCTGAATAGCCATAGTTTGTCATTATTTTTCTTTGAAGTAAACATGACGGTCTTTGGGAGGACGGGAGCAGCTGATTTATTTTGCCAGTCAAATATGAGGGCTTTTCCTCCCACAGATATCTTAACTCAGTATGAGGAAAAGTGTTCGTGTGACCTTCCCATTTTGTCACATACTATAAAATATTTGTACTCAGGGATTGAGACTTCATAAAATGAATAACTTTAACTGATTCATTAAGGGTTCTTAAGTGAACTGGCTTTCCTTCTTTGTACCTGTGAGGTGAGTGTGTCAGTGTGGAATGAGGAGACTATTGACATGGCCTGGGCCCTGACTGGATACTTGCTGATGTGCCAGTGGTGGTACTCACTATGGCTTGTGCACATGAGTGCAAATGGCAGAGCAATGAGAAACCTATTCGACCTTGTAGACTCAGGTCTAAAAGGGATTCTATGTGGTCTATGGACCATACCTTCTGGATCATTATGTTGAAGAATATGGATTAATTCCATTTTAATCATTCTGGCATGCTTTCTGCTAATCTTCAGGGAGACTATTAAATTGTCTGATATCCAATCTTGAGGAGCTAAACATCTGGTTGAGAACAGACTCAGACTCATACACAATTGGGAAAACTCACACCACAGATCTGGTACTACTGATGCTAAAGAGAGAGTAATAATTTTGACTGGGGTTTGGGTGAGTAGGCATCTCAGAAATGATCATTTGCGCTGCGCCTTGCACACAACATGTGATCATCATGTTCCAAGCAGAGGCTTAAACCATACACCTATGATTGTCCAAACTTTCAGAGGACAGCAGGGAGCTTCGATTGGCTATGGCTGCACTGTAGGGTGGTTTGGGGTAGGTGATCAGATGAAACTAGAAAGGTAGGCATCTGCTTGAAGGCACATTGAGAGCTTTGTGAGGACAGTATAGCACTTGTTCTATGTTATATTTGGCAGGCACATACGTTCAGTCTAGTGGTTCACAAAGTGTGCTCCTTGAGCCAGTAGCATCAACATCACCCAAGAACATGTTAGAAATGCAAATTCTCAGGCTCCATTCCTGACCTACTGAGCCAGAAACTCAGAGGGTGGTGTCCACCAATCTGTGTCTTAACATGTCTTTCTGGTTAGGAACTTTGTTATCTGCTAAAGTTTGAAAACCATTGGCCAAGAGCCTAGACTCGCAGGGGTCCTCAAACTGCGGCCCGCGGGCCAAGTGAGGCGGTGTGATTGTATTTGTTCCTGTTTTGTTTTTTTACTTCAAAATAATATATGTGCAGTGTGCATAGGAATTTGTTCACATTTTTTTTTTTTTGTTAGAGACAGAGTCTCACTTTATGGCCCTCGGTAGAGTGCCGTGGCCTCACACAGCTCACAGCAACCTCCAACTCCTGGGCTTAAGCGATTCTCTTGCCTCAGCCTCCGGAGTAGCTGGGACTACAGGTGCCCGCCACAACGCCCGGCTATTTTTTGGTTGCAGTTTGGCTGGGGCTGGGCTTGAACCCGCCACCCTCGGTATATGGGGCCGGCGCCTTGCCGACTGAGCCACAGGTACCGCCCCACATTTTTTTTTTTTTTAAACTATAGTCAGGCCCTCCAATGGTCTGAGGGACGGTGAATTGGCCCCCTGTTTAGAAAGTTTGAGGACGCCTGGCCTAGAGTGTACCTCTTTAAACAGGGGTTCTACCTGCCTTTGAATTAGCTTTGGAGGGGATGGGAGGGCTGCTGATTGCTTTACCTCTGTATTCCTGGGCCCCACCTCAGAGCAACAAAATCAAGAAACCTTGGAAATGGGGCCTGGGAACCTGGATGTCTGTACGCTAGCCAGGCAAGCCTGTCTGAAGTATGAACATCACTACCCTGGCAGAGGCTAGACTGAAGCATGACCTCCTCAATTTTTTTTTTTTTTAATTATCAAATATTGTGTTTTGGAAGAAGGTCTGTAAAACCTAATTTCCATTGCAAGTGACTATCTACGTGTTTGCATTTTACAGGACCACAAGTGAACCAAGAGTTCTCTGTAGATTCACCTCGTAGATTCACCCATTTTCCAGAAGCCTTTTAGTATATTAATGATCTTTGTAACTTGTGTTGTGTGTTGGGAGGTGGGAGCAAAAGAGGTGACTGAATGAATAAATATTGCAAAGCATAATGCGAACTTCTGGCCGAAGACTACCAGATGAAGACGCACATTAAATTATCTAACAAGAGTTTTATTTGGGGGTACTTTCAAAGAGTGTATAGATATCTGCTACAATAGTTTTGTTTGTCTTCAAGTGAAGCATGTTACCAGACACCACAACTGAATTCTCTTCAGGAGTTACTCCAATCAGATGCGTTATTTTCTCAGTCTCTATAGTGAACTTGAGTTGAATATAATTTAGCAGGATTCTAAATGGGCAGTAATTTTCCAAACACTTCATAATTATAGAGTATCCCCCACAGCTCTTCAGGAAGTGATGACACAGACATCGAGGGAATTTAGCTTATGTATAGGAGCCTAGAAAGGCAATGCTAACACAGACCAGTTGACCAGTAAGACTCTTGGAGACAGGAAGAGGGAGTGGACAGAATTTAAGGAGGAGGGGCTATTTGAATCCTGAATATTTTTTTAACCTTTATTTTTTTTCAAAAGGGAAAAATATTCTTTTAATATGCTTTAATGGTCTTTTATATAAACCCTATAAGTGCAATAGGAATAGAGGAGGCTGGTTATTCTGCAGTGATTGGCTGCTGTTTTTAGTATGAAAGTGGCTGAATTTTTGTTCCCTGTGTTTTAAAATGTGCTTTGGGGTAAATGTTTTTCTGAAATCAGAGGAAAAAAGCAGTACTTAGGTGCTAAGAAAATAAAAAAAGAAAAATGATAGTACTACATATTCAATTTCTGAGTCTTTATCCCTGCTGTATTTACCAGAGACCATCTAAATAAAAAGTATTTTGTAGGTGATTAGATAAACTTAAAAGAAATACAATCTTTTTTAGAGGGAAGTTTCACATGAGCAGAACAGTCTTCTGTAAGTTTCAGCAAAGTGAATTTAATGTAAGCCTTTCATTTCGGTCTCCTACAATGTAGAGAAAATGTGTTGTGGAGGAGGGGTGAAAAATGGGGGTGAAGAAAAGGGGGTCTTCAGACTCCACCTCAAAGCACTTCAGTCAGAAGTCTATGCTTCTCGGACATACTCTCTGGTCCCCTTTGCATTGGGACATTGTTTTCTGAGGCGCTGCTCAGAAAATGAAACTGCCCTATCCAGTGCTTTAACTTATCCACAGCTGTTACAAGCACCTGCAGCACACCAGAGCTGGCCTGGGCAGGAGAGATGCTACCTACATTCACCGAAACTGGCCCAAGGCCAGACCTAGATCAGAAAGCACAGTTCTTAGCCTTAACCCAGAAGAAAGGTCTGCACACGACAGTTGAGAGACATATTCTTTTAAGGAATCATTTGGGAAGACTTGCCTGTGCACTAATCATGGAAGGCAAGTTCCAGCTCAATGGGACTCCATTTCAAAACTGTCCATGTCATTAAGATTGGCTATGTTTCCTAAGTGGGAAGAAATGCTATTTTGCCAATAGGCAATTGCAATCTCTGACATTCACTATTCATCTGGAAGGAGCAGTTTAAACAAACCTATGTCTGATGTTGCTTTCTTTTTTTTTTTTTTGGCCGGGGCTGGGTTTGAACCCGCCACCTCTGGCATATGGGACCGGCGCCCTACTCCTTGAGCCACAGGCACCGCCCTGATGTTGCTTTCTTAACAAAACTGGCAGTGCTCCAATGAGTCTCTCCTTAACATTTCAGACAATTATGAATACCCCATTTCAACAAAAGCTAAAATTTATTGTGATCCTTTTATATGCAAAGCACTGTGTGCAGTAAACCCAGTGGAAGTCCCCAGGATATAAACAATTCTTATAAAACTGACAGGTGCTGTAATAGAGAAACAATACCTCACAACATTACATAAACATACAAATAAAGTATGCATGTACATACGAACATACATTAAGTGGATTGCACATTTCTAAAGCAAGGTCTATTCATTCCCATTATATATCTTCAATATTTTTATCACAGACACATTCTTCTAGTGAATACCTACTTTTCTGAAGCAGATTTAAGCATATTCAGGAGATTTACTTATTATTCAAGGACACCAGAAAAGGACTGGAAAAATTTTATCACACATTATTTTGTTCCCTAAACCCAGGTCTGAGCATTCCTTGTCAACACAGCTGAGATAAAGACAGACTACAAGTGGGATAATGAATGATGTAAAAATTCATTGAAACACAAATGAACATGAAGTGGAATTTAATGAGTCCAGCCTGAAGGTGAGAGCAAGATGGATGGGGGTGAATGGAGCAAGGTGAATATTTGGGGCAGTTTTTCAGATCTCTTGCAGTGTCCTAGGGGATGTTCTCTGGGATGGAGACTTTTTTTTTTTTAAGACTCAAAAGGAGAAATTTTATTCAGTATACATTCTCTTGGCTTTTTTTATTCCTGTTAAATATTGCAGTTGATTAATCAACTTTTATTTCATTTTCTTTTTCTCTTCACTATTTTTTATTATTAAATCATAACTGTGTACATTAGTGCTAGTTTCATATACAATCTGAAATATTTTCATCAAACTGTTCAACGTAGCCTTCATGGCATTTTCTTAGTTATTGTATGAAGACATTTGTATTCTGCATTTAGTAAGTTTCACCTGTACCCATTCTAAGATGCACCATAGGTGTGGCCCCACCCATTACCCTCCCTCCACCCTAACCTCCCCCCTCCCCTCCTTTGGCCCTTTCCCCATATTCTTGTGCTATAATTGGGTTATAGCCTTCATATGAAAGCTATAAATTAGCTTCATAGTAGGGCTGAGTACATTGGATACTTTTTCTTCCATTGCTGAGATACTTTGCTGAGAAGAATACGTTCCCGCTCCATCCATGTAAACATGAAAGAAGTAAAGTCTCCATCTTTCTTTAAGGCTGCATAATATTCCATGAAAGCTATACATGTACCACAATTTATTAATCCATTCGGAGGTCGATGGGCACTTGGGCTTCTTCCATGACTTAGCAATTATGAATTGGGCTGCAATAAACATTCTGGTACAGATGTCTTTTGCATTGTGATTTTTGGTCTTCTGGGTATAGACCTAGTAAAGGAATTATAGGATCGAATGGCAGGTCTATTTTTAGATCTTTGAGTATTCTCCAAACATTCTTCCAAAAGGAACGTATTAGCGCACATTCCCACCAGCAGTGTAGAAATGTGCCCTTTTCTCCACATCCACGCCAACATCTCTGGTTTTGGGATTTTGGTATGTGGGCTACTCTTACTGGGGCTAGGTGATATTCTTAATAGCAGCAGCATCACCAGATACTCGAAGGTGTTCCAGGATCCCACTGATGTGCATCATACTAGAACTATAAAGGCAACAAAACACAAATGGCACCTGTCCTCCAGAACCTCTTAATATATTGTGGAAATAGACTGAAATGTACCGAAGAACAAATGATGTAGATGAGAAAAGCCTCAGAAAGCAAAAAATAGGAGAGTTTCCAAAGAGCAGGGAGGGGTGGGGGATGCAGTGGCTGGGAGGAGGCCCCTGAGAGGAGGCGGGATTTCAGTTGAGCCTTCACAATCAGGTAGGAATGAGACAGGTACAAGGGAAGGCCTGCATTCTAGGCAGAGAAAAACAACAAGTATTTTCTTCCGCACATCCTCATCCACACCGCATTTTGTGATCACTTTCAGGAAATATTACCAACCCCTTATGACTACAAATTAATGTTAGGATGCCCTGTTCTGTTGCTTATGAAATCGCAGTATTGCATGGTCTTGAGCAAAATAGGATTCCTGTTCTACTAAAAGCGAAGGAAGCAGAATATACTACTGACTAATCAGAAGAAAACCCAAATTACTTAACTGTAAGAACTAATTACTGCAACATAAAAACACCCTTGTGTGTGTGCCCACTTTCATTCACCATTTCTTTTTTTTTAATAGGTTAATTATATTTTATTATTATTATTTTAAATATTTTTTATTAAGTCAAATATACATGTCTTAGCACAATAATCAAGTAAGTGAGGTGAAAGCTATGTTGATTGGTTTGATCCAACCACGTCAGATTGTGTAAAAAAAAATCATTCACCGTTTCTTGCCCCTGAATGTTAAATTTTGTGTATTTGTAAGCGTTGTGGTTCCACCTAAAACAAAGATGGTTGCTTGCTACTATATTTCGCTACCAGATGTATCTACATTTTTCTTCCTCAATAAACGAAACTACAGTTATTAATTAAATCTCAGTACTCTAGAAATAAAATACGGCTATAAACACCCTATGTTTTACACAGTTATAGGGTTTCAAACACCTCGACCTAATACTCTTTGACAATAAATGGATGAAGTAGATGGAGATAATGAGATTAAGATAGGAATTGTAAGAACTATTATTCTTGTAAGAATAATATTATAATCTTGTAATATTGGAGTAGGCTAAGTACCTATATCTTATGTCTCATAACCTTGCCCCTTAATAAAATAATTATCTTTTTTGGCATAAGAGTTTATTCTTGCTCAATGATATCATTTCTGGAAAAACTATGTTTAGCTTTTTCATGAACTAGAAGTCACTGAGGAAAAGAATGTGGCATTTCTTTAATATTTTGCCTAAAGCTGTATCAGTCTTAGTAAAGTTGCGTGCAGCTGGTTGATTTAAGACATACCACACAATATTATGCAACATCAGAGAGTCAGTCTTGTCAGTATTTACTAGTGCAGCACTGGGGAGCCCTCTCTGCAATAGAAGCCCTCATCTCTTTCCAGCAGAATCCACATTTGAGAATTGGGGGTGTCACTTGTGAGAAATTTAAAGAAGATGCATGTCTCAGACCAATTGCTATTATGAGATTCACCACCTGAAAAATGGCTGCTAATAAGAATGCATTGCCCACCCCTACCCCAATCTTAGAATTATACAAGGAACAGATAATCCCACACTCAGCAAGTCCTTGTTTCAGAATCAGCAGGGAAAGACTGAAGATAATTTGTAAGTCCAGTGAAAAATGAAAATGCATGGCCCTTTGTTTGAAAATGATTAAAAATTTCAAAAAGGCAAGAGCAGTGCATTAAACCAAACCTTTCTAAACACAGGATCCTCTGTGAATGCCTCAGCTTTATCTGTAAAGTGGGGAATGGAATTAACCAGTCTCTAAGCAATCTTCTAAATTCAACATTCTGTCATTCTCACTGTGGCTTCTTTGATAGTTCTCTGCAGGGTACAAGATTAAAAGACGACTTTCCCAAAGCTTCTCCTACTCACTCCGTATTGATACTTCCATCACTCACCATTCTCAGACTTTCTCAAAGATATCTCATTCATTTCTTTCCTCAGTTCCTTTGTTCAATAAGGCACTAAGTTTTGTCCATTATAATATTTTATGTTTATTTCCTCATTACCATCCTTATGGCCAAGATCAAATTCCAAGTCTTAGGGTCCTAAAACAACCATTTGTGGTCATTATTTAATACTGTGTAACAAATTATTCCAACATGTATTGTCCTCACCGTTTCTCTGTGTGTCAGAAATTCAGAATGTGGTTTGGGTTCAGAATTACTGTCATATATTTGAGTCAAGCTGTCTCCAGTGATGCAGTCATCAGAAGGCTCCTTCCCGTGACCTTGCCACCTGCTGCCGGGGGTTGGTGAGAGGTCTGCTTTTACCCTTGTCTATTGAGCAGGCTGAGTGACCACACAATATGGGGCTGGCTTTCCTCAAGGTGAGGGATCCAAGAGAAATGGCCCAGCAGAAGCTACTCTTTTGCCAATGCAGCCTTGAAGAAAAGTCACATACATTCCCTTTTGCCACCTTCTATTTATTAGAAGTGACTTACTTAATTAGGCCCCACATTCACGAGAGGGGAATTAGGCTCCACTTTTTGATATAGGAGTGTCAAAAATTTTATAGATATATTTTAAAACTATTACGCTATCTTTTTCTCTACCTGCTGTAAGCTACCTCATATGTCCCTCCAGATTCAGCTTTCTAAACAAGGCTTTAGTTGATTAGGTTGCCTATCAGAAAAGCTAAGCAACTTTAAGTATAAAACAGCAGTACGCATGTCCCTTATGCTTTCACTTAACACGTCTGTAATCCATCCTGCTTCTGGACCTTGCTGTCCTCACCAATGCCAGACACGCCGGGGGTTTCTCCTGGGGACATCAGGCCTCCGTCCTTGCTGTTCCTCCCAGTTTGGATGCCTTCTCCATCAGCTTCTTCCCGGGCCAGAATAAAACCCATCCTGACATCCTTTCAGGTTCTCTGTAAGCCTTCTGCAGGACCGTAACGCTCAGTGTGTCTCCCTTTTCTTTCGTTTTTTAGCAATTCAGTGGCAGTTTATTGAACATTCACCTACCAGGATCCAGGCAATGTGCTGAGAGGTGGGCCTATAAAGATGAACTGGCTTTGAAGTCTGGCATATTCCTATCTGGTGGCCACGAGCACTCCGTTGAACTTTCCTTTTGGAAGGTCCTTGAGGGGTCTTCTTCTCTGTGCCTAGGTTAGTGCTAGGCACGTCCTGAGTATTTGATAAACAATCTGTGAACGAGTAAGCAAATGAAGATTATAAAATCAATAGGTAAAGCTAATTCTCCCTACCCAGACATGGCCATTTTGCTTTTTTCCCCTTAACAAAATGACAGTTAATTTGAAGCATCTGAGAGAACTAAATCTATTTTCTCTTAAACTGGGGTTATGATACTTGAACACTAATATGATTACAACAGCAAAAACAGTAATAGCTTTAACTTGATAACTGATTTTTGTTACTTTCTTCAACTCACCCTCTAATCTTACATCTGATTATTGCATTGTCATCTCAATTTGATCTATTTTGATATTTAAACTATCCCACTTTGAATTATGAAATATGAATGTCATATACTGTAGTCAATATTATAAAAAAAAGTCCTCTCAGAAAGCTTTATATATCCCTCCCAACTCTTTATTTCAACACGTCTGCAATTGGCTGCAATTGCTTTGATTTCCTATAGATGAGACTAAGGAGCTAATCTTTGTAGTGAAACATTTTGGTTGGACCAGCTCTGCCCCTATAAATGTGCACAAAAAATTAGGAACCAGTCATATGCATGCCTCCAGGAAACCTTTTAAGCACATGTATTTGAATCATTCTTTTTTCCTACATTTTTAAAAATTTCAGAATATTATAGTGGTACGCATGTTTCGGTTACATAATTTGCTTTTATACATTTTAAGTCAAAGTCCTAAGTGTCCTCTTCACCCAGAAAGTGTGTGATGTACGGTTAGGTGTGGACTCACCTCGCCTTCTACCTACTTGATTTCTATTGTTTTATCTCCGTTATGTGCACACAAGTGTTGATTGACTAGTTCCAATTTAGTACTGAGTGTGTGTGGTGTTTGTTTTTCTATTCTTGTGATACTTCACTTGGAGGAATGGTCTCCAGTGAGACCACTCAGGTTGTTACAAACGATATGAGATCACCATTTTTAATGGCTGAATAGTATTTCGTGGTATACATATACAATATTTTATTAATCCAGTCATATGTTGATGGGCATTTGCTTAGGTCATTTTTACCTCTTTGCAGTTGTGAATTGTGGTGTTAAAAATATTCAATCCAGGTTTCTTTCTTTCTTTCTTTTTTTTTTTTTTTTTAATAAAATGGCTTTTCTCTTTTTTCTTTTGGGTAAATACCTAGTACTGGGATTGCTAGATCAAATAGTAGGGCTACCTTCAGCCCTTGCAGGTATCTCCCTACTACCTTCCATAGAGCTTGTACTAGTTTGCAGTCCCACCAATGGCTGGGTCATCAGCCCTTTGTCCTCACAGTGTGTAAGTGTCCCTTGCTCTCTGCATCCGTGCCAGCACTTCTGTTTTGGGACTTTCTGATAAATGTCATTCTCACTGGAGTTAGGTGATGCCTCATTGCAGTTGTGATTTGCATTTCCCTGGGGGGTGTTATATGTCTATGTTGTCCATATTCAGGTTTATTTTGTTTAAAAAATCAACTATGTACCTGAGAAATGATGTGATACTCTATTCATACCTCTCTACAGAAGCAGTGTGGAGTGGAGTTGTTTGGTTTTCAAATGCGTCCTTTCCAGCTTCAGCTGCATTGTTGAAGATTTGGACTGAGTGTGAAATAAATGACTTGATTATAGGTGGGCTATATGTTAGAAAAATCATAATATTAGGCTTTAAAAATCTTTCTAAAAATGCAGGTTAAATTATCATTAAATGGGGAAGGTTATAATGTAGTCCTTTCTGGAGGGAGAGGGAAGCACTGGAAACTTCTTCCAGAATGTGGCTTGATGAAGTCCTCACGAAAAGTGTTTCTGCATTCATAAGAATATGTCATAATCAATACGTATTTTCTGTTTCTTCAAAAAAGTATTGCCACTTTGGTTATCTATGTGGATTATCTGAAGGTTTCTATTACCTGATCAGATAACATGATGGGCACAGCAGCAGGTGTTATGCAACCAATGCTGCAGCCTTGGGCCACCAGGGTGCCTTGTATCACCCTTCCATTCACAGCTGGGAGAACAGGAGCTCAGCCTTTTGATAGAGCACCGATTACTGGTGGCCCCTCTTTAGGGCTTGGTGGCTCTGGCTTTTGATCTCAGAGTCCGACTATAGCTTCCTCCTCCCTACAGAGGGATTTGGCCAGAGTGGCAGTATCCCCTCGGGGACAAGGAAAGTTGCCTGTAGGTTAACCTTTTATGAAGACTTGCTGTTTAATTTTTTTTTTAATTGGCAACAGCACAGATGAAAGCTTATAGGAAATTTGAGGTGTAGTGTAGCTAGTACTTCAATCCCTCCCTCTCACTGATCTGGGTCATGGAACTTTGTTGAGAATCCCCATTAAACAATAATTCACTATTTATGACACCTCATTACATTTACCCCAGACACATGGGGTGATGAAGTGAAATGGGATCCTGTGAATCTTCAGGCTCAAATAATTATTAGGTAAACATTAACTCCAATCATCTTGAAGGGAGTGGTAAAAGAATATTACACAAGAAGCTCACTGGGACCTGCACTTCTAATTGGGACAGTCTATTTCCATCTCTGCTACTGGTCAAACACGTGGCACTGGATCTGATTCAACATGCCGACTTGAAATTATAAAATTAGGGAGTTGAACAAGTGGACCTCATAAGTCCATTCTCTGCAATGTTTTGAATTTATACATTTTTGCAAAGATTTTTAAAAACGTTTGTAGCTTTTGGTTTTTGTGATTATTGAAAAGAATTTTTTCAGTAGAAACTTTCCAATATCAAACTTCACTTCACTTAAATTTACAAGAAAGCATTCTAACCATCACTTTTCAGAAAGGCTATAATGAAGATGAAACAAACCCAGGAGGCTGTTGCCCCCTCAGAATGTGGAGGAATTACACAAAGACTTTCTATAGTCTCAAGCACTTAGCACGTTCTCAACAAGTAAAAACAATTCTTCTTGTATCATTATCATTTCTCCATTCAATAAATGTTAGTACATATATAAGCTAATGAGGATGAACCAATGTTGAACAAGACAGACAAGGTCATTTTTCACTATTAATAGTTACTGAACCATGGGGATTCCCCAAGCTGACCCAGGCACTTTTAGCACCTGAATAACAAACATTTGTCAAAGTCAAAATATAGACCATCTCTAAATTTAACACTTTTTATTTAGGAAGAAAGAATTATAAATCAGGACATATGCACAGCCCACGTGGGCTTTGGTGGGTCTGAAGAACAAAGAGAAGGTTGGAGGTGTTATTAAAAGCAAAAATGTTTCATATTGTTTTGAAAGAGAGTTCATTGGCATCAGTGAGGTTTTTGGGAGTGTCAGTAGTGGGTAAAACGAGTGTTAGAGTTGCAGCATATTGTTTCAGAGGTTACTAGATAAAACTGGTAGCAAGTTCCAACAGGCAGTTTCAGCAGCCTGTGTAAAATTTAATTCTTGAAGCAATGTTGTGTGCCTTGAGTGCCTCCCAACCCCACCCTGTCCTTTAACCCTGTTTTTGTTGGATATGGCCAGAACGACCCAATTTGCACACTTAGCTTACCTAAATTCCTTCTTCCCCTTGGATGAAGTGTGGTATGAAGTATTGCATCAAAGGTAAGAACCTCCCCTTGCTTTGATTGGCCGGAGTCACCTGGAAGGTTGCCCAGGTTTCTGACTCACATCAATCAACAACACACATTCCAGGTTTATGTTAATAAGTCTCTCATCTTTTTCTCTCCTTTTCAGAGTAAGATGACACTGGACTTGGTTAAAGTTACATAACTACCTTCCCATCAGATTATTTATTCATGCTTTTTGTCTCTTTTAAGAGGTGAGAAATAATAACTAAGTGTAGCCAGTGCACTAGCCTCTTGTCACACACAGTTTCATTCTCTGTGGTTTCAGTTGCCCTAGGTCAACTGCTGCCTGAAAAAGTTAAATGGAGAATTCATAAATAAACAATTCATAAGTTTTAAATTGTGTGCTGTTCTAAGTAGGGTGATGAAATCCTGAGCCTACTCTGTCCCCAGCCAGAACATGAATCTACCCTTTGTCCAGCATCTCCATGCTGTAGACATTACCTGGCCCTTGGTCACTTGCAGCTATCTCACTTATCTAATTGCCAACACTTAGCATATACAAAGTTTAGTGCTGTACATGGATTCAGGCACTCAGTGGGGATCCTGTAATATGTTTCCTGCAGAGAAGAGAGACTACCGTGTTGATGGGAAGCCTCAGGGATTCATACTGGTTAATTATTCTGTATTTCCTAGATACACATATAAGCAAACAAAGAATAAAGTGAACTTCCTGCTGCCACAGTTAGAACTTTAATTTGGCCACAGCAAGAACTGAAAGCTTGACAGTGAGAAATTATCGATGGTTTTTAGTGACAAAATGGACTAGGTACACCTGGTTTCTACTTAGGTTTTGGAAAGTTGGGAACAAAGCAAAATTGTCCTTTCTTTTCTAGTGAGATTCTTGTTAAAATTCTTGCTAGCAGCTAAAGTGAATTGATTAACACCAATAAAACATTAGATTTTCAGTTTCCCTTTCCTCAATGTATATACAACAGTTGGTCCTATACCAAGGAATTCAGTTCCCAGGAGTAGCCAATTAGAGTGTCCAGCCAGGGACTGAAGATTTTCTCCTGGTTGGGGACACATGAATGGGTTCCAATGTATCTCTAACTCTGGAATTTTCTTTCACTTTTTATAGTCATAACCTAGGTAGAAGTGGGAACTTGGCAAAGGGAAGGAAGATCCCCCCCACTATAAATAATACTTATACAAGGTAAGAGAGGTAGCATCTATGATTTACATTATGTGATTTAATTAACAGTAGGAATGAGCAGGAAAAGTTTTTCTCCTGTTGTTCAGAGACACCTACAGGGATTATAAATACCTTTCCTTAAAAATAATAGACATGATAAATTAAGTTATGACCATGATATTTTGGCTACAGTTGAAATATCTGCACTTATTCTCTCAAAGCTGCACAGCGTACATTTACTTCCATTGGTCAAATGATCCTCATGACCTTTGCACCCCTTTGCCAAGCTCTGCCCTTCTGCCCTTCTACTAATTAACTAACTCTCTTGCTTTCTGTATTCACTTGATCCCTTCTGTAAATGAGTCTCATGAATTCCAGGCAAGGCAAAGAGGAGTGTTATATTTTGAATATCCAGCCCCTCCAAAACTCACCTTGAAATTTAATTCCCAATGTAGCAATATTGAGAGGTGAGACCTTAAGAAGTGATTGGGTCAGGGGGGCTTTACCTTAATGAATGAATTAATAAGTCATCATGGAAGAAGGACTGATAGCCTTCTAAAAAGAAGATGAGAGACCTGAGTAGCATGTTAGTAGGTTCAGCCCCCTTGTCATGTGATACCCTGCACCCCCTCTGCAGACAGTTTCTTCCCACCCCCAGAAAGAAGGCTCCCATCAGAAATGGGTCCTTGACCTTGAACTTCTAAGTCTCTATAACTGTTATAAATAAATTCCTTTTCACTATGAATTATCCAGTTCCAGGTGCTCTGTTATAAGCAAGAAAAGATAGGAAAAGAATCATCACTTTGCAGGAATTGATGGAAGAGTTGGAGAGACATAGCGACAAGGCCCTTGAACTTGGGCAAAGTTTTGCTTCTTTGCACATCCACTTTGCTACTCTTTTTGTCATTGATCATTCATTTATGGAACTTCTAGTTTGCCATGAGCTGTGGGGGACTCAAAAGTTAATCAATATATATAGATAAAATATGTAACTAACACACTTCCAATGTATGGGAGTTTATGAGAGTGTATGACAGCATATGACAGCTTATGACAACACACGAGAGCTTATGAGAGCGTATTACCCAATACAAGAAAATACAATGCATTCTCTCGTTCAAGCATTTATTTACAAACTTCTATTGAATTTGTACCAAAAGCCATTTTCTGTGCTAGGTGTTGGAAATATAAAAATTAAAGACATATTTCTAACTCTCTATCATGAAAAATATTTAAAGCAGTACAGATAATGGGATATGCCTTGGAATCTTAGGAAATAGAGTGTAAATAATCAGAGAATGTTTTGTTTTGGAATTCAGTTGTGTGGTGATGGTGGTAGTAAAATTACAAAGAGGTGAATGCAAAAAGTATGTCAATGCCATAGATATTAAAAATAAAAGCAAAGGCCATCATTTTTATAAAAAAATTTTTGGCTATATTTGTTTCTCAGTATAACATAGAATTATTTTAAAAATTCATTAACTTTATAGTGGCTAATATTTAACCAAAGTGCCCCAAGCTAAGTAAACAAAGGACATAAGTAGAAACAAGAAAGCAATGACAGTACTTATAAATTTTAACAAAACTGTCCAAAATGAGACAAGTAGTAAATTTTCATCATTGCCACAAATAGAGGCTTGGAGGTGGAAGAAATGGGATCTTCTCTAAGCTAAATATACACCCCTCATTTTTAAACAATTAAACATTTGTTAGCAATTTAAATGACCAAACCTGAAAGGTAATAACCTAGGTAACAGAGAAAAATAAACTACCTAAGAGAAAGTAAGAGAAATAAACTCACAGCACGTCTTGTTTTAATTAAACACTTGTGGCTTAACTCATTATCTCGGAGAGTTGCATTTTCTCAGCCTCACGGAGCCCTAAGTGGACAGTAGAGGTGCAGGCTCCCCACTCCAGCCTCTGCCTTAGTTCCTATCAGTAACGTATTTCAAGAAATCTTTCTCCAACCTGCTCTGTGACTGCCTTGTGAGTCCCCACTCTAACAAAACCTTCAGTAGAGGCTTTGAATATGAAGAAAACTTGCACAATACCCTCAATTATTCCGTGGGAAAAGGTTCTTAAAACTCTCTTCCAATTCCTCATCATACTTCTCCTGGGAAGAGCCAGTTCTATGAGATCCTTCCATGAGAACTTCTACTAGAACAATATCCAATTCTCATACTGTGTATGCCAGTTAAAAAGGATAATTGTTTTGTGAGATGAATCTTGTATTTTTTTCCTGACCATCCAAGAATTGATAATAACAGTTCAACATGCCTGATCCTGCTTTGTAGCTTTGCACAATGCCCTTTTCTGTAAATCTCTGTCTATCCAAATAGGAGACTATGAAAAATTCAGTGGACATGGTTCTTGGCCCCTTACTGTCTGGACAATAGATTTGTTGGCATCAGCAATGGGAAAAGCTAAGTAAGTCTAAATTTAACTATGAGGCCAGAGTGAAATTACTTTTTGATTGCAGCATTATTAAGTATATTAATTACAACTTTGTGCTACAAAAATAATATTTAAACTGCTAATTTTGGCCTAAATCCACAGCACAGTAATCTGTCTTTCTCAAGAGCAGAATGTGTCTGTGTGTGAAAGAGAGAGATTTTTTAAAATTTTGTTTTTAATTGACACATAATAATTGTACATTATGTGTATGGAGTATAGTGTGATATTTCAATGTATGTATACATTGTGTAAAAATCAATAGGGTATTTAGAATATATATTGTGGTAAAGACAGTTAACATTCTCTCTTTTAGGTATTTTGAAATATAAAATACAACATTGATAACCATAGTCTCCTACTATGCAATAATCAGTCTAACTGTAACTTTCCACCCATTGACCAATCTCTTTCTAGTCCCCCTCCACTTTATTGCCCCAGCCTTGGGTAATCACCATTTTGCTCTCTAGTTTATGAGATCAATTTCTTGGGATTCCACATGAGTGAAATCATGTGTTACATAGTATGTATTGTTCTGTGCTTAGATTATTTCATTTCATTTCATTATTTCATTATTTCATTTAATGCCCTCCAAGTTCATTCATGTTGCCACAAATTACAGGCTTTTACTTACTTTTTATGGCTGACTATTCCATTCTATTTTCTTTATACTTTTATCCTTTGATGAACACTTGATTACATATCTTGGCTAATGTGAATAGTGCTACAATAAACACAGATATCCAGCACTATTTATTGAAGAGGATGCCGTGTGTGTGTGTGTGTGTGTGTGTCTTAGAAGCATGCTAATTAGCTTTATTGACCTCCATCTGTTTTCTCTCGCTCTTTTTTTTTTGATGATACAAAAGTGGTTCAAGACACCATGAGAAAGAGAGGTATCTTGGTCCAAGGAAAATACGATGGGAAAATTGATGTCTGGGCCCCTGAAATAGCACTTTGTCTTTGAAAAATTAATGGAACAATATTCCATCAAAATTGGTTTTGGTTTTCTAGGCACAATGCAGTTGGAACTTAAAAGCACACAGAAGATAGAATTCCTACCATTCACTCAGGAAATTTGGTCATTATAACATCTGTAGATTCATATTGGGAAGAATCTTGATCTTAGTTGACCCTCACAGGTACACTGGGCATGGTCATTGAAATGGATTCAAAATGGAAAGTCATAAAAATCAATCAATCATCAAAATCCAATCATCTTTTTAAAATCAGACTCAAGAAAGGGCTTCCTTCTCTTCCTATTGCGATAATTTCTCTACAAAGTTGAACAATTTAAGTGTGTTCTGGAAAACTTAAAGGAGCTGACTAGTATAGCAGTGAGACAGCTGTTGTGATATACCTCACTTTAAGCACATACTATTTATGGAATATAGATTTTAAAAAATGTAGGGGGGATATTATATGCTTACAAAAGGTTCAACTTTATTATTTTATAAAACATTAGTTTCCTCTTATGTATTACTTTCAGAATAAATCTATAGTTTAAAACTTGATTCACCTGAAACCAACAATTAGAAGTTTAATTTTTTATTTTTTCCTTATAGTCTAGTTTTATATCAGAGGCAAATAGCAAGGGAAAAATACTGATTTCAGGAATTTACTTACTTAAATACTTACAGTTACATGTTTATTGCATATTTACAAAGCAGATTGAGTATGCCTAATCTTTCTCCTTCCCCTATTTCCTTCTTCTCTTCCTTGCTTTCTTTCCTTCTTCCTTTTCCGAGTTCATAAATACTTACTGAACACGACCTGTGTCCCAATCCTGCTACATGTCAGTGACACAAGGGCCAACAAAGTAAGCCAGCTTTGAGACCAAACGGTAGATAGAATTTGATGGGGTTGTAAACAAGCAAGCATGGAATTCCAGTTGAGTGCTGTGACAAGGAAAGTACTGAATGTTCAGAAAACTTTACTTACAATCTAAGGTCAGTTACATCTAAACTGAACTCTGAGAGATCAGCTGCAGTTGTCACCCAGGGTGGGCAGAAAATAGTCCTCCACCTAGAAGATACAATGTGTGTGAAGGCCCAGGTGAAAGGGAGAAGGCAGCCTTTGAGGAATTCTAAGCAGCTGGATACAATTGAGAGACAAGGCTGGAACTTCAGCATGGGGAGAATGAGCTAGAAAGGATATGACCTTGAACTGCCATGGTGACTATGGAGATGGAGCATGGTAGTTGATTTCCAAAGATATATGAAAGGTTGGATCAATAGGTGGCTGTGGGGGAAAAGAGAGAGAAAGAGAGAGAATATTTGAGTCTCGGGGTTGTGATGAGAATGAGAGACAGGAGTCAAGGATGGTCATAGAATTTATGGCTTTGACAACCATGCTGTGATGATATGATGATGCCTGGCGTATAGAACACAGAGGAGGAACAGTACAGGAAAGATCGCCAGCTTAATTTGGTGAGCAATTAGGGTCAAAATGACTTGACAATGGCTGTGTGGTTCTAAAATTGGTAAGAGAAATTACAGCTGGAGATAAGAAGTGAGGTTCATTAGAATAAAGATGATTACTAAAGCTATGCAAGAATGAGATGAGGATAAAATTGCAGGCTTGTTCATTTTGCTCACCACTGGGCAATAGCCATGTACGAGTATATGATGAGCTGTCAACATTCTCCTCTTCACATTATGACCTCCCAACCTCTGTCTATGCCCTCGGACCTTTAATAGTGTATTGTAGGTAGAGTTTCTTTGGAGAACCTTCACAGATGCCTAGGTGAACACAGGGTGTTGGCTTCCTTTGTGAATGGCTCAAGTCATACAAAAACTATGTTGACCCAGTTCTTCACTGAGTTTGTTTCTGAGTACCACAGAGGTGTAGAAAGTTGTGGAAAGACTCAACATTTTAAATCCAAGTTCTTTTAAAAGCTGCCACTTTTCCTGTGCCTGGTCTCATCAGTCATATTCAGATATGAGGTTTCACACTGGAGAAGAAAGGGAAGATTATTGTTGCTTCCAAGTCAAAGTAGAATTGTTTATACTTTTTCTATAGAATTCTTCTCTCATGGTCTGCCAAATTTTGATGCAAAGTGCCAGACTTTTAATTTTAGACTCAATGTCAATTTGTTCTAGGAATAGGATAATGGCACATGTGCATGTGTATGACAGTGAGCCTCTGTGTTTAAGAAGGTGCACTTACTAACTATAAAACCAACCAAGTTTATATAGAACAGTAAATAAAATTGGTCACCTTCATATTTTGAAAAACTTATATGCTAAGAACGTGCAAAACTACTGAAAGGAAGAAAAGGACTCAAGAGAAACACTGCTGAAAATACCCACCAGAATGAAGGGTACTCATCTTCTTTCAATCAAGTTTCCAGACACATTGTAGGTAAAGCGTACAATGATTCCCTTGGAACTTTTGTCCAAATCCATGTTTGGGGAAAATGGCTATAAAATAAGATAAGTACTATGGAAAGGCTATACATGTGTATAATTCAAGTTGGTAAAATAAGTTTTCAGAAATATAGACAGTTAAATAAATTGGAAAGGAATGACTAAAACTAAAAAAGAATTTAAAAATAAAATGGAGAAAAATTTGCCATGACAGAAAATGGCCAATAAACTTGGATTCTTCTTGCATTATAGTAAACATTGCTAATTCAATTACACTGTCACTTGAATTCCTGCATATGAAATGAAGAATCTGGGCATGGTGGCTTGTGCCTGTAATACTAGACCTTTGGGAGGACAAGGCAGGTGGATTTCCGAGATCAGGAGTTCGAGACCAGCCTGAGCAAGAGTGAGACCCTGTCTCTAAAAATATCTGAGTGTTGTGGTGTGTGCTTATAGTCCCAGCTACTCAGGAGGCTGAGGCAGGAGGATCACTTGAGTCTAAGAGTTTGAGGTTGCTGTGAGCTATGATGCCACAGCACTCTACAGAAAGCAAGGAAGTGAGATGCTGTTTACAAAAAGAAAGAAAAAGAAAGAAAGAAAGAGAGAGAGAAAAAGAATATAAATACTTCAGTATTTACATACCGAAGCAGTATATCAATACACACACTTCAACAAAACACTGTGAAGAGTGACAAGTATGTGGTCAAGGCCTTCCAAAGAGCCCCAAAGAAAGGTATTGCATATAAATGATTTTTATTGTTTTTATTGTTTTCTCTAACCATGGCATCGTCCCACATGAAGGAACTCGAACTTCAAAGAAAGGGAGACAAGTACTGAGCATAACTGACACATCCCATTTTCCTCTCTGCAGATTTTCTCAATGGCACAGGTATAGGCTTGGAGTATTAATGCTGTGGTGATCCAAAGTCCCAGCTCCCTAGCTTGTAATTTGGTCAATTGTAGGATTATAACGTGGAATCAAGGACAGGATCTTGCCTATCTGCTCTTTAGGTACAAAGTCAGATATGATTGTCAGTCATAACCTTGACCACTGCTGGAGCATGTTAATAATATTCCTCAAGGGCAGGTATTTGTGCTGAGTGATGTTCTTAGTTCAGGGTTCAAACAGGAAGGGAGGATCCTTATAAGAGGAGTTTACACAGAGGAGTGAAGAACCCAAAGGGAATGTGCCACCAATGAGGGCACAGGTAGAAAAATTTAGGCTAGTGAGAGACAGAAAGCTACAGTATCCTGTGAATTTTCCCATCCCATTCCCATCCTGTGAATTAGTAAAGGCATTATGCAGGCCTTTCCAGAATGAATTAGGGAAAAATAAAATCTTCTGTAGAAATTATGGACAAATGCTCTGGATGTGAAAAATTAAAGAACTATGGGTAATTTTAAAGTCTCTGAAGGAAGAAGCAGACATGGGAGGCCTCTATAAGGATTGAGGATAGCCAAAGGACAAGC
The DNA here is from genome assembly GCF_027406575.1 of Nycticebus coucang. Lineage (NCBI taxonomy): Eukaryota > Metazoa > Chordata > Mammalia > Primates > Lorisidae > Nycticebus > Nycticebus coucang. Next base: position 167,352,405 of record NC_069780.1, on the reverse strand, counting down.
TCTTTTCATTTTCTTAAAAAAAAAATTTAAAAAAAATTTTCAGACTATTAGGAGGTACATGTTTTGTTTACATACTTTGATTTTGAGTCAAAGTTATAAGTGTGCCCTTCAACCAGATAGGGTGTACTGTATCCAATAGGTGTGAATTTATCCATTCCCTCCTTGTTCTCTCTCTGCCAGCTTGATTTTTGTTGAGATTAACTTCCTATTTGCACTTAAGTGTTGATACCTTAGTTCCAATTTGGTATTAAATGCATGTGTTTGTTTCTCCATTCTTGCGATGTTCACTTCTAGTTCCATCTTGGTTGTCACAAAAGATACTAGATCATCATGTTTTTTTTTTTTTCATGGCTGAGTAGTGCTCCCTAGTGTGCATATACAACATTTTATGAATCCATTCATGTATTTGGGGGTACTTGGGTTGTTTTCACATCTTTGCAATTGTGAATTGTGCTGCTATAAACATTGGAGTGAAGGTGTTCTTTGTATAAAATTATGTTTTTTCTTTTCGATATATATCCAGAAGTAGGATTGATGGATCAAATGGTGGGTCTACTTTTAGGTCTCTGAAGTGTCTCCATACATTTTGCCATAGAGGTTATACAAGTTTGCAGTCCTCACCTCTTGTATAGAGGTTATACAAGTTTGGCATGTGCATTCATGCCAGCATCTGTTGTTTTGGAACTTTTTAATATGGGCCATTCTCATTGGATTTAGGTGATTTCTCATTGTGGTTTTGATTCCCTAATGATTGGAAATGTTGAGCATTTTTTCATGAGTTTGTTAACCATTAGTATATCTTCTTTTGAAGAGCAAATAGACAACCACAGAATGGGAGAAAATATTTGTATGCTATTCTGATAACCAGAATCTACAAAGAACTCAAGCAAATTAGCAAGAAACAACAAATCAACCCCATTAAAAAGTGAACAAAAGACATAACAGGATAGGCTTTTTTTCTTAGAGGATACTGGACATCACCAGATTCTTAAAGAATATAATTTATAAGATATCTTAAATATATAATTATTTATTTATTTATTTATTTTTTTTTTTTGTAGAGACAGAGTCTTACTTTATGGCCCTCGGTAGAGTGCCGTGGCCTCACACAGCTCACAGCAACCTCCAACTCCTGGGCTTAAGAGATTCTCTTGCCTCAGCCTCCCGAGTAGCTGGGACTACAGGCACCTGCCACAACGCCAGGCTATTTTTTTTTTTTTGGGTTGCAGTTTGGCCAGGGCCGGGTTTGAACCCGCCACCCTCGGTATATGGGGATGGCGCCTTACCGACTGAGCCACAGGCACCACCCAATTTTTTTATTTTTATAATTTTATAAATTGGTGGTTCTCAATAGAGAATGTGATGCAGGCATTCTCACAAATCTGTTGAGATGGGTGATCCTTAACCACTATTCAGAAAAAATAATGGTGGCCAGTGGGGAAAGAACCAGGCAAAGAATACCTGTGAAATTCTGTGTCAATGAAGTATGCTTATGACTGAAAGAGCTGTTCATTTCAGAAAAGTCCCTTTTAAATAAATACAGGAAATAGTACTCACCTTGTGTGGATATTGTGCAGATGAAGTGAGACAACGCACAGAAAGCTTAGCAAACAGTGAATACTCAACAAATGTTTGCTACGATTATTCACCACCACCCTCTCATACCTGTGTCTGCCTGCATTCTTATGCACAGACTCACAAACTATGTATAAAACCCAGTCGTTTTTAGAAAAAGAAAATATGGATCAGCACAAAACCAGTGTTTAACTGGTTTCAAAATAAGGAATCAATTTTCTTCTTCCAACATAGGAGAGGTTGAATTACCTTATTTCAATGGTCCATAAAGATATATCTAAAGATAACAAACTGGGTATGGTTTTTTATTTTCCATTTTGAGGAAGAAGTTTTTGTCTGTGAATGATCTCTGATTAATTTATGGAAAATGTGTTTTTATTCTCTTAATATGAATTTTCATTTACAGTTTATTCTACCTCGTGCCAAACTAACTACATATACAAAATAAACCTTCTTATAAGAGAATTCAGCTGTAAGATTCATATCCTGGTTATAGTAACAGTAGTAAACCATTTTCCAGAGCATGAGAAGTCACATTACACATGGCCTTTAAAAGGCTTTGCCCCTTGGTAGCAAGAAAACAGTAGCAATTTATGCTGAATTAGTAGGGAGATGTTCGTTCCTCAGGTTGTCTCCTGGAGTTCTGCCCTGTTTTCTGCTGGGTAAAATCTTTTCTTTGCCCTTCAATAATTTAGCAACATTGAGTCTTCCTTCATTGCTTTTCACTGAGACATGTCTGTACTCCCTACCATTCCATCTTCTCTGACTCTCTGCCAAATATCAAGTCAGGTTACATGAGAGATTCATAAATAATTACTATCCATATTGTTTCCACTAAAAAGTTTGGTAAAGGGATTGAGGAAGAGTGAGGCTGTTTTGTTCTAACCCACTGCTGCCTTATTCATTTCCCTTAACAGCAAAAACTGCTCAGCTGCTGCCCAGGACATACAAAGCTAATGGCTTTAGGATTATTACTCACAGAACAAGATTTCTCCCCAGCATACTTCACCTGTCTTGGACAAATACCTGCTGGAAATGCAGAGTTTGAAAAAGTTGTCAGCAGCAGCTGCCAGTTGTGATCAGAAGAATGGTCCCAAGTTCCTACTGAGGGACAATGATTTGAAATGGATTCCAATAAAAAACCCAAAGCAGTCTGAGGGTGGCTGGCAGTTTCATGCGTGTGTAATTGTATGGCCCATGACTCCAGCACTTGGCTTGTATGGAAGGCAACAGAGGGTGACGTAGTTGACAGCCTTTGCCTGACTTTTTAGCTGGGTGAACATATTGGCCAGTTTACTTAATTTAAAGGTATAGCAAGTGGTAGAAAAAAAAATTTGCCTGTACCCTGCAAAATCAGCATCTCTAAAGAATGATTGATTCAACTTACATTTGACTTTTTTCTTGCTTCTCACTGTGAGTTTCACAGTTTTCTGTACTTTTTTCAAGGTATCCACAGATTTCACAATGTTTAATTAAAAGAGTTTTATGTGCCTACAGTGTATACTCACCAGTGCAGAGGCAAAAAGAGGACTTGAATCATTCTAGTGAAACAAAGATTTGATTCTTGGGCCAAATCCTATAGAACCTGTTAAGGGAAAGCAAATGGAGATAAACACTATAGTGAGCCTCTTGGACTTACAAGGAGAGACTTCTCATCCTTCTGTTGTTAAAGGTAAAGAGGATCCAGGGAAACATCATGATCACATAATGGTAATGATAATGAATGTTTACTGATTTCTCACTAAGATTCGGAGGGAATGCTAAGTGACTCAACGCTCTGAATTATTGGTGGGAATACTTTTATTGTCCCGAGGCAATAAAAGCTGAGGAAGCTGAGGCAGAGAAGGAAGACAAGGTTAGTCTGCCCCAGCATTAGAGCTGTATAGGTGACCTCCAGTTACACAACCTAACCATTCCAGAGCAAGCTCCAGAGGGCTGTCGCGAGGACCCAGGCAGCCATGCTCTAGTGAAGCACATCCTGAGTTGAATCCTGCTTAATAGCCACAGAAATTGTTAACAATAATGTAATACCAGTATTTTCTTAACCTCTAAGTGAAACATTATCCCCTTGATGTTATGGCTGAGGGAACAATGATTCATTACCCCCCCCCCAGATTTATAAGTGATTGATATTTGCACATAGCTGTTTTTACCAAAGAGGATAAACAGTGAAGAAAAAAGAACAATGGCCCAAAGCCATGATAATCTGGATTTTAGACTTTTTCTATTTATTAATTGTGTGCATTGGGACAGATTCACGCCATCATTTTTGACCTTAGTTTCTGTTTCAACGAACAGGACAAATCTACTCATAATTGCACTTTTACTTGGGAACAGAGATTATATGAACTGTCTTCTGCTTCTGAAAACTCCTTGAAGAAATTTGGGAGCATGAGAATTTAGCCACCTTAAGCTATGGAGTTTGTTCCATTCTTCTCACGTTAGACTTCAGATTCTCAAGGCAGGTTCTATTGCTGCTTGATTATTTTTTGGCAGCATACACAGGACAGCCTTTATTAGTAATGTTGTTGGATAATGAAAAATAATCTGTGGGAGCAGAAGGCTGTAGAGAATATACGAAATTGTGATTTGGGACATTGTTTAACAGGAAGTATGTGGCAGCAATCCTTCAGAAAAGAGAAACAAACAAGGTGCCCCAGGTTACTCCCTAGAGAGTTCCCAGATCACAGTGCAGGACCCAAGGACAGTCAGCAATCTTGTCAAGTTGAAGAGAAAGAGCCTTGAATTTAGGGAGACCAAGATGGCTAGAACTTGCTGGCAAAATAACAGAGAAGAGGGCTTCAAGGAGAGGAAGGATGGGAGAAGTGCTGCCCTGGGGATGGGCAGAGTGTCTATTCAAGTCTTCAGTAGAGTGTTAATGGTACATGCATGTGAGGAAACAACTGGGAACACAAAAGAACCACAGGAAAGGAGGAGGAGGAATAATTGCTGTAGCTTCTAACTGTTATAAGGACACCTGTCATTGGATTTAGGGCTCACCCAGGTAATCTAGGAAAATCTTCTCTTGTAGACTCTTTAAATAAGGTCCCATTCACAGGTCCCAGGGGTTAGGGCATCAGTGTTTTCTTTGGGGGACACTAACCCACTACAACTGTGTACTGTACAACTCCATTTACGTGAAAGTCTAGATAAGGCAGAACTATGGGGGAGAGCGAATCAATAATTCCTGAAGGGTTCTGGGGTGGGAGGAAGAGATTAACTGCAATGGGACATGAGGTCCATTTTTAAGGCCTTAGAAATGTTCTTTATCTTGATTGCTTTGGTAGTTACAGGCCTGTCAATTTTTTTTTCCAAAAAATCAACCCGTAGCTTTGTTGATTTTTTTTTCTACTGTTCTTCTATTTTCCATTTTTTTTTCTCTTCTCAAATGTTTATAATTCTTTTCCTTCTGCCAATTTTGGGCTTGGTGTTCTTTTTTTCCTAGGGCCTTCAAGTATATCTATGGGTCATTTTTTTAAAAGTAAATTTAAATGTGAAGATATAATCAGGTCAAAATATTTGATTTTGTTAGGTAGACTCCCTCTTGTGGTATGTTCCTCACACAAAAGGAGTGCCAAACACCCCCACCCTGTGCCCATTCAGTGACAGTACCCCAACCCCCCCTCTCTCTTACTACCCTTCTCCCCAACGTGAATTGAAATGAGTTTTTTTGGTACATGAGAGTGCATTTGATTATCTACTGGCTTCATGTTAGTTTTGAGTACATTGGATAATTGCTTTTCCATTCTTGTTATACTTCACTAAGAAGAATGTGTCTCAACTCCTTCCAGGATATTACAAAAGATGTGAAATTGCCATCTTTTTAATGGCTGAATAGTATTCCATGATGTTCATATGGGTCATTTTTTTTTTTTTTTTGAGACAGAGTTTCATTATGTTGCCCTCAGTAGAGTGCTTTGGCGTCACAGCTCACGGCAACCTCAAACTCTTGGGCTTCAGTGATTGTCTTGCATCAGTCTCCCAAGTAGCTGGGATGACAGGCACCCGCCACGATGCCCGGCTATTTTTTTGTTGCAGTTGTCATTGTTTAGCAGGCCCAGGCGGGGTTTGAACCCACCAGCTCTGGTGTATGTTAGGCCGGTGCCCTAACCACTTGGCTACAGATGGTGAGCCCATATGGGTCATTTTTGAAACTCCAAACTTTGGCAGATGTTCTAGGGGTTCAAGTTGGTTATGGCATCTGTTCAGTTTTACATTTTTATAATGTTCAAATTGTGAAATAATTATTTGAGTTTTCAACTTAAAGATAGAATGCACAGTAATTAATGAGATTGAATAATTACACTAATCAGGTCATAATACAACTGAACATCTCTGATCATCACCATCGTTTTAACTACTCTGTGGTTTGATTCTTAAAAAAAATTCAGAAACATATTATCACCATAGTTCATTTTGTGTTGTGATAAAGGAATATGTGAGACTGTAATTTATGAAAAAAAAGATTTATTTGGCTCATGATTCTATTATTTGGAAACTTGGAGCATCTGTACCTGGTGAGGACCTCAGGCTGCTTCCACTCACAGTGGAAGGCAGAGGGGAGCTGCATGTGCTGAGATCACATGGTGAGATGAAGCAAGTGGTGGGAAGCCACCAGACTCTTTTAAACAACCAGCTCTCATGGGCACTAATAAAGTGAGAACTCACCTGCCCCCCAGATAGAGCATTAATCCCCTCATGAGGAATCCTCCCCCCACCCCCAACCCAAACACCTCCATTGAGGCCCCACCCCCAACACTGGGGATCAATGTTCAACATGAGGTTTGGAGGGTCCATGTATCCAAATCATAGAAACCTATATAAACAAATGAGTGTGCAAAAGACATTATTGTCTATTTTCAACTAATATTAAGTGGACGCAAGAGAATCTGCCGCCAAAGTTAAGAAATAGGACATTAACTTTTCATAAGACCCAAGTGTGAGCCCCCATCACACCTGCTTTCCTATCTGCCTTAGCAGAAGGGAATCCCTATAGTGTAAATTATTCCTTTTAATTAAAAATAATTACAACAATTTAACGCATATATGTGCTTAGGTGTATATATATTTATATGCACATGTATAAGTGGCAGGTCAGCCACTTCCCCATATGGATGGGAAATTCATGAAGAGATGCTAGATGTGGCTGTCAGCAGGGTTCTTTATGAGACTTGGAGTCTGAATGGATGGAATAGAGAAGGCCAAAGAGACTTTAATTTGACAGAAGAACAATCGTATTGATCCTGAAGTGACACTCCAGTGGATTAAGCAAAGTGTTCATACAGCTTTTCTCTACTGTTCATGTTGTCTTTGCCCCTTTGGCTTTTCTGAGTTAAACTCCATTTCATGGTGTTATCCAACTATTTTATTCTATATAGTTAGTTATATATCACTGTCATCACCATCAGCTTGGTGAGAAGAGGTGTAGGTGGTAAAGTGATGATAGAACAGAGAGGCAGGAGGAAGTTGTAGGTGTGAGTAGTTAAGAGAAGACAATGAAAAAAAAATAAGAAAATGCTATAATAGCCTCTGACCAACCAGGGTGCTAACACTTTGGGTGGGGGGACATTCCCATGGATCATTCTTGAATAACTGTCCTGTAGTCTCTCTCTGACATCCTATGATGATGAACCCTCACATTGTGAGCAGGCGTGAGAAGGGATCACATATGCACTCACTCTCTCACCCTGAGTTCTGTGCACCCCATGGCTCTAATAATGATTGTTTTGCTGTCTTTCCTAATGGAACTTACTCCCAGGGAAAAGTGACCTCCAGGGACAGAGGCCAGAGGCAGGTCCCCTTTACAAGAGCATGCTGGCTCTCTCAGTCAGCATCAGGGCTGCCTGCCTGGCTCTCCTCCCTCCCTGCCTGCAGCAGCCGCGGTTGCCATAGCACCGCTGGACTGTCTCCACTTCCTGTTAGATTGATTCTCTGCAGTGCCAGGGGTAACAACAGCCCTCCTGGCTGTCTTGCCAAGGCTGAGACCCTTAAAAGCAGCTCTTCTTCTTTTCTAGCTGCAGCGACTGGGAACGATGCCTTAATGCCTCTTCCCTGCATGTTTATTTTTATTATTATTATTTTTTATCTCCTACATTGCCTTTAGTAGGCTTCGGTGTCTTTGATACAAGGCTCGGCCCATCTGTGGATCATCTAGCCTGACACTAATTTGGCCCTTTGATACTGAAAGAGCCACAAATAGCAGCTGTGAAACAGGGGCTTTTTGATGTTTACTCACATACTGCAGCAGCCTGCAGATTGCATGAAGCCCAGCAGAGAGTGACTGTCTTCTTTTGATTACTTAACCACTCACCCAGAAAGCGTAAACTACCGTCACACCGTCCTTCTGTTCCTACTGTGTAATGTAGCTCTGGAACGTAGAAAGGCTTAACATATATTATACTGTAAAATGCACGTAGGACACTAATCTTCCCTAAATATATTTGGAAAGTTTCTTAATTTCATCTACTAACCTTCAGAAAAATTCTTTAATAGTTTTCACTTCATGATTTAGATACTAGTGAGATGAAGTCAACTATTACCTTTGATCAATGCTATTTAAAGATTTCTAACAAATTCGTGAGCTCATTTAGAGTATTATTTGGATTAAGCTGCACATTATCGCAGTCTAAATATTATAACTTTGTTAGCATAATTCCGTAAAAGGAGAAACAAAGATTCCAGGCACACTGCTAGACACAGTTCTCTTGTGTATGTGACTCGGCAGCTTGGGTAAAAAGAAACATATTTTTTAGATTGGTTAATTCGAATATCCACAGAAAGAAGGGTAGAATGTTTAAATAATCTGCTTACCTTTCCAAGGGATGTAAGTCATCAGGTTTTGGCCCATTCTTAAAGAGCAAGTTGTTCTGGGAATGTCAAATAGAAATATATCAGTTAATAATAAATTCCAATGAGTCAGCCACATTACGTTGTTTATTGTTGGGCAAAAAAATAAAGTAGTCATCAGATTTCTCTCAATTAAATCATTAGTTCATCAGAAGTTGAAATGGAACTCTTTTTTCAATTATAAAAGTATTTTATGTTGCTAGCAATGTTTAGAACTACCCCTATGTATATTAATAATAATAATAATTATTGTTATCTAAGCAAGCATACATCAAAGCAGAGGTTTTGCTAAGCCAGGGCCTTTAAAGTCAAGCTGATTCTTTCATAATATTTGGTGGGTTTTGGGTAGTCCTGGATTTATAGTTTCCTGTTTTTCTACATTTTGTATCTTTGCCTAAGTGAGGACAGAAGGGAGAGAGCGAGCTTTGGCTGCCAGTCGGGAGAGTTGGTCTCCTTGTCAGTGTGGAGAGAAACTCTCAGTACCAGTCTTTACCAGGTTTATGGGCAGAAAGCATGGTGTGAGGTAGGTGGAGGTAGGAGGTAAACCCAGTAATCTGTACCTTACTCACTGTGTGACATTGGGGAAACCACTAAGTCTCTCTGAACTTCACTTTGCTTTTAAGGTTTAAAAGCCCAGAAATCAAAGACAAATAACACAGGTGAGTAGATTTAGAAACACAAATGAAGGAAACAAGAGGAGTCACACCATGAATTTTAAGAAGGACCTGGTAGAATAAAGATTCAAGCAAGAAAAAGGTTATATCTGATAAGACAGTGTGGCAGAACTCAGGAAGATTAAAGCAAAAAGGTGTTGGAATCCAAACTGGCCACGTCAGCCTGAAATGAAATCAAGCCAAAGAACGTAGGCGCGAAGCCAGGGTCTAGGCCACGTTCTGGATATCAAACAGGAGGCACCATAGCCTGCACAGAGCCTCAGACCAAGTTGTTATAAGACATGGGTTCCTTATTTGCTTGAGATATCTGTGGACACTTGATAAGGAGTGGGGAGGGCTGGGACATAGACAGCTCCTGACAGCCAGAGAAGAGAGGAGAGTGTCCCTATGTTATGCTCTCTCCTTAGACGCTGAATCCACTCTAAAGCAGGGATGGAAAGGAGTGTTCCCCATAAAATAACGTGGTAAACATATATTCTTTCAGCTAAATACTTGGAAAAATCAAGAACTTCTCATTTTAAATAAAGTTACAGTACTTTTCTAAACATCCATATGTATTTCTCTGATTCTAATAATAATAGTTTTCATCAATGCAGTATAATTTGAGACTGCTCTCTCTCTCTCCTTTGTGTTGCTCTTAGTAGGCAAATGAGACAATTAATTAAGTTTTAAGTTACCTAAAACCTATGAGCATAGAATAAATAAATTAGGTTTGGTATATGGTACATTTGTATGTACCTTTTATATGTACCACTATTTAAAGGAGTAATACAGATCTCTTCAAAGGCAAGAAATCCTTTATTTGTATTTTTTACTTTTTTTAATTTCAGATCAATGTGAGGGTGCAAACAACTAGGCTACCATATTTGCATGTGTTAGGTAGAGTCCCTCTTGTAGTTATGTCCTGCACCCAAAAGGTGTGCCATATACACTTACTTTGTGCCCATTAAGTGGGAGCACACCCATCCCCCTTCCTCCCATCTTCCTCCGTCCTCATCCCCATTCCCCTCAACTTGAATTGAATTGGGTTTTTTTCTTATGCGGGAGTGTGTTAGATCATCAACTGACTTCATATTAGTAATGACAACATTGGATGCTCACTTTTCCATTCTTGTGATACTTTACTGAGAAGACTATGTTTCAACTCCATCCAGGCTAATACAAAAGTTGTAAAGTCTCTGTCTTTTTTATGGCTGAATAGTATTTCTTTGTATACATACACCACAGTTTGTTAATCTATTCCTGGGTTGATGGGCTTTTAGGTTTTTTCTATATCTTGGCAATTGTAAATTGAGCTGCAACAAACAATCGAGTGCACATGTCCTTATAATAAAATGATTTTTTTTTTCTTCTGGGGAGATGCCTCGTAGTGGGATTGTAGGATCAAATGGGAGGTCTAATTTGAGTTCTTCGAGGAGTCTTCATAATTCTCTCCAAAGAGGCTATATTAGTTTGCGGTCCCCCACAACAGTGAAGTCCCCCCTCTCTTCATGTCTGCACCAGCATCTGCAGCTTTGGGACATTGTGATGTGGGCTATTCTGGAGTTAGGTGATATTTCTGGGTGGTTTTGATTTATATTTCTCTGATGACTAGGGACAATGAGCATTTTTTTCATATGTTTGTTAGTCATTTGTCTGTTTTCCTCAGAGAAGTTTCTGTTCATGTCTCTTGCCCAGTGATAGATGGGATTGTTTGCACTTTTTTCCCTTGATTAATTTGAGTTCTCTGCAGATTCTACTTATCAACCTTTTGTCAGATTTGTAACATGCAAGTATCTTTTCCCATTCTGAAGGTGTCCTTAGCTGTGGAGCCCATTAACATCTAATTTGTTAATCTAGATGTTCATATGAATATATTTGGTGCAGAATTACTTATTAATGTGTTTTCACTTAGAACATCCTATGGGCACCATTTAAAATATTAAGCTGTGCAAACGATTGGAGTGTGGAGATATGAAGGCACATATCAATAATCTTTATAATAAATGTTATACCTGGGAACACTCAAAAATTTGTGTTTGTACTTTGCTAAAGGCTTGCAATCTTGCCTGGTCCTCTCTGGGCAATTCCAGTAGAGTTAAAAAAATGCACTGGATTTCTTAGTAGTTAAGTAAGGAAGACTTTTTTGAAACAAAAATTAGAGTACATTTTTTGCCATAGAAGGCTCATGGTGTTTTAAGCATCTATTTCATAATTCTAGGAGGAAGTTGGTCCAGAAAAGAGCTAGTTTCAGCAACATCAATTAATGCATTGGGTTCAGACCAACCCAGATCTCTGTAATTATCAGATTCTCCACAGAACCTAGGATGTGCATCCTAGCCCCCACACAAATACACGTTATTTAAAAGGTATGGAAAAGCTGTTTTGCTGAGAACTAATCAAACAGATTCCCCAGTTTACGTAGGTATTGGAGCAGTTTTCCCCAAAGCTCACGGACTTGAAGCTAAAGATTGCTAATGGAATCTTATTCCACTTAGTCTTTGTGGGACAGACAGCATTTTTAGCTTTGAAGTACTTCTAGCTCAAAAAGCCAAATGTTCTGATTTGTGAGATTCCATTTATCCACTCCTTTATAGAAGCCAAGTTTAAATTAATTAAAGTTAAATAAAGTTAGAAATTCAGTTCTTCCGTCACACTAGCCACATTTCAAAGGCTCAAAAGCCACATGTAATTAGGGGCTACTGTACTGCACAGCGCAGATATAGAACATTTCTGTCATTGTAAATGCTTCCTTTTTATTTAGATTAATATGAGTTTACATTATTTACATCGCTAAGGTAAAGTTCAAGTTGTGGTTGAGCCCTTCATCCAGGGGGCCTGCTGTAAACCTTACATTGTGCACATTAGTTGGGAAGACCTATGAATCCTCCACCCTCCTCCCTCTTCCCACAAGTATACTTGTGTTTTCCTCTCATATGGATGTGTAGTTGTTTTTCTATTTTTTTTTTATAGTATTGAGTATATTGCATACTCGCTTTTCCATATCGTAGATGCTTTTATTGGACAGTACTGTGAGCCTAACTTTATGACCACATTTTAGAACTGGAGTCTCATCATTAAACATGTGTGGACTTTTGGTAACATCTTCACCATTAATACCTGTATTTTAGAAAACTGAGTGCATTGGACCTCTGACTTGAATTTGTGAAACTCTAAGGGCAATTAAGTCTCTAAGAATCAAGTCATCAAAAAACTGAATGATATCGTTAATGCCTACCAAATGAATGCAACATTAATAAATAAGTTCCCAGGGAAATGTAAAAAGGACCTAGCATATAATTAAGATCAAACTTAGAGACAACCTACATTTTCAATAATCAAAGCCTTGCAGGAAAACCCATGGATGGCTGGTACCTTGAATTAGAGATGTGAAGAGATTGTTAAGGGAAAATAATAAGTACTTTTTCTTGTTTATTTGGCCATAGTGTGTTCTGGCACTGCAGATGGAGGTCATTAGCCCATGCTGGACATGCCCTTTTTTGTCTTAAAAAGGGGCATGCAGACAGGGCCAGCTCAGATTTGTTGCCATCCTTCTTCCTTCATTTGTCAAGAAGAAATTGGGAATGAAGAACTGCAATGCAGCACAAATTATATTATCTATAATGGCTGCTGGAAATTTTTCTTCTTTTTTAAATCGACAAATAACAATTGTATAGATTTTGGTGTTCAACATGATGTTTTGAAATATGTATACATTGTGCAATGGCTAAATCAAACTAATGAACACATATGCTAACATACTATAGTTACTGGCACTTTTAATAAACCGTAACTTTTAGGGGTGGAACATGATCGTAAGAGGGACTTTTTTCCCAACAAATTCATTCAATGTAACCTAATTCTTTGTCCTTCAATGAATCCCAATAAAAATAAAAAAAGAGGTTCAAAAATAAGCCCAAAGTCATTAAAAAAATAACAAAACAATAAGCGTGGAAATGCTTTTTAGAATTTTCATTTTAGTGATATAACTATTTTATTAGACAGTTATTTCACAAAGTTGCAAGGAAGCTTACCAATGATGATTTAAATATACCAAATTTTCTTTTTCAGTAAATAGTGTAGAATCTCAAAAAGATTGCCCTGGGTGACTCCTTGAGTCTTTGACCCATGACTAAAAGCCACTTCCACTGAAGAGGAGGTGCATTTGACTCGGCTGGGTAGAGGATTTTAAGCTAACACCTGTAGCTCAGAAAATTAAAAATTAGAGGCCTTGGGCCCTGCTTCTCCTAAGGGTTATCTCAAGTCAGTGGGAATTTAGCATGGCCAGAAGGCTAGGAAAATTACAAAATTCAGGAGAAGATTTTTACGATGAAACTTTTCCTGAGTGTCAATTGTTTAGCTGCAGTGAAGATTGACTAGGCAAACAAGACAGGAAAGGAGTCATGCTCAGCCAGCGACTGGCACTACAAAAGGGTGCCGGAACTCCATATTTTAGGTGTGAATAACCTGTGGATGGGTGGCTGCAGGGCCTCTGCTACTTGCAATAATGAAAGCATTAAGAGGAATTTCTTGAGGTAAATTTATTTTAGCAGGTGATAAACTTAAAATCACTTCTACCATTTTTTGTTTTTGTCTCAATTCCAGTTAATCATCTTGATAATATTTATATCAACAAATGAATGAACTTTAGTCAAATATCTGTGTGTATACATAGTTTCAAGACTGTGGAGTTTAATAGCAAATGTCCTTGGAATAGGCTTTAGCATGTTATTTGAGTTGTTTAAAGAAATTTCTGAACTTGGACTTTCAGGAGACATAAAAAGTGATTTTGAAACATACAGGTTTAAGGAAGTAAATGATAATAGCATCAACCTTAAAAAAATTTAAGGCTAAAAAAATAGTGTTAATTTACCTACTGCTGTATAACAAATTTCCTCAAAACGTAACGGCTGAAAATAACACATTTCTATGATGTTATAGTGTCCACGAGTCAGGCATTACGGAGAAGCTCAGTCGAGTGGCTCTGCTTCACGGCCTCTCATGGGACTGAGATACCGGACAAGATGATAGTTGTCCAAAGCTTACTGGGCTAGAGGAGCTACTTCCAGGCTCACTCTTCTGTTCCTCACTGGCTCTTAGCCTCACTTGCTCTTCACACAAGATTCTGCATCAGGAAGTTTCACTGTCTACACAATGTGACAGGTAGCACCTCCCAGAGGGAGCAATCCAAGAGAAAAAGCATGAGGCAGAAGCCACAGGTCTTTTATGAAGTAACAGAAGTAACACACCATCACTTACCTCACATACTATTGGTCTTGTAGACCAACGCTGGTAAAATATGGGAGGAGAATGCACAAGGGCACAGCCCCCAGGATGTAAGACTTAGTAGGGCTGTATCAGGGGCTGGCTACCACAGAGCAGGTAATCTGATAGTAACAGGTGTGGGTGGTCCAGAATATCTGACTATCGGATTCTGACTTAAGAAACTGGGTGTCAAATTCGCATTTTACTTCCTATTCACAATGAATATATTCTAGGATTGCAAATGTCCTTTTTGACTGAACTAATAGATTTCTATCATCATTCTGTCTCCCTACCTCAGGGGAATGATATAAAATAATAGCCACTAATGTGTGCTGGCATTGTGTAGAAGGGGGATAGTTTACTATCTTTTCTTTCAAAAACTACATGTAAAAAGAAAGTTCACACTCCACTAATGACTTGGCATGTGCTGGTTGTCAGCAATATGCTAATTAGAAGTTTTGGTTATTTGCTTTGTATGACTTTTTCTTTATAGGTCTCCTGAGGTTCACTAACGGTACTTAAGCAGCTTTGTAGGTTGAGCGGATTGAGTAATTATATAGTCCTAAAATTTCTTTCTGGAGATTGGCCCAGTGTAGGGTGGCAATAAACAAACAAACTGAGAAGATGTGGTCTTGCTCCAAGTGAAGTATTATGTCAAGTGGTTTCTAAGTGTCAAGAACTATTCTTATAATTCCTAATGCTGGAAAATTAGGTGGCTATAAATGCCACACAGTTTATATATCTACATACATGAATATATGTGTGTGTGTGTATAGATAGATACATACATACATATGTATGTATATGTGTGCAAATAACCAAACTTTTATATATATAAACATATGTACACACAGGTATACATATATTATAGATGTGCACATACATAAATATACACACCTCCCAATAGTAAATAAACAAAAATACAAGTATGGGCGTAGAAGACCAACCCAGGGTGGTTTTTCTTATATCTCCACCTCTCACTAGTGCAAGGAGGCACCTGCCCTGAACATCTACCTTATTGCTCATTGCCTTGGATGGACCCAGCAAGAGAGCCATATCTGCTCGTCTTCAGGGAATCCTTCTGCAGCAACAGAAAATGACGAATTTTTCAGAGCAGAGTTCAGCTGCAACCTACCACTGACTATAGGCTATTAGATCAGACCTGCAGGCCACCCTCGCCTCATAGCATTGTCGTTTCCCCTACGTTCAGGCCAGGCTTGCTGAGCATGTGCCTGGACCTCTCTACTTCATATGCTTGCTGAGGAAACGCCCCTGTCCATGGCAGTGGCAGCTAGTAGGTGGAAGACTTTCACTGGGGACATATTCAATATCCAAAATCCAGTACCTGTGTGGGTTTTGAGGACAAAATCCCTCACTTGTTCTATTGTCAGTTGAATAAGTGAGAAACTGAGGCAAAAGAAATTGTAAGAGCCAGTCTCCCTTAGTTCTAGGGCAACACCAGGAGGGAGGAATTCAGTGAAACCACCGAATTGCTTTTGGGGAACAGTGATTTTTAACTTCTCATTTACTGCAGAATAAGCTTCAGGTTGAAACTTTCAATAACTGCAGCTCAAATCAATGAATATGTTAGAAAAACTTAACAAAGGTCAAGAGGTCAAGAGAGGCATTAACATATCCCAACAGGAAAACCTATGAATTCACCCCACAAGGCTTTTCTCTGGGCGATTCTCGGAGAGCCCAAGAATGGTGCTGGGAATCCTTCCTGCTTTATCTTCAAAATAAAGCATCAGATCATGGGTGAAGGGGCATCACTTTCCATTTTCTGGGAGCATTGATGTGTCAGGAACAACTGAGGTCAGGAAACTGGTAGATAGGAAAACCCAAACACCTACAAAGGAAGAGGAAGTCATGCTCGATTGCAGAGGAAATTTTGGCCTCATTGGGGATGTTCGAGTTGCATTTGTTTTTTCATGGTTCAGATGTTTTCTACGTATCCTCTAGCTGCTGTGATGAACAGAACAAAATTTGCTTTCATTGTTTTGTTTACTCCCAACTGTAGATAAAACCCTGAAAACTGATGTTCCTCAGAGCTGCACTGAGAGAACAGCTGTCTCATCAAAGACCCTCGGTGAGGTGTTATTCTGGACGAGCACATTAGCTGTTGCAGAAGCCAACACTCACATGAGGAAAAGACTCCCCATGCTTTGTGACTCCTGTTTATTAAAGCTTTCTGCAATGAAAAGATGGAATTGTTGCATGGCTTTTTAATTGTTTTTTTCCCAGGCAACTGCCAATGTTTAATTAGGCTTCAGCTAACAGATTTTAAGTTAATTTAACACAAATGGCTCTGGTGGGTTAATTGTTAAAGTATGCTGATCTGGGAACATCTGACTCTACTGTAGTGAGCCTGTCCCTAGGGACTGTGCTGGGGTGGTGAGAGGATTCAGACAGGCCTGTCTACCCCAGCTTGGAAATGTCCAAACCACCATTCTGGGTGAGTTCTTCACAACATACTACCGAACTCTTCACCACTGTAATTCAAGCTAAACTGGCACGTCTTTTACCATCAAATGAATCAATAACAGTGGATTGTATGTGTTCAAAGAAGGATTACATCCATTCTATCAGAGTGCCTTACAAAACGGCTCAGTAGTGCTGGAGCAGGCCTCAGAGGTCTATCCCAATCCCCCTGGTAAGGGGCAGCCAGGGGGAATGACTTACCCAGGGTCACCTAGAGTTTAAAAGTGGGACTAAAACTTCTGCCTTTTAATTTTGTGTCTCTGCTGTTTTTCCTCTTTCTGTTTTCTCCTATCTATATCCCCACCCTCGAAGAAATTCTATTGAATTTACCCATTAACTCCAACTCTTTCAGGACAGGAAGTGAAGATGCAAGGATTTCAGGTAGGAGGAGGGAATGAACATTTCTGATGTGCTAATACTTCTGACTTGTGCTGTAAAAGACAGGGTCTAGCAGGTGGCAGGGGGTGGGGGTCAGAGAAAGGCCTGTAGCATAATTCCACAAAATTCCCCATCCCAAGTTGAGCTTCCACGGCCTCAGTCCATGTGAGGCTTCCCTCTCCACCTGCTCAGGGCAGGGCTCTATGGCTTTATTACTCTCGCTCACTCCCTGTCACTAGCAGGCAGCCTTCCTGTCCCCCCACCACTCTGCACTCCGCGGGCTTTGACCTCTGCTTCTCCTTGGCTGTATCTCCCTTCAGTTCTCATGTTATCTTTGTGCTTCAACTTTTTCTGCACTTACAGCTTGAATCAACTGCTTTTCTGATCTTCAGAGGTTTTTTTCTTTTTAATTTATTTATTTTTATTTTTTGATAATTTAAAATCATATAATATGACAACTTTGTAAACCAGATTCCTGCACTCCCTCCTCCCAAGGTTTGCTACTGTTTGCTTGTTCAGTGACTTTCCTGATCTATTATGTAAAATTTTTATTCTTTTTTAAATTTTTTATTTATTTATTTTTTTATTTAATGTGAAGTTTTTTTTTTTTTTTTTTGGTAGAGACAGAGTTTCACTTTATGGCCCTCGGTAGAGTGCCATGGCATCACACAGCTCACAGCAACCTTCAACTCCTGGGCTTAAGCGATTCTCTTGCCTCAGCCTCCCGAGTAGCTGGGATTACAGGCGCCCGCCACAACGCCCGGCTATTTTTTGGTTGCAGTTCAGCCGGGGTCGGGTTTGAACCCGCCACCCTCGGTATATGGGGCCGGCGCCTTACAGACTGAGCCACAGGTGCCACCCTTTTATTCTTTTTTTAAATGTGGCCAGTGAAGTCTCCCTTCAGTCAGCTTAATGGTCAGCTTAACAATGGGGCAGAGGTTTGTTATGGTGGTGAAGTAGGTTAAAACGTGGAAACATTTGCGCAGAATGGCGGACAGCAGTATGATAAGCATTCTCTGAAAAGTGGCTATTTTTTTTCTTCTTATTATTCCACTTGTTTTCTTATCATTTACTTGTTCTGCCAAGTTTTATTTTTAGACTGTGCTCACTTAACAAACTCTTACCACCTCCCATTGCTGAACTCTCCACGCCACTGGCATACCCTCTCTCATGTCTACTTTCTCTTGTAGATCTGACCTAACTGGGGGCAAGCTGCTTTTCCAAAAGGTCCTTCCCCAATCTACCCCCACTGGGAAAGAGAAAGCAGGTGACTTAAGAAAATATTTCAAAAATTCATCTGCACATGCCCCCAAATGTGTCTTTTATAACAGTTGCTTTGAAAAAGCTATATAGTCACATCATAAAAGTACGTTTTATTAAATAGTTATAGTCATAAAAGTACCTTTTAGCTTTCTCTTAACATTTTAAGAGTTTATATAATATTTATTTTTATTTATTTATTATTATTATTATTATTATTATTTTTGCAGCTTTTGGTCCGGGGACGGGTCTGAACCTGTCACCTCTAGTATATGGGACTGGTGCCCTACTCCTTGAGCCACAGGCGCTGCCCAATATTTATTTCTAAAATCTATAAAAGCATGTGTGTAAATCTTGGAAAAAAATTAAAAATGTGAATTTTTTTGGAAAAACAAAAGACATTCAGAGCAAAATTTGCTAAAAGGAAATAATGAAAGTTAATAATAACCTTTTTAGTTAAAAAAAAAAAACCCTTTATATGCAAAGTAACTTACAGAAAGTCCCTTCAGGTATTTGTCATACTTAGGAAGATAGACTCCCAGTTACCCTAACAATCTATGAGATAATAAATAAAATCTTTGTGAAAACTAAGTATGTCTCCAATGTACAGGTAGGAGGGCTAAAAGAAAGAAATGTATGATTTGAGGTGTGCGTGAGAAAAAAAGAATTCAAAAAGCGAAAGCACATGCTGGTTATATTTAGTTAAGTAATTCATTAATACTGTAACTCACAGTGATTTTATTTCCATTGGTCCTGGTTTGCCAACCTGTGTGTTATTGAAAATGTGACAAATGTTCTAAGTATATAACTGATTTGGAGAGAATTTTGTGTGCAAAGACAGTTTCAATTGAAGGCCAGAATAAAAATGGCATGGTTTACAATTTTGCCACATTTATTTTCAAAAGCAATGTAATTACCTTTTCTAAACTGCAAAGCAAAACAAAACAAAATGGTGCTAGTTATTACTGAAATACTTTTGCCACCCTTTTTAAACTCTCGATTGCTAGCAACATATTAGATTCCTAATTACCATCTAGAAAAAAAAAAAAAAACATAGGCCAACAAGTGAAAGTACAAAGGCTTTTATATGATATAAAAGCAATATAGGCCAGGTGTGGTAACCAGTGCTTTTGGAGGCCAAGGCAGGAGGATTGCTTGAACACAGGAATTTGAGACCAGGTTAGGCAATATAGTGAGGCCCAATTCCACAAAAAAAAACCCCCAAACAAAAACTAGCCAACTGTGATAATATGCAAATGTAATCCTAGCTATTCAGGAGACTGAGGCAGGAGGATCACTTGAGCCCAGGAGTTGGATGATTCCAGTGAGCTGTGATTGTATCACTGTACTGTATGTAGTCTGGGCAACAGAGTGAGACCCTCTCTCTAAAAGACATACACAAAAGGCATTATAACCAGTGTGAATGGGAAATATGTTAAGTGTGCCCAGATGGAAGTTTAAGAAGAAAATCAAAAAGCGATTGTGAAAAATGAAACTCCAGAGAGGCTTGAAGAAATGAGGAAACACAAACCTTGGTGTGTCATTGCAAGCTTGGTACTGGACCAGTCTGCTAAAGGGGAAATTTTGAGATGGTTGAAATTTAGATGTTTATTAAATAATAAGACAGAAAGCCTGCATCTATTAAGTGCCCTCCTGTGGTCATAGTGATACCATTTGGTGATTTCCACCTTCTTTTTTTTTTTTTTTTGTAGAAACAGAGTCTCACTTTACTGCCCTCGGTAGAGTACCATGGCGTCACAGCGTCACACGGCTCACAGCAACCTCCAGCTCTTGGGCCTACGTGATTCTCTTGCCTCAGCCTCCCGAGCAGCTGGAACTTACAGGCGCCCGCCACAACGCCGGGCTATTTTTTTGTTGCAGTTTGGCCGGGGCTGGGTTTGAACCCGCCACCCTCGGTATATGGAGCCGGCGCCCTACTCACTGAGCCACAGGCGCCGCCCGATTTCCACCTTCTTGGTTGATTTCCAGAAGATAAAGACCCTGCTCCAGTAAGACAGATACGAGCATAGCACCCAAATCATTTGATTCAATTGTTAGGCCAATTGGAACCTTAAATGAATGCTGTGTTCTGGACAAATTTTGTTATATTATTCATGGAATTTATTTCAGTTTTGTGAAATAGTTTGTTTAGAAATTGTATTACATTTTATTTCAAGCCCTGATCATTAATCTGTTGTCTCTTTCTGCCCCACTGGACAAAATGATGGATTACTTTAGTAACAAAATATCTTAATCTTTTTTCAAAAAGTTTATAATTGGCTCTGGAGGAAGCTTAGTCAGTGTGAACTCAAACCACACTGCCTGGTTGAATTTGGGCTCCACCTTTCTTTCTTTGTGACTTGGATAGCTGGTTAGCCTCTCAGAGCCTCACTTTTCTTATCTGCACAAGCCTTGGTGAGTATTACATAGGATCATGCTTGCAAAGCAACAACACAGTGCCTGGCATACAGGAAATACTCCATAAATGTCACTTGAGTTGGTGACAACATGAGGCCCTTCAATAACTCTGGGCAGGACCTTGTGCTTCTCTTACAGAAGCACTCATCACTCATCACAATGGCTTTCCTGTCTCCTTTCAGAAATTGGGGGCTCCACAAAGGTGGGGGCATGTATATCTTATTTCATGATTGATCATTGAATGATCCCAGCATCAACCATAATGCCTGGCATGCATTACATCCTAATAAACAGTCTTCAATAAATGGAGGATTGTTAGAGGATAAGTTTAAGGAAGAAGACTTTAATGTGAATTTTAAAACAAACTGACACGTTGAAATTTAGATTTTAGAAAGATTTTTCTGTTTTCAAATGTAATTTTCCAAGTCACCTACAAATTCACAGCAGAGGGAGAAAGAGACAATGATGTGAAGCTGGAGCTGGGCTAGATGTCAAGGTGTTTGGGTAGGGTGCCTGTTTGGGACAATCATCCATCTCTTTGAGATATGTGTCACATGTTACTTAGTTGTAAAATGGGCATAAGAAATTAGAGAAAATTAGGTGAGATCCCACCAAATACTCTACCTCTGCTCTCCCTCCTCTCCCCTCCTTCTTGCTGGACTATATTTGTATTTTATCATTCATCTGAATGTGTGATTATATATTGGTTTCATAATAGTATTGAGTACATTGGATACTTTTCCCCCACATTCTTGAGATACTTTACTAAGAAGAATATATTACAGCTCCAGCCAGGTAAACATAAAAGATATAAAGTCTCCATCTTTTTATGGCTGCACAGTATTCCATGGCATACATACACTTAATGTGCATAATGCAAGGGTACATTTCGAAACAACTAAGAGTATATTATAAATGTTTTACCACAAAAACTAAGTTAAGTGAAGTGATGGTTATGTTAATCAGTTTGATTTAAGCATTTGATTTGTGATTTCAAATCATCACATTGTACCCCATAAATGATTTAATAAAAATTAAGTTAAAAAAAGAAATTAGAGCTAATTAATGTGAAATTTTTTTGTAAATTTTTTTTTTTTTACAAAGCTAGGGGATAGTTAATAAAGGGAAGCTGGTAAAGTGAAAACAATTAAGTAATGATTTACTTCTAGAAATGGGAATAGAATCCTCCAGTAGTAACCCATCATCTGCTTCATTCTAAAACTTAGTCCTGTTATGACTGCAATAGTCATCTGTCAAGAGACTTGCAAACCAAAAAAAAAAAAAAAAAAAAAGGAGAGAGAGAGAAAGAAAAAGAAAAAAGCTCTCTAAGCCTGAAAACCCTCACAGGAATGCCCAACCTGTGGCCCCTGAGCTGCATCATGATTTTGTGAGGATTCCTTTTGCTTGTCTATGGGGTTAGAGATGAGGAAATGTATGCATGGACCTCTTTTTTTTTTGCTATCAGCTCTCTTAGTGTTTGTGTATTTACTGTGTGGCCCCAGACAACTCTTATTCTTCTAATGTGTGGCAGAAAGTAAAAAGCTTGGACATTCCTAGATATTCCCTAGTTGGGAAATATTCAGATTCAGGTTACTGTGAAGGACAGATCAAGGTCATCTACAGCATCCACTGATCAATCTTTAACAAGTGGTGGCTGTGGACAAGCTGCTCGTGGTTCTCAGATGGTGAGAACTGGTCAGGCCTGTCCTTGGGTATAATTACATAAAGGGGCCGCTGTGCAGTTGTCACCTCATCCTTCTAGACATTCCTTCTGCTGGAGAGCTCTCCTTCCGTGGTAAGATAGCTGGAAGTGCACAGGCCTACTTTTTTCCCATTCTCAGTTGCTTTTAGCAAGACAGACAGACTGTCTCCTTAGCTGCGCTTGTCTCCAGCAATGTGTACCTTAGGGGAAAAAAGAGTTGCTGATTATCATAAAGTCAATGACTGTTATGCCAACATCTTGAGGCCATGTTATAAATTAAACATGAGAAGATTAAAAAGGAAAATCTGAATTAGAATTAAAAGTTCTAGCTAAAACAAAAAAACGTAATTCTAAATATTTTCATACTGTTCTTCTTGACAATTAATTTCACAGAATTTGTTTTTTGCATGACCTACGAATAAAGATATAGACTGCTTACATAACTAACAGTATACCATTGCTAATAGTACAGTGGTGGTCACACAGGAAGCAGATGAAACTTGTAACTTATTCAACTTGACAGTAACCCTCTTAAATGTTCAGTTGGAGGAATGATACCACATTGGCATGTGTGGTACCTTGGAGGAAAGTAATTAAAATAGTAAATATCTCGTAATGCTAAATAAGCTACAGCAATCTAATAGCATTCACTGTTTCATTGTGATACTTTGTATAAGCTCTGGTAAGAGCACTTTGCTTTAAACAAGTGAAGACAACTCTTTCACTTTCTGGTTAAGAAATCCCTTAGAGACAGAGTTGAAAGTACAAATCACAGTCTCCTCGCAAGATGACTACAGCATATAATTTTCCTCCTTAGGTATGTGGATTTAAAACAGCTGCCAAGCCTACTTAATTATGGGCCCTCAGAGTCAAAATAGAAGTGACAGATTTTCATTTTGATAGCAACCACACTGAGTGTTTATTTGGCAAGTGTGGGTAATTACTCCACTTCTTATTTGAAACTTTTCTCTGGAATTGCTTGCACATTGTTAGTTAATAAAGGCTGTGATCTCAATGCTTTGCATTTCGTGTTGTCCTTTTTTCTCCCCATTTTTTGGTGTGTGTTTGTGGTAAGACTATTCTCTGAATTGAAGAAGTGATTTCTCATCAACTAGTACAAAAACGCTAATTTCATCTCCAAAGAAAGAGATGTATTAAAGCAATTGTTATGTGTCAGGGCAAAGGGCTGAAAGCAGCATCCTGGTAATCAACATGGGGGGCCACTTTTATGGCCAACTTTTCTCACTCTAGTCCTTCAGCCCTTTCCTGTGCAGCGCTGAATCCACAGCAGTGGTTCTAGAAGGACACCATTGATTTTGTAAAGGTAAGGGATGGAGGTGCCCACCTGCTATCTTCAGATCTGGGGGGAATGGCTTTAAGAAATAAGGCAGAGTTTTCAGCTCCTGAACTGGCACCTCTACAAATAACTTTTTATTATGACACACTACTTCACTATTTTGCAAGTGTTTTCATTTTATTTATCTTGAGTATCACAACAATAATATTTGTAGCTAGGAAAGACATTCTTATTTCTACTTTAATGAAAAAAATGGAGCCTTTGGGATGGTAGATGCTTCATTCAAATTAAACACCTCTAGTACATCGGGTGCTAAGGATCCAGGGCTCAGGACTCCTTGTCAGAGTTCCTTTCAGTATGGCCGTGGCTTCTGGTATCTTAGGCAGGTGGAACAACACCTTGGAGCTACCAGAAAAAGGCAGGTTCAGGAGGGCCTGTGTTAGGGTTCCCAGACAAAATACAGGATATCCAGTTAAATTTGAGTTTCAGACAAACAAATTTTCAAACATGGTATATCCCATGCATCTTTGAGACATATACTAAAATTATTCATTGTTTATCTGAAATTCAACTTTCACTGGTCATCCTATATGTATTTTTTTTGTTGCTGGGCATGACAACCCTAACCTGTTTCCTCCTCTGATTGGGCAACCCAGGTTAAAAAGCTGACAACATTATCACTTGCAATACAGCCTATGGATGGAATTGTGTCTCCCAGAAAAGGTATGTTGGAGTCCTATTTCCCATTACCCTAGCATATGACCTCATTTGAAAATAGGGTCTGTGCAGAGGCGATCACATTAAAGGGATGTTGTTAGAGTGGGTCTCCTCTAATACTACTGGTATCCTTATAGAAAGGAAGAGTTTAGAGCAGAACAGACAGACACAGGTGAGTCATGAGATTGGAGTAACGTGTGTACAAGCCAATGCTCATGAAAGATTGCCAGAAAACATCAGAAGCTAGAAGTCAGGGAAGGAGTCTCTTGTAAAGCCATCAGGAAGAGCATGGCTCTGATTTTATGTAGCCTGCCTCCAAAACTGAGAGACAATCCATTTCTGTCATTTTAGGCCACACAGTTTTTGGGACTTTGTTTGACAACCCTAGGAAACTAACACACCTAATATAAGGTGGCATCCATTGATTTCTCTTACTTGCTCATTCTTACAGGTCAGCAATTCTGAGGTGCGTCCTGGCTACACATCCTGTGTATCTTTTCACTTGGAAAACTATCTGAATGTTGTGCAGGCGTGTGCTGGCTGCTCCACACTGCGATCATGTTGAATCACTGTGTTTTAAATCACTGCTACTGTTCTCCTTCCTCTCTCTCTATGCACCAGCCTGAATGGTTCCCCTTCCAGTTGAGAATCTCACCTATGTGTCACAGCACAATGTGTGAATGACGAATTCACCAGAGAGTCATTCACGATTGATCAGGGCTTTGGTCACAAAGCTGATCAAAATCTCCCCCCAAGTACTAATGAGTTTTCTAACTATTTGCTATCTTGAGGTGGTGTAATCTGCACTACAGGAGGATGTGAGATGCAGCAGAAAGATGCAGGGATGAAGGCCCATCTGATTAAAGACAGCCCTTTTGTGCAGCTTTGCTTCTCCTTGCTGTGAGCCCAGATTGTCAGACTTCAAAAGAGCTGAGCAAATTGCGCCGCGTGGCACCCAGTAGCCAAGTAATGACTCGGACTGCTTTGTTCATTAAAAGATCATTTCTCTTTTTCCTCATCGGTGAAGCTTAATGCAGAGGGAGCGTCACTGGAAGTTAGCACATGGCAAGAAACAAGACAGGCATAGTCACCTTGCCTGCCCCTTGTCTTCCTGTCAACCTCGGAATCTCAGGTTGACAAACATGAAAGATGACATTTTCTTCAACCTATACAAACAAGCGGATGACTAAGGACATTTTAATCCTGGATGACTGCTAAGTGCCACAGACTCAGCCATACTGTTGTGAACCTTGAAGCTATGTGGGATTTGTTAAGTGACGACAAGCTTCCTGTCACCTGTCAACCCTGCCACCTTCCTGTCGGGCCTCTGCGAGCCGCCGCCCAGGCCCTTTGCTTCTGCCCTTGCTGTGCTCTCTGCTTGCTCTGCTGGTCTGCAGCTCTTCATCAGCGTCCTGGTCGCAGTTCAAATGTCGCTTCCTCAGGGAACTTTCTGAACATGTCTTCCGCTCTTTCTTTTTCCGCAGTTCTTTTTATCGTGCTGCTCTTTCCTCTCAATTGTACTTATTACTTTTCAGTTCCCATTTGTGTATTTGCTGCATGCTTGTTGTCATCTCTCTGCACTAGGATGGAAAGCTCCTTGAAGGCATTTAGCTGCCCGTCCATATACATTTGTTGAATGAATGAATGATTGCTTACTAGCCCTGTGACTATGGTTAATATTCAGTTGACTCATCTATAAATTGTTCTAATAGGAATATTATGATGATCAAATGAGGCAATTATTCTACAACAAGACCTCGTATCCTTTATTTTGATTCTTGTAAGACCTTTTGAAATTAAACACTAAAATACCACCTCCATCTTAAAAAAGGAGAACCAAGGTTCAGAGAGGCAAATTAATTTGCCAAAGGCCACAGAGCTGGTAAATGTTAGGACCAGTATTTGAACCAAAGCTTCTAGATGCAAAAACTCTTCAGCTGGTAGGTTTTTGTTGTTGTTTTTCCCCACGTTGCTGGCAAGCTATACAGACAAACTCAATTTAAGGAAACTCAAGGATGTTTAAATCTGGCTTCGGATTCTTCTGTCCTGGTTCCTGGCCAATCGAAGTTTTGTCTTAGTAGAAAACCTCTGGAGACTGGACAAAATGAGAACAGTCTCAGAACCGGGATTGGTACATTTTTGAGGAAAGAGGAAAAGAAGGAATAGTAAGCTTCGTTTTTTGGAACACATGCCTGTGGGCTGATATTTAAAGATGTATTTTGGAATTTTGAAAAACTTGCCAAATTCGAGTACATTAGGGAGAGGATGTAGGTAAAAGGAGAGTAGAATGTTGTGATGTGCTGACAGCAAGCCCATCCTATAATCAATGACATCAAGCCACCTACGCTTGTATTTGGGAGAGAAGGAGAAGTCAAAAGGGCCTTTCTCTTTCCACTTCTTTCTAAAGATCAAAAACATATTCAACAAGGAAAATGTTTCTGAATCGAAAAGTTACATGGTAATGATGACAGTTCAATGTCATACACACATATGCATGCACATATATAATAAATTCATTTTGTCGAATAAAACCTGCTTATTTTAACTTTTCCGCTTTCATGTGTGTGCGTGCGCATGAACGTTTGTCTCCTCTATGCTCTTAAAAATCTATCATAGAAACAGAAAGAAGCCTATAATAAGAGAAAGAGAAGCAGCAGGAGACAGGGGAAAGGAATATTGATAGATTGGGGGACAAGACTAATCTATCTCTTAAAGGATTTCCCCCCTTTCTTAGTTAATATTTTCATTTCTGAAGTGTTCCAGTCTCCTTAAAAAAACATGGCACATGGTTTATTAGAAATAAAGAAGAGTCTAAAAGCACTTTGAACGTCATTAAGTACCACATTAATAGTTAACACAAAATAATGTTGATAGCTTTAAGAACCTGATCTGGCCTGCAGTTACCTAAAATAATAGTGCTATGGAACCAGGGAGGGCTAATCATTTTGACAAAATGAAATGTGTGTGATTTCACTTAGCCATATTATAAAACTTAGAGAAAACACTCCTTTTTGATCTGTATCTGAAGCCAAATATTTGTTGAATGTTCTTAATCTTGGCAAAGAACCTTCATTGGGCTTTCAAAGAGCTAAGTTGAAGAGCTAATACACATTCTCTTCCATCAACTAAAACTTTGACTACATTAGTTTTAATATTTAAATATAACAGTATAGAGAACAGATTGTTTTCTCTACAAGAAGCAGCATAGAAAGCAGAGGAAGAAATTAGTCTAAGATAATAAAATTGAGCATTTTCTTATCTTAAAAAATTATTCACTTCTCTTGAGTTTAAGAAGGTGGGGGGAATAAACTAGATAACCCTGTGGTTCTAATACTTCATGAGTTGTTTTGGAGGAGGCCCATTGGGTTTCATTCATTAATTCATTTGCTCACATGCCATTGGTCTTTGTACCCTGTCGTGTTTCAAAAAGGGTTTTGAGTTTCATCAAGACCCCACAAAGAACTATGTCTTCAATATCTGTGATGAGGGAAAGTGCCTTTTCTCATCATTCACAATGGCCTCCTTACTGTTCCTTGAATGTGCCAGGAAGGCTCCCACCTCAGCACCTTTGCATTTGCAAAATGTTCATCCTCTTCCTGGAAATCCACATGCTGCCTTTATTTTCCTGTAGGTCATTCCTTGGCCAAACAATTAAAAATTTCATACTTCCTTAAGTCAGGCCATATTTTCATTAACTTCCCAAACCCTTCTCCTGCTTTCTTTATCCCATGGTACTTCACATCACTTCACATTACATATTAAATATTTTATGTCTTTAAAAAAATTGTCAGTTTAAATTCCAAGGTCTATTGTCTGATTTGTTCACTGCTGGTTTCCTTTGGACCAAGGATCATGTTTTTTACATGTACATTCGTTTATTCCTTAGACAAGTACACTAATATTTGTCTAATGAACAGATGAATGTACATGTCAAATATATTCTGTATTATTGTGAAATTAACCAACTGTGATATTAACAGTCATGAGGAGATTGGGACAGAGGCTCAGCAATTGCCGGCATATAATAGGAAGCATCTCGGACAAAAAGTTTCTGCACAATAAGGCATCTATTGTGGGGTTTTTGAGCAAGCGAGTTTCAGCTTATGAGAAGGGCCTGGAATCACCTCCTTTGTCACTGCACATAGAGAAAGTCCTGTCCAACTAGATAGAACAAGCATACTAGACAGAAAGGGTCCAACTGTAGGGTTACAGCATTGTGTGGCTATTTACAGAGTTGATGATCAAACAGTAAAACCTTTCAGTGATCAATTAAAAAAACAAACAAAAAAGATGTGAAGATCCCACACCTGCTAGCCAAATTTCCCAAGGCCAGAGGCACATGAGAAGTCTACAGGAAAGACTGGACTATGCCACATCTATTTTCTGAGCTTCTCTGGTCACCACCTAAGTTTGTGAAAAACCTGGTGGGCCAGACTCAGGAGTTTGAATTTGTTTCTGAAGGCTCTGCATACCAGTTGAGGTTTTTGAACAGGCTAACCATAAGGACACCACTGCAGAGTTTTGATGAATTTAAGGACATCGCAGCTCTCTCTAGTGTTATCCTGATACATTTTTTTTTTCTGAGAATGTCAGTCTTTATAGATTTGGTAAGTTATCTATTACACAAAGCCTGTTATAATGTAAGTTTTACCACTGATGAAAGCAAAGCTCTGAGTTATGTTTCCCTCCTGATCTCATGCCAATGGCTGATATCTTACTATTAATGGGGATAGACTTATTATGGAGAAAAACAATAATTAGATTGTGTGGCCCAGACGGCCCTGATGGAGTTAAGATTCAGGCGTCCAGGGAAGGAGAGACAAGACTGGGCTATCTCAGAACTATTTTCTTAGCTTTCCTGGTCAACAGTTGTTTCCTTGTTAAGTAGAACTAAAGACTGATATAACATCCTTTGGAGGTTTATAATTTTTGTATTTTAAGGCGTTAACACTAACACCTACTTCATAGACTTGCATGACATTTAATTTAAGATCTTACCATGAAGTCTAGCCCTTTCCATGGCTATTATTGCACTAGCCACATCCCCTCTCACCATTACTTGTAGAATTCTGTCCTTATGAGTTTTTTCTCTAGTTGAATGTGCCACATACTACACATGCAAGGTAAAAACCCATGGTTTATATAGAAGGGAAAATTTTGAAATACTCATCACAAATTATTTTTACAAAGTTCTCCCAGGGTCAGTGTACTCCCTAAAATTCCTCCAGCCCACAGTGTGGGGAAGTCCCTTGGCCCATGAAACAGTCTACCTGGACCTGAGGGCATGGATCCAATGCATGGCTTGCTTAAAATGAATGTGTTTTAATATTAATGACTCTCTTAAGGTTTGAAATGTCTGCACTGCTCTTCATGGTTGTGGCATTTCTCCTCCTTGCACCAGGCTGAGGTATGGCTCTTCTGATGCTACTGGCTTTGGATAGTCCATCCTCATGATACACCTGGATAGTCCTGGCTCATCATCACAGTGGCCCCTCACCTGCCCAGAGCTTGATACTCCTACCAGTTCTCAACTCCTTTTCCAGAAAGGCAGAAAAATGTGGTAGATAGAATAATGCCTCCCAAATATCTATGTCCGCAGCCCTAGAGCCAGTCAATGTTACCTTATATGGCAAAAGAAACTTGGTAGATGTTAAGGATCTTAAAATGGGGGAGATTATCCTGGATTATCCAGGTGGGCCCTGGATACAATATTGTACAAAATACAATCACAAGTACCCTTTAAAAGGGAAGCAGAAGAGTCAGAAAGAGATGTGATGATGGAAGCAGAGATTGGAGTGATGTGGCCACAACTGAAGGAATGCTGGCAGCCACCAGAAAGTAGAAGAAGCAAGAAAAAGATCTCCCCTCATATCAAAATTGAGTACATAGGATTCATGCTTCTCCATTCTTGTGATGCTTTACTAAGAATAATGTCTTCCAGTGACAATTAAGGTTGGGGGGTGAAGGGAAAGGAAAAGCAGAGAGAGGGAAGGAGGGAGAGGAGTGGGGCCTTGGTGTGTGCCACACCTTCTGGGGGCAAGACATGATTGCAAGAGGGACTTTACCTAACAAATGCAATCAGTGTAACCTGGCTTATTGTACCCTCAATGAATCCCCAACAATAATAAAAAAAAAGATCTCCCCTAGGAATCCCAGGGGGAGTGTGGCCCTCTTGAGTTTGTCGATTGGACTTTTCTAGCCTCTACAACTGTGAGATAATAAATTTCTGTTGTTCTGAGCAAAAAAAAAAGCAAAAAACATACAAAGAACAAAAAACAAAAAAAGGAAAACCAACAACCATGGCTACAAAATGGATGAATGTCTTTTTGGTTAATATCTATGGTTTTTTAGTTCAATAGAGTTAGTTTGAATGAAATCTGACCTGAAAGGTGGATGAAAATGTCCATGTAGTAGAAAGCCACCAGGGGCTTCTGTAATGGTAACATCTTGAATGTGTTAGGCTTGGGACATTTAACTGTTAAATAACCCTAACCTTGCAGTTTCAACAACCCAAGATTCAATCATGCAGCTGTCATGCATTTTGTGTACTTTGGGATAGAACTCTAGAAACATTCCTGAGATGAACATCTGTCTATTCAGAAGTTGGCAACAAAAACAAGGTGTTATGTAGGAACATGAAAAAGTAGTGTGATGATCCCTTGACAAGTAAAGACAAGGAAGGCACAGAATCTTGGCATCTTGTTGAAGTAATGAGGTTTAAAGAATTTTCTAGGAGAAAAAAAAGAACATGGGCCATGTCCATTCAAGTTTCTTCCTGCTCCCAGAGCCCTTTCCCAATAGGGATAGCTCATTAATGGGAAGTGTAACAAGAACAGGAGTCAGAAAGTAAGTCATAGTATCATTATTTAAATGTATTTTTCGGTTTCAAACTTGAACTGTGAGTGCAATTCCAATATGTGAGCAACTTGAAAGGCCACTCTCTAGATTTTAGTGTAAATCAATCCAGTAACTCTTTTATCTCTTCCCTCCTATAGGTCTCTCAATAATCCTATAAGTATTTACCATCTCCAATTTATAGCTGAGATTACTCATGTTTGGGGAGCTTAAGTAATTTGTCTAAGGTAGTCACAACCCTCGGGAAGAATTGGGATTCAAAGACAGGCAGTTCAATCCCAGACACCCAAGCTTAATCACTATTCTCTAATTCCACTGTTCTTGGAGAAGAATTTAGCCACCAACTGTTGCAAAAACAGGTATAGTATAAACATTTAAAAATGTTCACTGGGATGAATCATATCCCTTAAATACAGGAAAAAGAAAGAATACATAAAACATCCATTAAAATTGCTTTCCCCCCACTCCATTTAGAGGCTATACTTAATGGGAAGCAAGAAGCAAGAAAGAATCCAGTCTGCATATGTCAACAAATATCATCCCATTAAGTGCTCAGAATTCTCACCAGCAGCATCTAAATATAACAACTTGATACTAACACATAACTTATGGAACATACTAAGAATAAGCTATTGTACCTAGAAGTTTACATGTGTTAATATATTAAGTACTTATAAAATCCATGTGAATTAAGACTAACCCTCACCCTCACCCCCTTTTACAGATGAGGAACTAAAGGTATATAACTCATATCGGCAGTTAGGAGGATAGCTTGGATTTGAGCCTTATAGGCTGGCTGTAGAGTTAAATGCCAGATCACTAGGCTGTGCTCCTTGAGAGTCTTGAGTGCTATTTATTTTACCCTGTAAGTGCCATTAGCAACTGTTTTCCACAGCCTAATTTCATACTCAATATTTACATCTGTGTGTATAGCTCTTCTCAGTGTTTGCAAAGAACTTCCACGTGCCATATGTTATTTAAAGAAGGCAGAGATGTCGCCAGAGTCCTCTGTTTCACAGATGAGGAAAATAGAAACCCAGAGAGATTCAATCATTTATCTGAGGTTACACAGTTTATAAAAGGCAAGAATGAGAATTAGAAACCAAATCAATGGCATCATATGACTTGGAAGTGGTTAGCAGCTATGTAGCAGTTGTTCTAGTTTTACAGCAAGGTCTCGGCTATCATATCCTAATCAGGGGACTGCTTCATTGGCAAAAGCCAGAGCAAGACATCAGTACACAAGATTGGTTGCATTATACCAAAAAAATGCCTTAGTTCTAAGTTATGAGCTTAACTGTATGAGTGACTTACAGATGCATGTTGAAAATATGGGTCTGTTTACTGGTTTAGTTTCTAGTTCTTTTCTAACTAGGGAAGTATATCCCAAGTTCCAGTCACTTACTTACCTACTTTGTGGTTTTTGACTTTTGAAAGTATCACCTGTGCTAGTTTGTGTAATATACATTTTAAGCAGACTCATTAATTTTATTTAGCTTAAGTAATAAAATGTGACATCACAAACTTGATGTATGAGTTACATATTTTTAAATATAGCATTAAAATACACACAAAAAGACAACCTGAATCCACCTCTCAAGGAATAAGGAGACGTTTGAGGTGGATCCAGGAAAGAAGAGCTAGGTAGCAGGGGAATGGGCCAATGAACTTGAGGTTTCGGCATTCTGTTAATGCTTTTTGTGTTTATTTGCCCAGATATTCATAAACAAACCTTTCTTTTCTTTTGAAACAGTTTAATGAGATGGAAGAAAAACGTGAATTGTGCACCACTTGATATAGAAATATGGTGGGAATTCATTATCATAATCAGGAGCAGACAGTCCAGAGGTGGTAAAGTACTTCATAGACACAAACCTGATCCTTAGTTGAAGGGCCAGGGGATCTCGGTTTTGCAAATCCTTTTGTCTTCTGGTGGTGTGGGGTGGGGGCAATTGGTTGCTGAATTGAGTGGTATTGAGCTTTTCCATGGGTATTTGAGGGCCGTGATATAACTCCCTGCTACACTTCCTTCCCAACTCCCAGTTCATGTTAAAGTTAAGCATGATTCTCACTTGAATTCTAGACAAAGAAACTGCAACAGGTACATAAGTAGGGGGAGTCCCAAAAGGTATAATTTGAAACTAGCACTCTGGTTCCGCCAGCTGACATATTCGCTGAGTTACCCCATATTCATCATTTGCATGTTTACAATATCTACTCTTTGTGTGTGCGTATATAGTGTGCCATTTTCAAGGAATGTACCACATTATTTAATTTAGTTATTTAACTGTTGTAATAACTTTCTATCATTGATATTGTCATCCCCATTTTGAAAATGGAAAAATAGGGTAAAAGAAATTTTGGGACTTGCTCTCAGCTAGAAATTTGAACCCAGATCTCTGGAATTGGTTGCAAGATAGCTACAAAATCTTTTCTACTCCTACCATTGAGGGTGGGGACTAATGCTCCTTCCTTGGATTTGGGCTAGACTTAGTGAGTTTCTGGTGAATGGAATGCAGTGGAATTGATGTCCTAGAATTTCTGAGTCTGGGTCAGAAAAAAGCATTGTAGCTTCTGCTTGGGCCTATAGACAGCTATGCTCTCAGGATATTCCCTTAGAAGTCAGCTACCAGGCTATGAGGAAGCCCAAGTAACCCCACAGAGAGGCTCATAGGGAGATAAAGGTTCTCAGCTGATAGTCCTGGCTGAGCTCCTGTGACAGGCAGCACGAACTGGTCAGTAATGCCACTGAGCATCCTCAACAGCTAGCTCAGTTGAGTCTTCAGAGCCTGCAGCCCTGGCTGATATCTGACTGCAATCTCATGAGAGATGCTAAATATAAAACATTTTTTCCTTATCTCTGTTCTCCGCAATTTCTTGGGGCCACTCCAAAAGTGCAGCCTGGTTCATGGCACAGAGTATAAAAATACATTATGAACTATGAAAAAATATAGCTAAACTCGTGTCTGTCACGTACATGCTACCAAATTTGGCCAAAAGAAAAGTATCTTCATTGTGTGTGTGTGTACGGGTGTGCATGGCCTGTAATCAACAGCACAGTCATTTTGTCAGCAATTGTGTCCTCTATTATAGTTTAATTATTTAGTGGGCAGAGCTGGAGAATCCTCAGCTCACTGGATATGCCTGTCTTGGACTCTAGTGAGCTGATCTCAAATTCAATCCAAGGGATTAATATCTTGCTCATTGTTCTATTACAGATAAGTAATTTCCCATCCCTAAGGGTTAGATCATTAAGAACAGAACCTCTGAATAGTAAGGGCTAAAGAGCAGTTGGAGAACTGAGAGCAAGGCTGAAACTGCTTATTTGAAATGACAGAAAATAAAGAGTAAATATTCTGTAAAGCCATAGCCCAAATGAAGAGCTGAGTATGATGAAAGAAGTTTGGTAACACCCAAGAAATTGCTCAATCATCTCCCTCTTATCCAACTTCTTTTTAATTTCTTCTGTATATGTCTCTCTTTTTTTTTTTTTACACATATGTATCTCTAACCATTTTTCATACCCTATCCCATCCTTGGACTGTTAACTTTCCCTGAGTGTCTTTTATTCTTTTCATTTTTCATCTATCCCAGTGGCAATATACAATCAACTGCAGTATTTTAAAAATGTTTCTAGAATTTACTGGATGACTATTTTTCTAATTTCTAATTATCCAATGCTTATCTCAAAAAGAAATATAAAATTACCTAACTAAATTACACTATTATTTACTTCTCTCTACCTCATAATTCTTTTTCCTTAAATAGTAGGTGATAACTTTTTAAAAAATTTCCAATTATGGCAGTGCCTATAGCTCAAAGCTGGCCCCATATACCAGAGGTGGCAGGTTCAAATCCAGCCCCAGCCAAAAACTGAAAAAAAAAAAAAATGAGGGTACACATGATTAGGTTACATTGTTTGTTTTTCTAAGACAAAGTTCAACTTGTAGTTGAAGATGATATGATCTTATACTTGGAACACCCTAGAGTTTCAACCACAGAGCTCCTAGAAGTGATCAAAGAATACATTAATGTCTTGGGATATAAAATCATAACAATCAAGGTGAGAGTCAAATCAAAGACACAATATGCTTCATAGTAACGTCAAAGAAAATGAAGTACCTGGGAATATACCTAACAAAGGTTGTGAAGGATCTCTATAACGAGAACTATGAAAACCTGAGAAAAGAAATAGCAGAAGACATTAACAAATGATAATTTTGATAATTTATTTTCATAATATTTTAGATTAAATATCATTTTCTCTTTAGAAAGAGAGCAAACTTCATTAGTTATTAATTTTGGAAGACTTGCTTTGAATTAGTGAAGAACCTCAAATATACGTGTATTTTTTTCATTAAGTTTTGAATTTTTCTACTGTAAGAGGAAATTGCAGGACAATTCTATATTACTTAGTAAGGTCTTTAGAGATCGAATTTATGGAAATTATAATACATATTAGGGTACGTAATAAAGTATAAAATGCAAAAATTTACTCACCCAGAAATGTTTTTCAAATATTTCTCAAGAGAAATGTATTCAAAACGAAAGAGCTATGCCTTCCAGGATAGACTTAATATGCTGAGAAACTGGGAGGAAAGCCAGGGAGCAGTGAGATTCTGGGTCCTCCCGCTGTCCTAGAGTGACCCCATATGGCTTCAAGTGTGAGTGGAACACAAGAAGTTACGTGCAGCAGGGAAGTAAGGCTGGCAGAGTTAAGGTGTCTACCTCTACCACATAAATGGGAAAACAAGAGCCAGAACAGTAAAATAAACCAACTAAGATTGGTTTATCAAATCAATAATAACCCCCCCACTAAGACTAAAGCCTATAAGGATGCCCAGCAGATATAAAAATGGGGAGACAGCAGAAAAGCCTAATGTTCATGATGTGAGCTAAGTACCATGTTTTATGTCCCAGAAACCCATCTGTAATGACCCATCAGGGAGGAGGGCCTCAGGATCATCCTTCAAATAGCCTCAGGATAATCCTTCAAATAGACTCCTTTTTTCTCAGTATTAAAAAGTCTAGTTTTAATGTGACTCTTATCTTGCATTTGAGCTTTTTCTTTTTAATAAGAAAGAAATGGGATTTTTCAACCAAACCCCGCTCATTCAGATTCTAAGTATAAGTTTATTATTATTTTTTTTCTATAAACAAAGACATTTCAACCAATGGTTATTACAAAAACCATTAGATTAATTAAATTGCCAAAAGAAAAAATTGGTCTCCTTTCTATTCACAGAATTGCCATGAAGCAAAGAAAAACAATCTCAATCTTATATACCCTGTATGAGCTCAATAAATATTGGTTAAATTAAATTTTCTAATATTCATAATCCATGTGAACTTCACACTGAAATGGAGAAAAGCCTCTTGGGTGCATTATTTCACGGGTAACATGAGGCCAACCTGACGATACCCTGAAAGAGGCTCTTTGAACATTCCTGAAGTTTTTTTCTTTTTTCCTGAGGATTTACTGCTTCATTTACAGTACAAACCAGAGAACCCATCTCTGTCCCACAATTTAGAAGGGGTTACTTCAGGAAAGTTGTCATTAGAAAGTTAAACAAACCAGCAGGATGGTATAATAACAAAATCAATAATAATAATAATAACCTGCAGACTCAAAATATTTAAAACTATGTTTGTTATGTCCTCCCCACTTCCTCTTCCCAATTTGGTCCTTGCACTAAGCCCACTGTTCTATCTGGCCAGAGAGCTGCAAGTCTCCTACAGAGCTTGACTCATGTACAGTTATTCATAAAGCCCCTTTATTCCTTAGTTATCCCTCTATTTCCATTTCTGTGAATTAGATCCTTCTTCTCTCAGTTCTAGATGCTTCAGACAGGTTCCTTTAGTCCAGGCTCATCTCAGTCAATCAAATCTACCTCCTGCTTGGAATCTGATACGCTATACTATTGAGGCCAGTCACTATCTTTTTCTACAAATGCATCACGTTTTTTCTTAGGCCGCAATTTACATCATTTTGTTTCCAGAAAAATCCAACCTTTCCCATCTCCATTTATCTCTCAAAGACAAACTGAAGTCCCACCTGCCTTCCTGATCCCTCGAAGTCTTAACATACCTTCTTTGACCTCCTTTATCCATAAAAATTGGTTCTTCACTGCAGTTGTACTTGGAGAGCTCTATAGTGTTCGGTGAGGCTACTTTGTTTCTTTTCTTTTTTTTTTTTTTGTAGAGACAGAGTCTCACTGTACCGCCCTTGGGTAGAGTGCCGTGGCGTCACACGGCTCACAGCAACCTCTAACTCTTGGGCTTACGCGATTCTCTTGCCTCAGCCTCCCGAGCAGCTGGGACTACAGGCGCCCGCCACAGAGCCCGACTATTTTTTGTTGCAGTTTGGCCGGGGCCGGGTTTGAACCCGCCACCCTTGGTATATGGGGCCGGCGCCCTGCTCACTGAGCCACAGGCGCCGCCCGCTACTTTGTTTCTTAAAGTGAATTGAAGTTTCTTGAAAGCTTTTCCAATCACAATTTCCACTCCTAATTTAGTTTAGGCCCCCATCTGGCATTGCCCCCAGCACACTCCATGCTTCTCCATGGTAGCACTCTCCACACTTGCAACTGTTTGTCTGTTTCCTTGCTTGACGGTGAACTTCTTTATGGCAACAGTCTGACCCATCCACATTGTGTCCCAAGGGCCGTTGTCCCTCGGAGCTGGGCACACGGCAGTTGCCTGAGAAACATCTTTCTGACTTACTATTAATCTGAAGGCAAGAACCATGTTTTCAGGGTTGTTGTTTTTTTTCCCAAACAGTTGTTAATACATAAACTTAAAGATCATAAACCTTATTTTCTAACATGGGAATGTTATTAATGACAGTTGGGTTTATTCTTCATGAAAATGGGATGGGGACAGCATTCAGTTCACTTTAAAAAGCGAACTGTAAACATTAATTAAAAAATATCCCAGTTAACCACCAAGGAAAACAAGCCAACTAACCTTGAGGGGCCTTGGCTCACTTGAGGTATGACCTTCCCAGGCCTGGAAGGGCGAAGGCAGATGCTGATAACCCCTTCCTCCTGTAGTTTTCAAGAAAGAATGTGCTGTCCTGATCCTTAGCTGAGCACACAGTCTTAGGGGAGGGGTGAGGGCAGGCTGTGATCACTGCAAGGAAAACTTAAGAGTTTGTCCAGCATCCATGACTTTAATGTAGCCGTGAACCCTTCCGGGCCTAGACGCCGTGACTGAAAAGATAGCATAGCACAGGGAGCAGCAGTGCATCATTTGTGGCTGGCATCCTTCAGCCACCCCTAGTCCTGGGGTTAGTTTCCTTTCTTGGCATTCATCATGATAAAGCAGCCCGGTTGCAAAATGAGTCAGCATCCCAGATCTGCTTCCCCACATAAAACCTGCGCTTCTGTGTCTCTTTAATTAAAATGATTGGTAATTCTTTATTCCTTTTACAGTCTTTTTGTTAACCCAGATCTCTGGAAACTCACGCTACCATCCATGGTGTAGAACTGTCTGATGTCCCCTCTGTGTATGGAGGGGGAGGAAGGCAGGAGAGAGGAGCCAGCATCTTGAGGTCCTTCTACATGCCTCTCTTTTTCATTCTCCTCATATTTTCTAAATTCCTAAGCACGAGTTCTTAACATGAAGGTTGTGGATAGACTTGAAGATCCTTGGATATCTGTGAATGCAACTATCTAAAATTTAGTGGTGAGACTGTCTATGTCTCTCATTAGATTCTCAAAGGAACCAATGACCCCAAAAGAATAGACATTTCTGCTGTGTAGATTTACATGCTATCTTAAGGCCCCATCCCTTGCTAATCTTCTTTTCTCATCTTTTTTGTGATAATCAATGTATTCAGTCTTAGCAACAAAACCTATGCTTTGGTACCTGATGTGAAATCGGGTCATTCATCCATTGGTTCAACAGATAAAGAATGCCTCCAGTATGCTAGGCATTACTCCTGGCACTGGAGACATAGGACAAAATGGATACAAAGCACTTTATTTCCTGAATGTGTGTGCTGTGCGGAGCACTTTGCTGCGTGGTTACCTCCCTTAGTCCTCAAGACAAACCTATGAAATTTAGTCCTCAAGACAAACCTATGAAACTATTATATTAACTTTGCAGATGAGAAAACTGAGGCCATAACTAAATCTGGGTTCTCACAGGTCCTAGGTAATGGTCCCAGGATCTGAAAGCTTCTCTTAAAGTGTACAAGGTAAGTCTGAAATCAGTCATGCCTGAGAGTCCCAGTCCACGAAAACGATCTGCTGTTTACTAGCAGCAAGGGCAGTCACCATCTTTCTCTGCAAATACATCATGCTTCATCTATATGTGGCACTTTACATCATTTTGTTCCCAAGTCCTATTTTGTTCAGACTCATGTATAGGTATTGTGAACATGTCATTTTTGGCCACTTTTCCTCTCCATCCTCACTCTTACATGACTTGCTCACTTATTAGCTCTCCTTAATTTTTTTCCCGTCCCCAGGTAAGTTAATTTTTACTTACTGGGGGATAACAAATATTCTTAGCATAACAACAGTTGATTAAATCAGCAGCAGTATTCTTAGCCAAGCTTCATTAAAGATGCAACACAAAGCCAGATTGTATTAGTCATAGCAATACTTTAACTTCTTTTTCATTCATTTTATTCAAATATATTTACATGTATTTACAGCAGTCCCTACTCACCCGTAAATGGTGATCTCTTTTGCAGCTTAATCATCAAGCCACTTGCTTGAATGTCCTTGTGTTCAGATAAGCTTTAACTCATAACCATCTCCCTCTCCTCCTCCTCTCCTTCCTCTTCCTTCTCCTTATCATCACAGACATCTCCCATTTGTATGTTTCTTCCCGTTGTATATTTATTTATTGCTTAGATTTCCTTAGATCTATAAAAATATTTAAAAATAAGCATCATTTTCTTTGACAAATTTTTACCAAGAGTCACCTGAGAAGTCTGGTGATTTGAAAATTAGACAGAGAAAGATGGAGACTTTACTTCTTTCATGTTTACATGGATGGAGCTGGAACATATTCTTTTTAGCAAAGTATCTCAAGAATGGAAGAAAAAGTATCCAATGTACTCAGCCCTACTATGAAGCTAATTTATAGCTTTCATATGAAAGCTATAACCCAATTATAGCACAAGAATATGGGGAAAGAGGAAAGGGAGGAGGGGGGGAGGATGGAAGGAGGGAGGGTGATTGGTGGGACCACACCTACCGTGCATCTTATAAGGGTGCATGTGAAAATTACTAAATGTAGAATATAAATGTCTTAACCCAATAACTAAGAAAATGCCAGGAAGGCTATGTTAACCAGTTTGATTAAAATATTTCAAATTGTATATAAAACCAGCACATTGTACCCCATGACTGAATTAATGTACACAGCTATGATTTAATTCAAAAATAAATAAATAAAAAAGAAAATTAGACAAAGAGTTAGGCTCTAGAACTGGGCTGTCCAGTTGGGTAGCCACCTGCCTCACTGGTCTATAAAATACTTGAAATGTCGACAGTGCCACTCAGGAAATGATAATATTTTGGATATATCTGGTCACATTAAAATTAATTTTTTTCCTTTTTTAATGTGGCTACTAAAAACACATAGTTATGTGTGGTATACATTATATTTCTATTGAATCATGCTGATCTACATAGTCCAATTTCTTGTCTATTACCACACATTGTGCAGCAAGAGAATGCCAACTTGGTAAGAGTGCTGAAAGCTTGAATTTTTTGCCCAGTGTTGTTCTTCTATTACAACCGATACTTCTATTACAACTGTTTAATACTGAGCTCACGAGACAGAACCAATTCCAGATTGTTGAAAGGAATTTTCAATTATTTATGGACTATGACCACATCACAAATCCTTTTTGGAAATCATATATGTCAACCGAGCCAATATTCCCTCACTGCTATATTCATGAACATGTGTCAGTGAAACACGAACGCACAAACCAATAATCATTCATAGTTTCCTTGTGTTCTGGAAAATCAAGCCTTTGACCACGTCTAGGATTTTTCTCACTCCTAGGCAACTGTTTGTGAGCTTGTACACATCAGGTTAGAATAGGTAACTATAGTTCAGAAAGAAGAAGGGAAGAGGAAAGAGATGGGAGGAGAGAGGGAGGCCAGGAAGAGGGAGGGCACTGGGGGGACCTACCCTAATGTGCATAATGCTATGATACATTTCTAAACGATTAAGAATAGAGTAGGAATGTCTTACTATGACAAATAAGTAAGCAAAGAGATAGTTACGTTAATCAGTCATATAGAAGCATTCCACATTGTATATCAAATCAGCACATTGTACCTCATAAATGCATTAATGTACACAGTTATGATTTAATCAAGAATTAAAAAAAGAATAGGTCTTATATTCTAAGAACAGGTACCTCATGCATTTACCATACATACATGTGCATGCACGTGCTCTTCACCCCCTCACATTAACCATTAGGCATTCCTGACTATTAATAGACATTCACTGATTCCCTATTGTATGCTCCACAGATGTGGGCTTGTATAATGGCCTTTGCACTGAGGAACTTCTAAGTTTCTTGAAGTTTATGTTTCATCTTCAGTAATGCCCAATGGTACCTTCCTGACCCTTCCCTATCCCTCACCTTTAAGCTGACCTAGTTCTCCTTGTGCCTCAGCTTGGGGAAAGAAGAACGAATAAATGGCCACTGGAAAAACCAAAGAAATTTTAGAAATTATAGGCTTGGGTCCAACCATGGCACCACAAGTCACAGCAAACTCATCTTGGACTAGCATCCTAGGAGTCATTATAGACCGATGTTCAAGAGCACAGGCTCTTTGGGTCTGAATCCTGATTTCACTTTTTACTAGTTGGGTGATCTTTAGCATGTTATTTATTTACTCTCATACTTAGTTTCTTGTAAAATAAGGATAATTATAATTATTTTCTTTTACAGTGACTGTAAGGATGCAATGAGCTACTCCCTATTAATTTTTTAGTTTAGCATGTTGGCTTTAAGGGAACAACATCTATCACTGTTCTGTCCAGGCTTGGCTTCACTTATCAGCAAGTAATCGTCTCAAATTTCATATTGCCCTCTGAAAAGTTTTCTTTTATCTATGAAGTGGAAGTTCGGCATTCTTTTCTATATTTATTTCCTTTCTCCTTTAAAAGTAAATAAAGATTTTATCATTGAATTTATGGGTAATTCTCTTAAGAACACTCTTAATAAAAAGACTAAGGACTTACTACTTTACTGATTTAAACACTGATTTCACTATTATAAACAATTGTCTCTGAAAACACAATTGTAGTGCACTCATAACATTCTTAAAGAACAATCACCAGGGCGGCGCCTGTGGCTCAGTCGGTAGGGCGCCGGCCCCATATACCGAGGGTGGCGGGTTCGAACCCGGCCCCGGCCAAACTGCAACCAAAAAATAGCGGGGCGTTGTGGCGGGCGCCTGTAGTCCCAGCTACTCGGGAGGCTGAGGCAAGAGAATCGCTTAAGCCCAGGAGTTGGAGGTTGCTGTGAGCTGTGTGACGCCACGGCACTCTACCGAGGGCCATAAAGTGAGACTCTGTCTCTACAAAAAAAAAAAAAGAACAATCACCAAATTTTCCATGGCTCTATGTGACTGTATGTGGGTATACATAGGACATAACAGTGAATAAACACACTAGGGTGCCTTTCAGCACTATACAATGTTATGGCTTTGTTTCTGTTCTGAGTTCAAGGACACACACACATACACACTCACCCCCACCCTATATGTATATATATATACATATATATATATATGTATTTTTTTCCTTTCTTTAATACACACACGTCTCACTCTGTTGCCCAGGCTGGAGTGCAATGGCATAATCACAGGCTGATACATATATATATGTATTTTTTTTCCTTTCTTTAATACACACAGGTCTCACTCTGTTGCCCAGGCTGGACTGCAATGGCATAATCACAGGCTGAAGCAATACTTTTGCCTTAGCCTCTTGTGTAGCTGGGATTACAGACTCACATTACCATGCCTAGATAATTAAAGGAACATTTTTATAGAGACAGGGTCAGATCTCGCTATGTTCCCCAGACTGGCCATAAATTCCTGGCTTCAAGCAATCCTCCTACCTCAGCCTCCAAAAGTTCTGGGATTACAGGCATGAGCCAATGTACTCAGCCAGAGTTCAAGTATATTTTTTATTATAACAAAGATACTAAGAATTTTAAGAAGTCCTTCCACCTACCCCTGACCTATTTATCCAGTTTCTTCTTGTCTCCTTTAGCTGATAGGGCCAATTATTAGGAGGTCCTTGTAGTAAGGAAAAAAGGTGCCAGTAATTAGTCCTCTTTTCAAATAAGAATTTACTGGATTAACCTGTTCTAAAGCTACATTA
Organism: Nycticebus coucang; assembly: GCF_027406575.1. Classification (NCBI taxonomy): domain Eukaryota; kingdom Metazoa; phylum Chordata; class Mammalia; order Primates; family Lorisidae; genus Nycticebus; species Nycticebus coucang. Next base: position 167,308,583 of record NC_069780.1, on the reverse strand, counting down.
GAATTTTCTTTTTCTTTTTTATTGTTGGGGATTCATTGAGGGTACAATAAGCCAGGTTACACTGATTGCAATTGTTAGGTAAAGTCCCTCTTGCAATCATGTCTTGCCCCCATAACCAATGGTTGTCATAAAGAACTTGACTAGTCAATGTAAATATGGTTTACACTACAAATAATTTGGCACACACTTAACACAAACAAGCATATTTATCTAACATTAAGTTTATATATGGACTACTTACTTGGCAGAGTTCTTTGTTACTTATCTTTTTCAGCATCAGAAGCAATTCCAACTGAAAACATTTAAAGCAAAATTGTATGCTGTGTCATGTGCTCCCAGTTGGATGCTTTGCAGCTAGTCTATTCTTTTTCACGGTGTGTTAGTCAGGTCAGAAAGATGACTCTAGAATCATTCTAAATTTAGTTGGGCAGCCATCTCTCTAACAGATGTTTTTATACAATCTTTCTGTTGACCAGTGAGAGCTCATGAGACTATTAGCCATATGGCTGTGTCGGATGTATTTCATATGAGCCAATAATAGCTAGACATCAAATTGAGTTCCCTTCCAACAACATTATTTTCTAAGAGAGTTTATGACAGTTTTGATAGTTACTATAACCAATACGTACTTGTTCAAAGTTCTTTAGTATCACCTCACCCAACAGGATTCCCCTGTTTTGGGGTTAAGTTAGAAGATTGCCATTTCCCAGGGCATCTGGGTGCAGAATATTTTGAAGGAGGAGAGTGTGAAATGCCAGGAGGCAAATCCTTGACATTTGGAAAATGAGCCACTTCATTTGGAAGATGACATTTCTCTGTTGCTCCTTTCCATCATTGTTGAAAATGTCAGGAAGGGGCCAAGATTGTACAGTGAGTCTGCAGGTGCCACAGAAAGATAGGGCTGCCATGGTGTCAGCAGCAGAGATACGGTTTTTGCAATTTCCCAGTGTTGATTTCAAATGCCTGCAGAAGAGGCTGGCATAGCACCCTTCAAGTGGACTACTAAACATGCAGTCTTTAAGACCCCCAAAGGAAAAAAAGATATGTATTCTGGGGTGAAGGACAGGATATAACCTGGCCACAGGCAGCATATCTGGTGGCAAAGACTGGTCAAAAAGCTCTCAGGGAGAGTTGGACCTTGGTGCTGCAGGCAGGTAGTGTGTCCTAACTGCTGGCTCTGCTTGTTGAGCACAGAAGGCTGGATGGGGCTCAGCAGAAGGAGATGGAACAGAGCAATAGCGGAGGGCACCAGGCTGAGTAACTGCCAAGTCACGGAGTCAGCCAGATGTGACTCGGCCCTCTTGCCAGGCAGTGTCATGCCACCCAAAAGAACACAAAAACCCAGGTGGACAAAGCATGAACCCGTGCTGAGAAGATTATAACAGCCATCATTTGAGGGATAGAGGAGAAGAGAGCCAAACCGTAGGGCAAGGATCAAGGATACATCCTATAGATACTTGTCCATGCACAAAGAAATCAGGAAACCATTGAATATGATAGAAATACACACTACAAGTGCGCACATGGCACATCACCTACAATAACAACAGACTCTTTCAACACCCAACCCTTCATGAGGCCCCCAAATCTTTCTTTTTTGCTTGGTTCCAGAACAAATAGTCACTTACTTGACTATTAGCTGTTAGGACTCACAAATATAAACCCTTAACTCTTAACTTCCTTTGCCTGGATTGATTTCAGTGCATTTCTACATCTTTCGTTTTTGTTTTGTGATATGTTTTTTCAAAATAACAACCTAGTTCACATAACTGGACTCCATATGTGTCTTCTTATTTCTAGAGTCTAACCACAGCTTCACCTCTGAGCCCAAGGCACATTCATGGTCTTGGATCTATGTAGCAGACATTAAAGCTCATGTAGAAGTGAGAGTTAATTATAAGAAACAGCTTGATGATAAGAGCCTGGGGAAGGCTCTCCTTACCATGAGAGCTCGCGAGATGAGAACATCAGTGATCGGCGGCAGTCTCTACAGCTGTGGTGCAAGTAAGCACGAGATCACATCTCTAAGAATCTGCAGGAGAAGGCAGTCAGGGAGTATACGTCCAGTCTTTCATGGATTCGCTCACTCTGACTCTTTCGCTTCTCCTGCTCACAGTAGGCCTCTTAGTAGAGAGTGTCTACTCTCTACTAAGACTGCTAAAGATGCATTCTCTTACTAAAACTGTTTGTCTCCTTCAAAGATTGTTTCTCTTCCTTCTGCTAAAGCGAATAGCCCTCAGGCACCCAAGGGTAATTGTTCCCGAGCTACATAGCACAGTGGTCCATGTCTGGAACATAGCTAAGCCAGGGCCAGAGACCTGGCCAGTTCTGGCCCTGACACGTGGCCCCCCAGATGGGACAGTGAACAGCCACTGAGAGATCTGGCTGTCCTGCCTCTACATGACACCACTGTTCATTCTGCCCTGCTGACTGGCCCTGACCCATGGGTGCTCCTCCCTGGTTCACCTGGGTCCTTTCCCTTGATAATCTTATGTCATTCCCACTGACCTAATGGAGGTTTCTAGCAGCATAATCTGGAAACAAAATGCAAGTGCCAGTGATTTATTTGGGAGATATTATCAGGAAAAAGTAGTGGGAGGACACAGCAATGGGAAGTGATAGAGAAAGCCAGGAAAGATGAACTATGAAGAAAATTCCCACTCTGGGAAAAGGGAACTGAGTTTTCCCAGGGAGCCCTGGGAGACAGTATGGAACACACACCCCAGAGTCATCCTACCTACAAGAATGAGGATATTTACCCATCAACTCCTCTCTGACATTGTTTGAGAGCTATTCCACACGGTGACTACTCCCCCATGTTTCTGGCTTGCCTCACACGTAGAATCTGGTGGGCAAAGGAAATCTTTAAACAAAGGGTGGAAGCTGATGGCAGTTGATGATTAGTTTTCTACATGGCAATAATAACACTAAGGGGAATGGTAAGTACCTGCCACATCTGCCTCTTTCCTTTAGAAGAAATCAAACATCGTATTCCAGCCACACAAGCCTCTACATCCAGCTGTGACTTTGCTGTGAGCTCCAGGTGCATACTCACACTACCACGCTCATATTCCTGATGGTGTAATAAGTGCTCAGGACTCTAAGATGAATGAGTTATGCATGCTTCCTCCTTTAGGAAGTAAACTGTTTAGAATTTAAAATGATTTTTCCCTTCTTCTACCTATCAAAAGAATCCCACTTCCCAATGTCCTTTATGGATAGAGTCCTCATGTCCCTATGACACTCAGGTTCACTATACTGTACCTTCAATATCAATTTGTTGACACCTTCTTCCTCAAGTAATCTCTTTTTAATTTACCAATAATCACTTTCTTTCTTGATGTTTCCACCTTGGTCTGTTTCTTTCCATTCCCACTGCCATCATCCAAGCAGTTTCTTGTGTTTTTAAGTCAGCATCCAGTACTGGCTTTTTAATTTTAGAGACAGGGTCTCACTCTGTCACCCAAACAATAGAATGATCACAGCTCACTGCAGTATCAAACTACTGGGCTCAGGCCAGCCTCAGCCTCCCAAGTAGCTGACACTACAGGCATGCACCACTGTGCCCAGCTAATTAAAAAAAAATTTTTTTTTTGTAAAGATGAGGTCTCACTCAGGTTGATCTTAAACTCCTGGGGTCAAGTGATACTCATACCTCTGTTTCTTAATTTTGTTGGAATTATAGGTACGAGCCACTGTGCCTGGAAGCTTTTTTTTTTTTTTTAATAATGCCCCCAGTTAATAACCCTACCTTTCCATTGTTTACACCCCTATCTCAAAATACATTTATCCCCCACACCATGATTATTTTTCCAAAACACATCATTTTCTGCTGAAATGCCTTTCAGTTCCTAAATGCTTTATAAAGTCTCAAAATCATGTCCAATTTTTCCCAACTCTGCCTTGTCTATTTTCTGGGCAAGCAAGATAATCTACTCCATGTCACCTGAACAAAGCATGTTTATTCAATTTTCATACTTACCACTCACACCACTTTCCCAACTTTTCTTCCCTGTCCTAAATGCTGCACAGACTTGGAAGTGCTGCTCAGGTCACTGGAAACTTCTGAGCACATTGATTCATGCTAATCCTCCTTAACAGAGTCTGTTATTGCCTATAGTGATCATTGACATTTGTGACATTATTTGCATGTAATTTTATCTATTTTAGTAATCATAATACCTATTATCAAACACATTCCAAGATCCTGTAAAAAGTTATCTTTTTAAATTTTGTAACAGTACTATATTAGGTAACTCTTATTTCTCCCTATTTAAGATGAAGAAACTGAGCATCAGAAAGTATAGAAATTAGTCCAAGAAAAAACATGGAGAACTTTCAGAATTAGAATTTGAAACCAGATTGCTTAATTCTTAGCAGCTATAGAATCTTTCCAATAAAATTATAAATTTATGGGTAGCACCTGTAGCTCAGTGGCTAGGGCACCAAGCCACATACACACAGGTTGACGGGTTTGAACTTGGCCTGGGCCGGCTAAACAGCAGTGACAACTGCAACAAAAAATAGCTGGGCATTGTGGTGGGTGCCTGTAGTCCCAACTACTTGGGAGGCTGAGGCAAGAGAATCACTGAAGCCCAAGAATTTGAGGTTGCTGTCAGCTGTGACACCATAACACTCTACCAAGGGAAAAATAGTGAGACTGTGTCTCAAAATACATATATATACATATGAAAATTCATTAACCGTATGAATCAATCTTATTTCTTCTTTGTAAGTTTAATGCTTTATATGTACGAATGTGGTAAGAGTTTTAATCAAATTATTATTTAGATTTTGGGGAAAATTTCTTGGATGGCTTTCAAAAACATTGTACAGTACTTAGCTACAATTTGTTTTATTTTGTCTACATGGTTTAAGGAAAGCTAATGATTTAAGAAAATGGCTGTGCCCATGTTTGGTGAATCTGCTAGCCTTTAAATTTTATGAAATTGTCATTGATCATCAGTGTCCTTATGTGCCTACCACAAAAATTATTTGTTGAATGAGAATTTCAGAGTTAATATGTTCATATGAATTCTTTTAAACAAAAATGTCTAGAATATGGGTTATGCCAGTCATAAAGACGTGATATGGTCTTAAAGGGATTATAGATAGTCACAGAACTGAACAACTTACAGCAAACAGGATGTTCTGTTTGCCTCAGTTTTTGTCTCAGACTGGACTAATGCCTTCACAAAAGACATATGAGGTTGTTATTCCCAATTTATGACCTTTTTTGTGAGCAAAAAAAACTCATTCTGCCTTTCTTTGGATGAAATAATCTAACATCCATTTCTCATTCTCTGGTGATAGTCATCTCAAATAGCCCTCTTCCTGTTTACTTTCCTTCAAATGTCAGTACCTGAACTGATGACACGAATAGACTGATAATTGAAAATTTGTACCTCTTTTTGTCAGAGCTTCTTAAACTGGAGTCCATAGATGGTCTCTAAAGGTCCTGCAAACTCTTTAACATTGTCTACAAGATGTCAAATGCATACACATTTCATTTTCTGAGACGTCATTGTGACTTCAAAAGATTCCTGAAAAGGTTCATGACTCTGAAACAAGTATTATTGCTTTATGTAAACTTATTGAATTATAGTCTTGCTTATTATTTATTAATGAAATCTCTAATTTGTAAATATTTGCCCTATATCTCACATTCCTGGAATAGTGCTAAGTATAATGAGAGATGCCAAAACTTGCAAACAGATTTCTCATCAGTTTGAAGAGTAAGATGATCTCCTTTGGGTTAGTCTTTTTGGGGTTAGCTGGCACTTAAATTTACAACAGCTCAATTTACAATCACAAAAACGTGGAAACAACCCAACTGCCCATCAACCCATGAATGTATATGCATACCATGAATACATGTACCAGCCATAAAACGATGGAGACTTTGTACCTTTTGTATTTACCTGGATGGATTTGGAGAACATTCTCCCAAGTAAAACATCTCAAAAATGGAAAAGCAAGCATCCCATGTACTCAATACTATGCTGAAACTAGGACATCAACGACTACAGGCCCACATGAGAGAAAAACACAATTAAATTCAAGACGGGGGTGGGGGAAAAGGTGGGAGTGGGTTTGGTAAGATCCTATCTAACAGGCACAATGTGGGGATGTTTGGCACATTTTCTGGGTGAAGGACTCAACTGCAACTCAGATTTTACCTTGCAAACACAAATATTGCAACCTAATTATATATACCCTCACATTAATCTAGAAAAAATAATTCTGGTCCATTAGGCAGGAACTTGATATTTTTCTTCAGAAGTAACTAAGAACAGCTTCTCTTTACCACCTTCTCTAACCCACACAACTTGAGACATCTCATGTCGTATGAGCCCCCTTTCCAGGAGTGAGAGTACATTGTGAAACCACAGTGCTGATTTCTTGCCTATGGCTGTCCTTCACTGTCTAGTCTCCTCACACCTCCTGTGGATCAAGAGCATCCAAGGACAGGATGCTTAAGTGGACTTAGAAGGAATGTCAGTGGCCAATATCCAGAGAGAATGGAACCTATGATGTTAGCTCACTACCACTCCGTGCTGGCCAGACAGGAAGAGAATTGTGGTCTTCAGTGCCCCTGCAGGGTTGCTGATCTTCTGTGGGGATTTCTCAAGCAGACTTAAACACTTGGCCTTTGGCAAAATTACTATAATTTTTATTATATCTAAGGAGCATAATTCCTTTTTTTCTGTATTGCTGTATTATACTTTTGTCATCACTCAGTAGCAGTCCATTTGTTCAAGTATAATAACTACACTGTGTCGGGCGGCGCCTGTGGCTCAGTGAGTAGGGCGCCAGCCCCATATGCCGAGGGTGGCGGGTTCAAACCCAGCCCCGGCCAAACTGCAACCAAAAAATAAGCCGGGCGTTGTGGCGGGCGCCTGTAGTCCCAGCTGCTCGGGAGGCTGAGGCAGGAGAATCGCGTAAACCCAAGAGTTAAGAGGTTGCTGTGAGCCGTGTGATGCCACGGCACTCTACCCGAGGGTGGTACAGTGAGACTCTGTCTCTACAAAAAAAAAAAATAAAAAAAAATAACTACACTGTGGTAGTTAACACCTAGGAGCCAGATGTGTATTGCTTTTGTTTTTCTATGATAAGGACAGGACTCAAAAGAAAGATTTTCATCACAATCTCAACAGCCTCCCATCTCTAAGGTTTACCACCTTACTATCCAAACCTTAATTTTTATTCTTCTCTTCCTCTTTTTTATTTTTTTCTCCTTTCTTTAAAATGCCTAAAGAAGGGCGGTGCCTGTGGCTCAAAGGAATAGGATGCTGTCCCCATATGCCAGAGGTGGCAGGTTCAAACACAGCCCTGGTCAAAAAAAAAAAAAAAAAAATGCCTGAAGAAAACTTCTTAACTATAAAATAATATAAAATAATTTGACTTTATTATTTTCATCCTTAGGAATATCATTATTATTGTATCATTCACTTGATTAAGGTATATGAATTTTTTAATGTAAACATTTTTATGTCACAAAATAATAAAAATAAATGACTTGTCACAGACAAGCTTTTTATTTTTTTGAGACAGAGTTTCACTATGTTGCTCTCGGTAGAGTGCTGTGGCATCACAGCTCACAGCAAGTTCAAATTCTTGGGCTTGAGTGATTCTCATGCCTCAGTCTCCTAAGTAGCTGGGGCTACAGGTGCCCACCACAATGCCCGGCTATTTTTTTGTTATAGTTGTCATTGTTGTTTGGCAGGTCTAGCCTGGGTTCAAACCTGCCAACCCCAGGGTATGTGGCCAGCACTTCAGCTGCTGAGCTATAGGCACTGAGCCCACAGATAAGCTCTTTTTATGAAATCTCTCATTTCAGTATGTTGTAGCAGAAAAAATGGGCAAAATTAAGTAATTTGAAAAAGTAAGAAGGTATTTTGTCTACATTTCCAATGGCACTAAAAGAGACTGGCAAGGAAGTCTAGACTTGGATTTATGCAAAGACAGCTATTTCCTTTGAAAAACATGTCAAATTAAGAAAACTTTAAGAATTTTGTGGCCTGTCTCAGAAAATATTTAAGATCTCAAATCAGCACACCTTATACCCTTTGGTGGGTTAGAGACTAGATGAACATGCTAATTAATGTCTCTAAGTTGATTCGCAAAAATGTCTATAGATGTTTCTAAAACTATTATTACTGCTAGTATACAAATAAAACTCCAGTATTTCCTTGTCACTGAAAAAAAGATCTATATCTTTTTGAATATTTACCAAGTTAAAGAACTTGATTATTAAAAATAACCCATTTTCTGTTTCTTAAACATAGTTGGTCTAGATGAACTTCTGCCCACATACCAGTTAAGCCTCTCAGTCTACCATGGAGTAAAAATTCCAGGAAGGATGGTTTATGTGTCTTAGATCAAAGCTGAGTGGCTATGAATCTTAGCTGGAGGCAGAGTGGCATAAGAGAAAGACATGGGCTTGGGAGCTATAAGGCTTGATCTGATTCCGAGTGTCAACATCCAGTACTTACACAAGCTTGGAGAAGTGATTTATCCTCCCTGACCTTCAATTTTTCAACAGGAAAATTTGAACAATACAATAAACCTCTCTGGATTTTTTTAATAGTTAAAAATAACACATGTAAATAGTTTACAGTGTAAGCCAATGTTGTGGGCTGAATTGCAAACCTGTAGAGTTCATATGTTGAAGTCCTAACCATCAGCGATTCAGGATATGACTATATTTGGAGATAGGGCCTTTAAAGATGTCATTAAAGTAAAATGAAGTTATATGGGTGGCCCTGATCCAATCTGTCTGGTGTCCTCATAAAAAGAGATTAGAACACAGACACATGTGTGGAGGAAAGCGTGTGAGAGGAGAAAAGGTTTTCTACAGGCCATGGAGAGAGACCTCAGAAAGAACTAATATGCCGACGTCTTCATCTAGGATTTCTTGCCTCCGGAATGACAGGAAAATAGATTTCTGTTTAAGCCACCCAATCTGTGACATTTTGTTATGGCAGCCCCAGAAAACTAATAACGGCTCATCACAGATCCTTGATGGATGAGAGTTGCTGTTAGTTTTTCCATGGAGACACCCAGATATAAGTGGTTAGGCTGGGGAAAAAGGCTGGCTCACAGTTGATGATGAGTAACCATCCACTGAATAAATTAAAGAGCACAGCAAAGCATAAGTCCTTAAATTATCCCCAGCCAGCATGCCACAGTATTAGAAATCCCCAGCTCATTTAGGTTAAAGCAATGAAGGATCCTTTTCACATGCACATTAAGCTATTATCCTCCATTAACATCTTCAGACAAATAATTTAGAAGATTATAGCTAATCTCAGAGAAGAGGATCTTGAGAGCCCAGTATCTGGAGTAAGGAAGTTTTCAGAGTGGGTAGGGAAAAGGAAAGTGCTAGGACACAGGGCAACTTAGGTGAAGAAACTTTCCTACAGAGTCACCAAAGGCACGGCAAGAGTTGTGCCCACGTGTGGTCACGGAGTCCGCAGAGGGCACTGATGTCAGGAAGGTGCTGTTGAAGGGCCCCTGAACACAAGCTGTCTCAGACCTCTAGGTGAGATTTGCTTGTCTGTAGGAGACACTGTGTGTGTGTGTGTGTGTGCGCGCGTGCGCGCGCTCTCACACATTTCCCCTGCAGACTCAGAACAGTCACATGGGACTATGAATTAATACTCATATTCAGACCCTGAAGCTCAAATGATATCTTAGCTTTGCTACCCTTAAGGTACTTAGAAGGAGAAGTGTATAGAAGGTTGGGAAGAGAATTGAAGAAGAGAACGAGGGAATAAATTGAAAATATGAAGGCATATGGAGATCACAACAAGATAATAGAGACAAAGGAAATTTTAAACTCAGAAAAAATTATAGACTCAGAAAGCTCAAAATGTATCTTAAAAGCCTGTCATCACTATTATCCACTTTTCCCCAATGTTTAAGTCAAATCCCTGTCAGTGCAACTCACCTCAGTGAAGACTAGTTAATGACTTTATCTTAATAACTCTTCATGACTTTTAAAGCATCCTGTGACTTAGAGGTAGTTAAAACCAAATTAACTAAAGAAAAAAAATAGAATGGGAGAAAATTAAAGCAAGTGAATCAAATAAATTCTACGGAAAGCAGACAACTTTTACCTGACTGTAAGTCAACGCTGATACCAAACCTGTTAGTTAGTTTTGTTGGGTTGTCAACATATAATCAAATCTGAAATTTTAAATGGGAAGGAAACTTATGAACCTCATTCTCCCCACTTACAAAATTATGAGGTTGGAGTAGATGATCCTGACATCCATTTCATCCATATTATACCATAGATGTTATTTTATAACACCATAACTTAAAAATTTTTTTCTGCTCATTGGGTATTAGCCAAGATTGTGATGGCTTTTTGAGGATAAAATGAAATAACACAAAGCTTATAATTCTAAGGGGTCTATTATCAAAAGAACTGTGTGCTAAATCAGATAATTTTCCAAATACTAAGTTCAGTTTCCTCGATTTGGCTCTTATTTTTCATAAAACCAGTCCAAAATTTAGGTGTGAAGTCATTTCTTGGACTATGACTTTTTAAAAATTGAGGTCACTGAATCTGAGTTTCATTTAGAATTTTCTCTTTCCTGCCCATTTTTTGACAGTTCCAACCTACTCAACAACACCTTCTTTATCTGGTACAAACCATGGAACCCAAGAGGCCATGAGCCAAATAACATTGATCCTCCTGACTGAAAAAAAAACTTCATTCCAGTAAAAATATCTGAGATCCTGTTTGATACGCTGGCAATTAAAGAAAAAATACTGAGCTGTGGCACATACATGATTGCAAAATACCTGCAACAAAATATATTTCAAACACAATAACTTGCTTTAGAAATGAACAGCAAAACAAAAACCTGCTTTAGGTTTTAAAGTTAGTGAAATGAAAACAACAAAATACATGAACCCATGATGGCTCTGAAGTCAGTAGAAAATCAACCTCAATTCCTAGGTGTTGATGGAAATGAAGATAGGACAGTTGGTGGCTTTAAATCAATGTTTAAGATGACTCCACAGCACCAAATATGAAAAACTATTTCAGTCAAACGTATTTTTCAGTTTTCTTGAGAAGAAGAGTCATTTCTCCTTCAACTCTGTATTTTCAATGGCATTTAACATGCCTATTTATTTTTTCTCCGCCATCCTCCCCTCTCTCTCCCCTTTCCCCCTATTCTTAGGTTATAACTGGGTTATAGCTTTCATATGAAAGCCATAAATTAGTTTCATAGTAGGGCTGAGTACATTGGATACTTTTTCTTCCATTCTTGAGATACTTTACTAAGAAGAATATGTTCCAGCTCCATCCATGTAAACATGAAAGAGGTCAAGTCTCCATCTTTTTTTAAGGCTGCATAATATTCCATGGTGCACATATACCACAATTTATTAATCCACTAGTGGATCGATGGGCACTTGGGCTTTTTCCATGACTTAGCAATTATGAATTGGGCTGCAATAAAGATTCTGGTACAAATATCTTTGCTATAATGTGATTTTTGGTCTTCTGGGATTTAACACAACAGGCACTTTATATGCATTATATCAAAAGCATGTATGAGAGAGCTACTCTTATGAATCTGAATAGGTCAGAAGCATCAGAAATGTATTCACCTAGAGCTGATTTTATAAAAAGTAATATTGTTTGGGGAGTTCTTATACCAGCCAGGAATGGAAATGCCAGTAGAACAAAATGAACTAAAAAGGACTTGAGAAAAAGATATGTGTGCGATTCAAAATAGCATTACAAGTTTTTTTGATATAAGATATAGCGTAAAGTGTGAAATTTTGATATAAAATGTGCTGTGAAGTAATTTAAAGGAGTTAAATAATGTACATTTGGGAGACCCATTTGGTTTATTACACATTTGAATATGAGATTAAGTAATTATATATAATGGATCTGTGAACAGCTAGTAAAGCTTTACTGGAGGGCAGTTACCTATCTCCTCTTTATGAATGGGTGCTCAGCTTGGCTTTTCAACTCATGCTTTCAAGCTTAAGAAGGTTGAACAAGCAGCGTTGAGAGCTATAGTTTTTTAGTCCAGTTTTAGGAAGGAAGCATTCAGGGAAAGTCCTAAGCCCTTTGAAAGGTATCAGAGGCTACGGGGTAGATTGAATTAGGATTTGTTTCTTGCTACTGAAACCTTAGTATGACATATTAATTTGAAAGATGATACTGTTCTTTATTGCCATCCTGCATGAGAGGACAATATTCAACAAAACACATTGAAATTATTTTTTCTGGCTCCCTGGGGTTTCCATTCCTTATCATTGAAGGGAAGTCTACATATTTTACTTCTCCTAAATGTTTAATTATCAAACAGGCGTCCTATATGCTCTGCTTTTTGTAACAATGCTCAGGAGTAATTGAAATCAACAACCTACTTTAAGAAAACCAGGCTGTTTAAGCCATGAAACTAGAATAAAGATTCACTTGTTTAAATAATTTAAGTATGACATTTAAATCAGGTACGTTATGCACATTGTCCCCCCCCTGCAGAGGGGCATGTGAAGAACAGACAGATCTTGTTGCTCCCTGATAGGGTCAGAGAAGCTTAGCTAGAATATAGTGATGCTTAAAGCTCATTGGCTTTGCCTATGGTGCGCAAAACGGTTACCATGACTACAAAGCTGCAGTTGCTACAGCATCCACAGACTCATCCAATGTCATAGCTTTCAGGTGGCCCAGCAAAAAAGCTATTACTTTATGTGGTTTTCAAGAAGTCTCTGAATAGTAGTACATAGCTGAAATAATTCCCAGTAAATGAAGTTTTCTATACTTTTCTATGTAGACAGAAGGCTATTTATTCTTCCATGTGTAAGTAAATTATTGAACACAAATCTGTTCTCCTAACTAGATCATCAGAGAAATAGAAGACGAATATAAGTCTGTACAACCAGCATAAAGTACTGCATTACTTTCCATTTCTTAAATGTAAATTTAAATGTAATGGAGAATTTTTAAATGATCTTGCAAAAATCTATCAAGTATTTAGATGGGCAAGCCAAAGCAGCAACTCACTAGTAAGAATCAGTGGTGTTAACAAGCTGGAACACAGAGTCACAGAATGCATCAGAAGTGGCAACTCATCTATACCCTGGCCTCTAAAATAACCAGCATCAATTAATTATGTGTCTATGCCAAGATTAAATTCAGCCTTTTGGGTGTTAATGTTGTATAACGATATTCATGAATCTATTTTCTGTGTGAGAGAGAGAGAGAGAGTGAGAGAATGAAAGTGTGGATACCTTCTTAGGATATTGACTTTTAGGTCAGTTGCATAGTTTTACTACATTAGCCCTTTCTCTAACACTATCCCCTTCCTGGAAGGCTGTGTAACAAGCCCCTACCAGGGTGTAATACTGCTTTCAAGTGATATTGAACTTGTGCTTTGGTTTGTGGAGACAGAGGGTTTTAGAGTGAGATGAAAGAGAAAGGATAGAAGTTAAAATTTGAGTCTTTACTATTTGACAGATACTGTACTAAGATTACTTCATTTAGCACTTGAACTATCATAAGGTAGGTAAACTTATTTTCATATTATAGATAAGGAAGTAGACAAGTTAAGTACAAGTTCATAAAGTAAGTGGTTGGCCTGAGATTGAAATTTATGTGCCTGTGATACCAAGCCTTTTCCTTCTTTTTCTGTGTTGTGCTACCCCAGGCATGTTGTCTGAACCACAGAAATTCACATCTATTAAATAGGGCTTGAAAAATGAATGGTGGAAGTGTTCACAGCATCATGGTGAAACACTGGGAACGGACTTTAAAGATTTTATCTAACCCCAGATGCCTGAACCACCTATAGCCTTTACATAAACCCCAGCTATAATGTCAACCAGCCAGAACTCCTCAGCTAACCAGGAACTCAATATCTCCCAGGGCAAACACTTGTGTTAGAAAATTATTCATTTTTGTTTGTTTATTTTTTGAGAGAGAGCCTTACTATGGCACCCTCGACAGAGTGCTGTGGCATCACAGCTTACGGCAACCTCCAACTCCTGGGCTCAAGCGATTCTTCTGCCTCAGCCTTTCGAACAGCTGGGACCACAGATGCCCACCACAATGCCCAGACTTTTTTCCTTTGTTGCAGTTGTCATTGTTGTTTAGCTGGCCCCAGCTGGGCTCGAACCCACCAGCCTCGGTGCATGTGGCTGGCACCATAACCACTGTGCTACAGGTGCTGAGCTGACATGTCTCTTAGCTGGTCATGGGATCTGACAGGAATCCGGGCTTTGTCCTGCTTGGCTAAACCCAGGTTAGGCAGGCGTGTTGTATTCAAGGTGTGGTACATAGCCCTGGGCATGGCTGGGGAAAGTAGAGAGGAGGCTCTTCAGATTTACACTGTCTGGAACCATGAAGGGTCTAAGGTTTTACCCTACGTGTAAGGAAACAAGTTAGTTGGCCACAGTTTCTTACATACTGGCAGAAAACAAGAGACTTCTGGTTCAGAGATAAGAGATAGTTTATTATTCCCTGCAATAGCAATAGCCACAGTGTGAGCATTTGTCTAACCTCTCACGGGGCAATGTGAAAAGGGTCTGGTAATATCTGCAGATACAGCGGCTTGTATTATAGAAGAAAAACAATAAGTTTAGGGAATTTTTTATAATGGACAGTAAAGCCCATTTGAACTTACTCTCAGAGTCTCAGAGGAGGAAGCTATTTCTTTCTATATTCCAAGATTGTTTGCTATACATGTGTCCTTGGAAAGCTAGTCCAGGACAAAGTCAGCTAGTGTCTCTTCTTGTGAGACATATGGACCCTGTGCACTGGGGGTGGCAGGTTCAAACCTGGCCAGTGCCTGCTAAACAAAAAACAAAAAACAAAACTAAACTAAAAGACATGTGGAAACAACAGAAACCCATAGAGAATTATCTACCAAAAATACTTCCTCTTCCCTATATAGCATACGTTTTTTCTTAGAGACAGAGTCTCACTTTGTTGCCCTCGGTGGAGTGCTGCGACATCACAGCTCACAGCAACCTCCAACTCCTAGGCTTAGGCAATTCTCTTGTCTCAGCCTCCCTAGTAGCTGGAACTACAGGCACCTGCCACAACACCTGGCTATTTTTTGTTGCAGTTTGGCTGGGGCTGGGTTCATGCCCACCACTCTTGGTAAATGGGGCCAGCGCCCTACCCACTGAGCCACAGGAAATTTTTATAATATGACTTAGGAATGTTAGGTTTTGTGTTTTTGTTTTGGTTTTTGAATGGCTATTCCATATTGCTGCCTCATGATGAATTACTACTGACCAAATCTTCGTATTTTCCAGCATAGGTGCTACAGCTATACCAGGTCACCTCAAACTTTACTTGTGTCATTAGATTTTTTTTTTTTTTTTTTTTGGGCCGGGTCTGGGTTTGAACCCACCACCTCTGGCATATGGGACCGGCGCCCTACTCCTTGAGCCACAGGTGCCACCCATGTCATTAGATTTAAAAAAATTGAAATTCAGGGGTGGTGCCTGTGGCTCCACTGTGGCTCCACAGTCGGTAAGGCGCTGGCCCCATATACCGAGGGTGGCGGGTTCAAACCTGGCCCTGGCCAAACAGCAACCAAAAAATAGCCAGGTGTTGTGGTGGGCGCCTGTAGTCCCAGCTACTCGGGAGGCTGAGGCAAGAGAATCGCTTAAGCCCAGGAGTTGGAGGTTGCCGTGAGCTGTGTGAGGCCACGGCACTCTACCAGGGGCCATAAAGTGAGACTCTGTCTCTACAAAACAAAACAAAAATTGAAATTCAGGCCTTTAAATTCATTTTTAATAAAGTT
Organism: Nycticebus coucang; assembly: GCF_027406575.1. NCBI lineage: Eukaryota > Metazoa > Chordata > Mammalia > Primates > Lorisidae > Nycticebus > Nycticebus coucang. The sequence continues at coordinate 167,292,792 of NC_069780.1, read as the reverse complement.
CTTTTTCAGAAGAGTGGAGGCACCAGCATCCTAGTCCAAGCTGAACTGTGGTGATAACTTCCTAACTTGGTTGTTCACATCCTAGTTACTTACCTTGAAGTCCTTCTCTAAACCAGCAGTGAAGGTTGGAATTAACTACACAGAACTTAGTGTGTCCTGATTTCTGACTTCCATTTTCTATAAAATAAAACCATTTTGTACTTTCCCTTTGTTTTTGGTATAAAACCTAAATTTTATCACAGGGCTGATAAGGCCCTGTCTATATTCCACCCTCAGGATAAAACGCTCTTCTTCCTCTTTCTATTCCTGCCATAAAAGTTGTGGGGGCAGATCCTTAAATATGTCATGCCTCAGAGCCTTCACACTTGGAGTTCTCTTTGCCTGGGATACTCTTTCCTTGTTGCTACCCTTTATCTTAACTCATTTCTATTCTAACTTGCAAATTTCAGCTTCAAAGTTATTTCTTCATGGAAACCTTTTTTGACACCTATACCAGATTGCTTCCTTATGTTAAATACAATGTTGTCCCCCTTTTCACAGAATGCACCACGTTTGTAAATCATGTAAGTCTATTTTTTTAAGTTCATAAGACCAAGTCTGTTATGACTCCTTTGCCCAATGCCATGTCCATAACAGTGTTCAACCTACGTGCACTAACTGGTTTAAAAGAAAGTGTGAAGCTTATTTGGGAAGGAATAAATTTTCCAGTTTGCCTCATGTATAGGTTTATGGGCTGAGGTGGTAGATAAATTTGAGGTTATAGTGCCTAGAATCTTCCAAGCAAGACTGAGGCATTTATTGATTGAGTAGACAATGGGAAATCTATGTAGTTTACCTAGTATGAGGTAGAGTGTGACAAAGTCAAGAGTATATGCCCCTGACTTTTACCTTGGAGCCAAGGACAACACAGCCAGGCACACATACTGTGTTTGTCTGTCTTGTCCTGTTACATCACTGCTCCAGAGTCATGGCTATTCGTGCTTATAAACTTAGGCTTGTTCTTATATTCAGGATCCAGAATTTCCGCATTATGTGATTTACCAATGCAAATAAGGTAACCTGACAACACGGAGTTGTAAAAATTGTAGTATTCCTGATGCCATTGTGATTTTACTGCCAACTTGGTCTGGAAACAGAAAGACTAACTTAAAAATAACTCTAGAAAATGTCCTGAAAAATACATAGCCTCCCTTGGGCACAGCTCAGATTTTGTACAGGGAACAAAAACAGAACCAAACCAACACTAGCATTACTTACCCTGTTTTCTGCTTAAAAAAAAAGGGCGGTGCCTGTGGCTCAGTCGGTAAGGCGCCGGCCCCATATACCGAGGGTGGCGGGTTCAAACCCGGCCCCGGCCAAACTGCAACCAAAAAATAGCCGGGCTTTGTGGCGGGCGCCTGTAGTTCCAGCTACTCGGGAGGCTGAGGCAAGAGAATCGCTTAAGCCCAGGAGTTGGAGGTTGCTGTGAGCTGCGTGAGGCCACAGCACTCTAACTCTGTCTCTACAAAAAAAAAAGAAAAATGGTCATTATCCTACGAAAGTCGGCTGCTCTGCAATTAGAACTGCTCTGAAATCAAATCCAGAAATGACAGTGTAAATGAATATTATTTATTTAATTGGCATGTTTTTAATTGACATATATAATAGTGCTGAAACAAAAGAACTGCCAGCCTTGGTTTCTATACTAAATGACCTCTGAGTTATTTTGTCATCAATAGACTTACTAAACCAGTGGTTCTCAATCTTCCTAATGCCACGACCCTTTAATATAGTTCCTCATGCTGTGGCGATCTGCAACCATAAAATTATTTTCATTGCTACTTCATAAGTGTAATTTTGCCACTGCTATGAATCGTAATGTAAATATATGATATGAGGGATGTGTTTAGGTGACCCCTGTGAAAGGGTCGTTCAACCCCCAAAGGGGTCACAACCCACAGATTGAGAACCACTGTACTAAACAAACAAAAACAATAAAAGGAATTATCTAGGCAGAGAGAAAAAGAGCCTAGATGAAAACAGAAATTACAGTGGCAAGAAAACATGAGAGAAAGCAAATATATAGGATAAATAGAAATGAAATTGACCATATAAAACAGTATTGTAATAGTTTATGGTGATTAAAATATATATTGCGTTAGAATGCATGACAATAATGACACAGCAGAAAGATGGAAAGTAAATCTAAACTATTCTGTGTTTGCAGTCTTATGAAGTGGTAAAAATAAGTATTTGCATTTTTGTCAAGGATGCATGAGTTCAACCATGAAATTGTGCTTTCTAAAAGCCCAGTGAACATGGCTGACTGTTCCCAGGTCAGCTTCTTTCGATGTCACTCACTTAGCACATTGCCACTTTCTTCCACGCATCCTTCCACTTCTGCATCCTCTATAAATGTTCCAGGTCAGAATTCAAGGGCAGAGTAGTCTCATTATTTTCTGTGTCATCTGAGCAGTCAACTTGCAGCAAGTCAAGACTTTGTAAGATTCATTGCCTTCTAGAGCAAGACCAACAGCTGATGTCTAGATGTTTCTCTCATCATCCCTTCAATATGCCACCTCTCTGACGTGGACCATTAAAGTCTTTTACCTGGCTGGATGGTGTGTAGTAAAACCCTCACTCGTGTTACTCATTCATCTCTCTTCTTCTCTCCTCCACTCAGCACGCTTCTTCTCCCTTTTGCAGATCTGAGGAGCAAGCATATTTTACTTACTTCTATTCATTTTCCTCTCAATTCAATCTGCTTCTTTTGAGCAAGGAATATCCTTTCAGGAACATGTTCTCATTCCATTCCAGCAGATCTGGGAGACAGTGATGAGCTTCTGTTTATATTTATTTGTTGAAATTGATATTTTTTTAATTTGTGGACTGGTCATCATGTTCTGTGCATCTTTGTATCTGTCATTTCCTATACATTTCAAACCATTTCCTTCTCTCTCAATATTGACGTAGATAAAACAGAGACTTGAGTCAGATTGCCTTCCTTCAAAATCCCAGCTCCAGGGACCGCGAAATAGCCACAGCCATTTTTCATAATTTTTCCTCATCTTTAAAGTGACAATAAAGGAAATAGTAGTATCTATTCTTATTTGGGATTTGGGGTATTTTATTTGAAGTAATATAAATAGAACTCTTAATCACTTTTGCCAAACTGTCAATAAATACTGGCTTTTGTTCTCATTCCTTCTTTGTTATTTCTTCTCTTAGCTGCCCTGTTTTATGGTTGTATGTGATGATTTTTTAAAATTTCCTTCACATTTAAGTTTAGCAATTTTTCCAATCTCTGGCTAATTTGTTTTTTTTTTTTAAACAGAGTCTCAAGCTTTCACCCTGGGGAGAGTGCTGTGGCATCACAGCTCACAGCAATCTCAAACTCTTGGGCTCAAGCAATTCTCTTGCCTCAGCCTCCCAAGTAGCTGGGATGACAGATGCCTGCCACAGCATCTGACTATTTTTGTTGTGGTTGTTGCAGTTGTCATTGTTGTTTTAGGTGGCCCAGGCTGGAGTTGAACCTGCCAGCCTCGGTGTATGTGGCTGGTGCCGTAACCACTGAGCTACGGGCACTGCCCGATCTGTGGCTAACTTGAACAAAAAATTTTCCCTGTGTCAATTCCCAATTTTTCTCTCTATGCATGCTGTTCTCTTGTCACTCCACTTCTGCCTTTAAATGCTGCAGAAAACAGTTTTCTTTCCCACCTACAAGCTCTTCCAAAGGTGCCTGTTTTATCCCCTGTAAGTGGTGTTCTCTGTAACCTCCCTGTCTTCATTTCATCTCTCCTTCCATTTCTACCCTGTCCTATCACTTTCTTCTCTAGCAGGGAAGGTGAAGTGAATCTGCAATGCTGATCATCTTAGGATACTTGCACAATGCACATACAGGTGAGCCTTGAGCAATGCTGCGTTTTTTTGAACTACGTTGGTCTATTTATATGCAAATTTTCTTCCTTCTTTGCCACCCCAAGGCAACAAGCCCTCCTTTTCTTCTTCCTTCTCAGCCTACTCAATATGAAGATTAAGAGAATGAAAATCTGTATGATGATTCATTTCCAGTTAATAAATATTGAGTGTGATTTCTCTTCTTATGATTTTCTAACAGTTTTTTCTAGCTTACCTTGTAAGTATAAAATATATAATACATACCACATACAAAGTACATGTTAATCAACTGTATATGTTATGGTAAGGCTTCTGAGCAGCACTAGGCCATTAGTAATAGTTAAATTTGGGGAGATATGGGGAATTTCAATTCCTGTGCAGGGTCAAGCCCTCCATCTCTCACCTTAATGTTGTTCAAAGGTCAATTGTATTTTGCATTTGAATGTCAAAGACCTTCAATGTCCTGTGTTTCTGATTTGGAAGCTACTTAATGCTCCCAACGTATACAAGCAATCTAGCTTTGAAGAGCTAAAAATTAAGTTGCACATGACAGGAAGAATGTTAGGAGGCATCCTGTTTGGCCAAGGATGAGCCTATGCTCTACCAGGTAATAAATTTAGCAGCAGTAGGATCTCCAAAAGGAAGTGAGGGCAGGAGAGGGCAACATGAGGGCACCAAGCTGGAGAGGGAGGGATAATGTGGCCAAAATCGGGAAACCACATAAAGGCACAGAAGTCAGATGCTATCTTCCCATATCCGCCAGTTATTAGCCTTAGTACACACAACCACACTGGGGGAAAAAATGCAAGTGATTGATTTATTTAGTCAGCACTTCAAAGACTATAATTTAAATATTTGGGGTTTGGTTTGGCAAATTGAAAATACCCTCACAAAACACTTTCACACCTAGATGTTTAATAGGGTCTTGATGCCTTTTTATTTCTATTACCAACACGGTTTCTGAGAAAATCCCTTTGATGTCAAGGAAGCCTTTCTATGTAACTCCTAAGAGTATTTGTTGTTTTTTTTCTAAGAAACAGGAAGTTGCTCACTTTCTTTGAAGAAAATAAACCAGAATGCTAAAAGGCACGTTTTGCAGGTCACGACTTCAAGCCCTAGGTAGAACAGAGGACTCCATCACTCATTCATTAACTGAGATAATGCCAGGAAGGCTATGTTAACCATTGTGATGAAAATGTGTCAAATGGTCTATGAAGCGAGTGTATGATGCCCCATGATCATATCAATGTATACAGTTATGATTTAATAATAAAAAAAAAATTCTACTGTACAAAGCCAGCCCGTTTAGCAAATGCAGGGCTGTTTTCCCTCCACCCTACGGGGAGCAAGATATTACTTTAGTTCTACTAGGACCTTGTGTGCTGAGAGGCTGGCTGAGTCTTGCGCTCAGGAACAATTCAGGAATTATTCAACTGAATTTCCTAATAAACTCACTAACTTTCAGAATCAGATAACTTTTACAAGCCATTACAGTCTAACAAAAGAGTATTTATACACACACACACACAAAACATACACATGTGTATACATACACACACTACAAGTTGAGTATCCCTTATCTGAAATGCTCGAGATGAGATGTACTGTGGAATTTAGATTTTTTTTGAATTTTGGAATATCTGAAAATATGTAATAAACTATCTTGGGGATTGGATGCAAGTCTAAACACAAAATTCACTTATATTTCGTACACACCCTATAACATAGCCTGAAGGTCACTTTATATAATACTTTTAATAATTTTGAACATAAAACCAAATTTTGACTATATCTTGACTTGGATTCATCATGTGAGGTCAGGTATCAAATTTTACACTTGTGACATCACATTGGTGCTCAAAAAGTTTTGGATTTTGAATTTTTGGATTAGGGATGCTCAACCTATATGTAGTATCATTTTATACGGCAGGAAGGAACTAAATATTCTTCAGTCTTTATAATAGACATCTGTGATGGAGGATACACAGAGATGCTTAGTCATATTCCTGTGTTCAGTGTTGTTTTGCCATGCAGCTCGCTGAGGAGAGAGTACATAGTGGGCATCAGATTCTCAGAGGAGTCTTTGAAACTTCCTTAGACAGAATAAGCTAGGAATACTGCACTAACAAATATAATCTAGAGTAACAAGGACTTAGCATACCAATATTTCATCTCCTCCTTATGAGTATATGTGCAATGCAGTTTGATTGGGGGTAGGAGAAGGCCACTCAAGGGTCCAGAATAATGGAAGCGCCACCATCTGGATCATGGCCTTCTTGGTTACTATGGCAGGGGAAAAAATAGCATGGGCATCTCCCATTTGTCCTTCTATGATTCCTATGATGCTCCGTAGGAATACTTGCCTATTCCACTTGCTTTAATTTGTTAGCAACAACTCATCATGTGACCCCCACCTAACAATAATATGTCTGGGAAGTATAATTTTTTGTTCGCCTAGAAAAAGAAAACCAGATATTTGTTTTGCAAGAAGAACTTCTCTCATGGACCCTAAGGAGACCTGTGATAATATATTTATCAAATAATATTATGAAAAATTACAGCCTCCATTAGTAGCTGAAACTCTGACGGGCAACATTACCTATGTATAAATGGATAAAAAAAACATGTAAAGGATCTGCAATTAAGTTATAGGGGTCTTGGAGTTTTTTTCCTACTAACATTTATACTTGTAAACTGAGAAAAAGGAGGACAGGACCTAGAAATGCAGCACAGATTATAGTAACAATTGTGTCTTTGGTCATGTAATTCCATTTAGGAAGATAAAAATGCTTTCAATAATGTACAGCATTTTAGTATAAAAACTATTTCAATTTTTGGACATAAAAGCATAAAATGATTAGAATTACAGCGGAAATAGATTGTTGACATGGGGAAAGTACTTTACAATTTCACTTACGTCATTTTGGAATTAAAGGAGATTTGAATGCACCAGGAAAGTCCATGCTGAAAGGCATTCCAGTTCAGAATGGTATACATGCCAATAATCATAATTATTACTATCTGGTAAAAAAGTCAAGGCTAAGATTAACACAACTTTGTAGTAAGAGGAGAACTTTGAATTTATTTTTATTGCCCAGGCTCTTTCTCCTCATAGCTACTGGAGTTATCTCACCATGTTCTTCTGTTTAAAACCTTTCCGTTCCCTGTCAAGTACAGACTGAAATGCAAACTCTCTGACACACACTCCAGAGTTCGAGGTCACGTTGCCCCTGCCTTCTTCCATTTAAGTCTGTATCATAACCTCTTCATTTCTGTATCATAACCTCTTCATTCCATTATCTTGGAACCCCACACTACTTCCTCTAGGCTGTGATCCACTGACTTTGGGTATTTTACATGTAGTTAGTAACCACCATGGAGGAAAATAATTAGCAAAAAACATCATTAAAATATTCTGGTTGTAATCCTGCAAAGAGAAACTTTTAACTGCAACATGCTTTCTTATTTGAAGTAAAAACAAAGAAAATTCATGCTTGAACTTTCACAGGCTCATTTGGATCTCATATTCCATTTTGTAAAAGCAGAAATGTAGACCATTAATTAAAGCCCTGCGTCTTTTATAAGATTTTTTTTCCCATTCTGTATGTTACAAATGCTACTAATAAATGAAATTCAAAAGTATATTAGTAATAACACCTTAATGTTATGATATATAGTAATATTGACACAGGAAAGAAATTCTCAATTCTGGGAATCACTTGAAGTGGGTCTTAGCTTCACACAAGAAGGAATTCAGGACTAGGCTGACAGTATAAAGTGAAAGTGAGTTTTATTTAAGAAATAAAAAAATCTACTCCACAGACAGTCGAATCTAGTTCTTCCTAAGGAGGAGAACTGCCCCCCCAGGAGTCATTTAGCCCCTCTTCTTAAGCAATGGCTTAATCATAGGCTAAAGAAGGGGGAAAATATTCATGTTATTGCTTGGAAAGAGGTAGTGTTTTTCTAGAATTAGGGTGATGCCCTCCTTTTGACTAAATATGGTTGAACTGGAAGTGTCACGGCGTCAGGTGCATGGTGGGAGTGGGAGGCCTTCTTAGAAACTTCTATGGCAATGAGATATATAATGAGCAGCAAGGTCAAGAAGTAATCGCTTGCTATCTTGGCTCTAACCAATTTACTTGTCCTGCCCCTCATCCAGTTTTGATCAGGGTGCTTCAAAATTTTGAGAATTCCTGACTCAGTTAAGTAACTCCTGCAACTATTAAGCATGCCTGAAACAGCACCTGCCCATTGCCTGCCTCAATATCATACCAAGATGATTAATAATAATTTTGTACTCCTCCTTCAGTCCCCTCCTTTCCACCCCTTTACTCAGTCAGTACAAATAATCTTCCATATGTTATTCCTCATCTTTCTCCACATTCATGTATCAAAATATGTAAATGTATCAATAAGCCTTTTTTCCCCCCACTAATAGTAGAAAACTCAACCCAAACTCATTTGGATGAAGAGCACATATGTAGCTCCAGGTAGGACTCAAATAATACACTAAGGATTCAGTCCCCCCCACCTTTCCCGAGTTGGTGGCTACTCAAAATGCTGTACTAATACTATTATCAGCTGTTGAATTCCTCAGTTCATTCTCTCACATGAAAGCACGAGACACTTGTGAAGTAGCAAAAGCAACCAGCTTTAAGCAAGTACACCTCCAGACAGGGAGGGGGCGCACCGAGGAAGATTAGCAAGCCATAGTGCAAGAGCACCCTCCAGCAGTGCGGGCAGGGTAGGGGTGGGCACACATCCCAGGGACAGTGACCCTGGGGTCTCTGTGCCATTACTTTTTCTCCTGTCTGGCCTCTCCTCCTTTGTGATGTTGCTTATTATTTTTTTATTTCCCTTGATCAACACAGATGTTGTCCCCTTCCTGCTGTTGTGTGGAGGAAGTTTTCCACCTTCTGCGGTGTCTGGAAACCCCAGGGGGTGGGGGAACTGTACAGTATAATGATTCTGGTGTTGTGACTGTTATGTTTCGTGTGATAGTTGTGCCCCCTCATCTTGTTATTGTGACATTGTGTTCTCTTACTCAGCCTCGCATCTGTTCATGTGCTTTCGTGTTCCCTGCTCATGTCTCACTCCCCTTACACTAACACCCCACACTCTGGGACACGTGTGGCTACTCTTACCTGGTGGTGTGTTTGCTTACTCAGTAGCCCATTTGTTTGCCCAGCCTGGTCCGTACTTCCCCTGTTCATGTCTCAATATCCCACCTGTGCTAACACCACCATCACCAGTGTGCCCTTCTCCCGCCTGGGCTGAACATCCTCAAAGCACCTCCACCCAGTGTGCCCACTCAAGGCCTTCACTGCCGCAGACTTAACATGCAATTTCAAGTCTGCGAATCTCATTCTGTGCCATCCCAGACATAGACTGTGCCTTGCCATGCCCAGGATTGCTCAATAGTTATTTTGGCATCTATATGGTCACCACTACTCCTTAGAGGCAGGGATTATACACGTGTCTTATCTATTTATGTTTACACCCTCTGATATCCCCTGTGATGACTGATTACATGTGTCAACTTGATTAGAACACAGGGTGCACAGATATTTGGCTAATCATTATTTCTGGGTGTGCCTGTGAGGAGTGTTTCTGGATGAGATTAGCTTTTGAATGGGTCATCTAAGCCAAAGAGATGCTCTTCCTCAATGTGGGAGGGCACCATGTAATCCACTGAGGGTCTAAGTACAACAAAAAAAAGAGAGGAGAGAATTCAAGCGGCATCTGTGGCTCAGTGGGTAGGGCACTGCCACTGAGGGTGGTGGGTTTGAAGCTTGCCCCGGCCAAACTGCAACAAAATATAGCTGGGCATTGGGGCGGGTCTTTAGTCACAGCTACTTGGGAGGCTGAGGGGAGAGGATTGCCTAAGCCCAAGAGTTGGAGGTTGCTGTGAGCTGTGACACCATGGCACTGTACCGAGGGCAACAAATTGAGACTGTCTCTTAAAAAAAAAAGAAAGAAAGAAAGAGAGAATTCACATGTGCCCTATTTTCTCTCTTTCTCTCTCTCTGAATGCTTGAGTTGCAACATCCATCTTCTGCCCTTGCCATCAGAAAGTTCCTGATTCTCAGACTTTGGAAACTTGAACTGAGGCTACACCACCAGCTTTCCTGGGTATCTAGCTTGCAAACAGCCAATTTTGGGGCTTCTTGGCCTCCTTTTTTTTTTCTTTTTGAGACAGAGTCTCATTATGTTGTCCTCAGTGGAGTGTTGTGGTATCACAGCTCACAGCAACCTCAAACTCTTGGGCTTAAGCTATTCTCTTGCCTCAGCCTCCCAAGTAGTTGGGACTACAGGAGCCCGCCACAAGACCCAGCTATTTTCTTTGTTATTGTAGTTGTCATAGTTGTTTAGCAGGTCTGGGCCGGGTTCAAACCCACTAGAACTGGTGTATGTGGCCAGTGCCCTAACCCCTGAGCTATGGGCACCAAGCCAACTTTTTGGCCTCCTTAATTGCACACGCATACACAAAATAATTTATATATATATTATATATACATATAACAACATATGTTTATGTATATTCTTCTGTTGTTTTTTTTTTTTTCCTGGAAAATCCTAGTTAATATATCCCCTTAAACACATTTGTAGTTTAAAGGATTAGATAATGCCCTTCCACATTGAGGAAGATCATCTCCTTAACTTAGTTGACCCGTTCAAAAGCGAATCTCATCCAGAAATACCCCTAAAGTGATATTTATTGTGTTGAATTGCCAAACTGAAACCAAGATCAACACCATGAACATATGGGGTCTCATTCTTGCTCAGGCTGGTGTCCTTGAACTCCTGAGCTCAAGCAATCTACCCACTTTGGCCTCCCAGAGTGCTAGGATTGCAGGAGTGAGCAACCTGCCTGGCCACTCACTTGTGTTGCTTTGAGTCTATAACTCTGCAAAGCAATTAGTATTCCCCAATTAAAAGTATTTACCTTTGCCTTGACAAAAGATTCCATTTCTTTTTTTAAAATCCAATTTCCATACTGCCTCTAGAATTTTTTAATGTTTCCTAGAAAGACATTCATCCATATTTTGTAGATACAGCCCTATTGCATGTTGATATTTGGAAAATGGCCAATTAATTCTTTCATTGTGAACTTGGGCATGCAAATTTAAAGACTGGGTAGGTAAATTTTCTAGCTCCATTTTCAATTTTTTTATTCCTAGAGAATGTGAATGTCTTTGTGATTAAGTGATCTAAAATATATTTTTCTATCAAATTAAAAAAAACAACTCAGATCATTTATCTGAGTGGATGTATTCATGACTCAACTTTCATCTAATATCATTTTTATCTGAATTTGTAAATGGGTGAGCTGTTTGAAATTAAGCTCCTCTCACTCATCACATAATTGTGAGAGCAATGTAATATGTTATTGTAGGAGAAGAGATTATACTAAGTAGACTTTAACATACTTGTGTTTTATCTGTGGAAGACAGTAGAGAAATGACGAGGGAAGTGATCTGAGTACCTACATTTATTCTGACTGAATTTCATAGGTATGCTGTTTCTTACTTCAATTTTTTTCTCCACAGGAATTTCACTGTGTCACAAAACTGCCAGATACTTAGCATAGCAGGTAATACATGAGAGAATCTGTTTGTAGTTAGAAGGATCTTGGTAGGCGACTTAAAATGCACTTATGTTTCTTAAGAATTCCTCTAGTGTTTCAAAATCTTTAAAAATCAATCATTTTTCAGTAATTCAGTAATATCGTCAATGATTTCATATTTCAGTTAAAATAACAAAAGCAGAAGCCCAAAGAGGTAAAAATACACCCATAAGCCAAGGAGCCCGAATTAGCCCACAATTCATGGTCCAAGGCTACAAAATATTGGTTGCAAAATCATTCCTCCAAGAAACTGTTGAATAAAAACATGGTTAAATAGTCTTATGTTCATCTTCATTTCTAACTGTTCTTCTGTTTTTCTTAACTACATTTTAAAAGTTATAACCTCCTTTATTAAACCAGGTATTTACCTATAGGCCTTATTCACCTTTGTATCCTTAGTGACTGGCAGAATGCTTGCAGGTAACATGTTTGTATAACCTAATGTGTTTTTTTTACCTGAAAATTATTTTCAGATAATTGAGCTTTATCCTCCCACTTCCGTATCAATTGATTAGAGTGATATATTAGGATATCATCATTTTACAGATGAGGAAACAAGGTCAGAACAGCTCAATTACTTGTCCAAGGCCACACAAATAAGTAAAAGGAGGAACCTACACTTTATCAATCCAAATCTTCCAATTTCTAGCCTGGAGCTTTTCCGATGCCTTCCAGAGGTGGCTCAAGACCTTGGATGGGATCATTACTTACTCTTCGTATTGGTAAACAATGACTCAGGGCAAGTAACCCCACATGGTATTGTGTCTGTAATCAAAGAGCCATTTTTTTGTTTTTTCTTCTTTTTCTGCACTCTCTATCTTAGGCCATTTTGTACTGCAGTAACAGAATATCACAGATGGAGTAATTTATAATGATTTCTTGCTGTGTCATCCCATGGCAGAGGTGGGGGGCAGCAAAATCATCATTTTATAAGGAACCCATTTCTGCAATAACAGCATTAATAGATGTCAAGGACCTCCATTTATGCCTCATTCCTAACACTGCTGCATTGGGGATCAAATTTCTAACGTGTGAACTTTGGGGAACATGTTCAAACAGTACCTTCCTCCATGTCCAATTAATGCTAATTTTTAAATATCTTTAACAATGATCTCCTTCTTTCCATGGTGCTCTTGGCCCATCCTAATTCAGATACTCTTCCTGTTTCCTTACAATAAAGTCAGTAGTCCCCTTGTTTATTTCTCTGCCTTTAGTGTCTCACCCACCTTTCCCTTCATTCAGTGCCTTTGAAAATATTAAGTATTTCTTACTTGTCAAACACAGCATTAGGTAGCATAGAATCATGGGTGAATGAGAAACATCTCTGACCTTTTACAAGAAGTTCACTGCCTAGCAGGGAAAACAAACACCAGGAACAAATAATTTTAACTCAATATTTATAAGTGCAATGAAAGAAATACATAGCCACAGGAACGCAGAGGGTATCTTAAAATTGTTACCATGGTTTTATTCTCAAAGCAGATTTGATCTTAACAATACTTCAATGGTAACAACTTGTCTCCAACAAGGGTTATAGACACAAATGCCTGTGGATGTCCAGCAGGTGCACCTATGCGGGAAGTGGACAGGGAATGAGGGGAGTTTGCAAAACCGTGATGGACTGCGGAGTATGTGCCTGGACTAACGGGTCAGCAACCATTCAGCTCTAGCCAATTGGAGTGAGGCCCAATGTGTTAAAATGTAGTTTTACCCTCTCCCACCCTCCCCCTACACACCAAGAGAAGCTGAAAGTCTAGAATTTTATCTGTGGTCTCTCAATTATTAAAGTATTTTATATTTATAATTTAAATTAAAAGTAATAACCCTAAAACGCCAAAAAACAAATACTACAAAACAAACTGAAACACATCTGAGGCCAGTTTGAGACCTTTGGCCTATGGAGTGAGTCAGAAATTTGATAATGGTTTAGCAGGACTATTCTGATTTGGAGGATTTCATGAGATTGTAATCAAATTGTCATCATGGCTGCAGTCAGCTGAAGACTTGGCTGGAGTTCAAAGAACTGTTTCTAAGCTCACTCATAGAGCTATAAGAAGGTCTTAGTTCCTGTTGATATGAACCTGCTTGTGACATGGCATCTGGCTCCCCCCAAAAGAGTGGTTAAGAGAGAGACAAAGAGAGGAAAGATCTACAATACCTTTTGAAAACCTAGCCTTGGGAGTGACACGCCATCTTGTCTTCTACATTCTATTTGTCATACAGACCAACCCTGATAAAATATGGGCAGGAAGTACCCATGGGCACCAAAACTAGAAGGAAGGGATCTTTGGGGCTATTTAAAAAACTATCATGGTCTCCTATAGCCCCCAACAACTCATGTTCCTAGGGTAGGTTATTTTGAGAATAGGTTGGAAAAGAAGTTACAGCTTCTGGTAAAGAAGAAGGTATAACTATACAAACTTTTGATAAAACCTCAGCAAGATCATAGCTGGTTCCTCAGAGTACTTGTTCAAGGCTCTATGTGTGTAAACATTTTTGGGGTGTGCCTCACAGATTCTCCTAATAAAACAATAAGTCTGCAGGGTATAGTGGCTCACGCCTGCAATCCTAGCACTCTGGAGGCCAAGGAGGGTGGATTGCCTGAGCTCAGTAATTAGAGACCAGCCTGAGCAAGAGTGAGACTCCATCTCTAATAAAAATAGAAAAACTGGCTGAGCGTTGTGGTGGGCACCTGTAGTCCCAGCCACTTGGGAGGCTGAGGCAAGAGGATCGCTTGAACCCAAGAGTTTGAGGTTGCTGTGAGTTATAATGCTAGGGCACTCTATCCAGAGTAAGACTATCTCTCACTAAAATAAAATAAAATAGTAAATCTACAGAAGTTAAAGGTTTTTTCCTATAATTGTCTCAACAGAATTCAAAGCTAGAGAAGGATTTTTCTCAAATATATTTGTTGGGGTGGCTTTTATTTAATGGAACAAATTCCAGTGAGTTTCACAAGAGACTCACAAAGTACTTAAAAAAATTATATTCATAGACATGTTCCCTCAGCTGGGAAATATAGATAGTTTGCCAAGCTTGGAAAGTAAGGGATAGAAACACTACAAAATGAAAAGTGGCTTTTGGATCACCAAATTTGTACAATCAGGAGGTTGGCTAAAAAATGTACTCAAGTGCAAACACATGCAACTTTTCATGGGGAAATGAAGGATAAATCAGAGGGTGGAACCAAGAATCCATAACCTCAGGCTAAAGGCCATAGAACATTACTTCTAGGTCATAAGTCCTAATCAAGGAACTGCCAGTTTGTGCCCAGCCAACTTCACATTGCTATGAATTGGAAATCCATGATCTTCCCATTTTCACCTCTTTAAATGTCTATAGCCTGCTCTTGTTAGATATTGGGTATTTAAGGGGAAAATAACTTGCTCCTTTTGTTTGTAAATCTTGGATTGAAAGGAACAATAATTAAGGAGCTAAACTGAAAGAGTCACACTCAGTAAGCTTCATCCATGACTAGACCATAGTTAAACAATGACACTCTGTACTCTGAGATCAGACTGTTACAGGATGAGATGTTGGGGCCTTTGGAGGGGGTGAATATATTTTGCATGTGTGCTTCCTGCTGTATCTGGCTGGTCACACAGACCTCACAAGATACAAAGTAGGAGAGTTCTGAAAACAATCATAAATATTGGGAAGTGGGGGATCTCTGGAAACTATCTTGGAAGATGCCTACTTCAAGTGTTATGCTTTAAAAAATAAAATGGACCACACACAACAATTTATACATAGTAGATGAAAATGTATACAGCTTATGAATTTCTCTATATGATCTCTAAATTGATGATTAATAAAATAACAAGTTACCTATGACTGAATAGAGTTCCCTCAACCTTTTCCAACTTCTATAGATCCCCAGAGAACTATCTTTCAATCATCAGTAGCCAATAGAATATGGGCTTTTTATTTGAATTGCATGTCTTCAGTGGACAGGGTAGTTAGAACCACTGCTATAAAAAAATTTGGGCAAGAGTCCTGTGAAGTCCATCCAGGTCATGATACCAAGACATTAACTTTGACTCCAGTGACTGCTATGAGTAGAACAAAGGGCAAAGTTTGGGTCAGCTATCTTTGAATCAAGGGAGATGTAAAGGTGTGTCATACTAAAGTTTGTATCTGTCATCTATATTTTGCTTTCTTCCTGTAGAAGGACTCAAAATAAGTTTCAAGAGTCTAGAAAGGCTTCATGGATGTCCAGGCTATAGGAGTACAATTCTGTCAGCTTTCACAGGCTGTTATAATTGAAAGGATATTGCAATATGTTAGTGAACAGAATTTTAACTAATGATCCATTTTAAAGGTCCTTTCATTTTTTTTTTATTTTTAGACAAAGTCTTACTCTGTCACCCTGGGTAGAGTGCCTTGGTGTCATACCTCACAGCAACCTCCAACTCTTGGGCTCAAGCGTTTCTCTTGCCTCAGCCTCCCAAGTAGCTGGGACTTTGGGCGCCCACCACAACGCTCAGCTAGTTTTTCTATTTTTAATACAGATGGGGTCTCACTCTTGTTCAGGCCAGTCTCAAACTCCTGAGCTCAAGTGATTTCAGCCTCTGCCTAAAGGTAAGTCACTGTGCATTGCCTGAAAGTCCTTTCTCATCTCATTAGAATGTAATCATTTTGATGCCAGCCCCAACCCTCTGAAGTATTTCAGCAGATAACACCCTGCAATACTCCTTCAGCTGACAAGCTGGAGATAGGACTTCAGACAAGGTTAAAAAGCTGTGTCAGTGCCTTTGCTTGACCTTGGTTATTGAGGTTGCACGTGGTGGCTTTGCATCTTCATGTCAATGTCTCAAATACACAAGGATATAGGCAAGTCCAAAAGTCTTAGGTACAATTCACATAGCTTCTACCCTCAAGATTTGTGATTTTCTTTTTAAAGTTAGAACTCCCAAATTTTTCAAGGGAGCTAATCTTTTTAAAGCCACGTTAGAGGCCCTTTTATTTGGTGTGGGCTTCAGAGAGACAGAAAAGCAAAATAAAAGTATCAAGTAAGGTCCCTCAAATTGTCGCGAGGAGCAGGTGATTTCCGTACATATTAACCAAGTGCAATTATTAGTCAAAATGCAAAATCGCATCAATCTGACTTGTTGGCTTCCCAGGGCAGCTGTGAGGCCAATGTGGAGGCTTCCCAGCCTGAGCCTGCACATGTTTGTATCTGCAATTTCTTTTTTCTCATGAAGTTTATTGAGTAAGGAACAAATGGCATCAAGTGGATCGTGATTTTGTTCTTTCGACTTTTTGGGATTTTGTTCATTCTAGTTTTTAAATTTTCTCTGCCTTTCATAGGAAAGCAAGGGCATTCTCTTTCACCCTCCCCAGGTCCTTCTCCTGCCTTTACTCCCTCCCGCTCCTTTGCTGTAATTCTGCCATAACTGTCCTGTTTCCACATCATCTGCCAAAAGAAAACTCTACACAGTTTCCCAATTGCCACATTTGTACCCCTTTACCCAGGTTTCTCCTCTGTGTGTGTGTTTTTTTAAGGAAAAACAAAAATACAACCATCCTTTTAAGAAAATAAAGCTCTTTAAGGGTCTTTAAAGAGACTCTTTGGTGATGTTAATGCTTGTGTCTCAAGCGGCACTGCATCAACTGTTACAGTCAGATGATGAGCCATTCTCTTCCAATCTGCAGAGAAGGCAGTTCTGTTTGGTATTTATTGATGCTAGCAGCTTATCAAATTCTTGCTCTCCTCTTCCTCTGGAAAGAGTTTATTTCCTAAGTTCCCTTGCAATTAAGTGTGACCTTGTGACTGAGCTTTAGCCAAGGACCACGGATAGTAATAAAATAGCACCCAGAGACAAGTGCTCCCCCATACTCTTCCTCCGTCTGGCTGGGCTGGGGAAGAGGCCCCCAGGATGACCCTGGAAACCACCAGGGCAGTAGAAGATGGCAGTGCTTCCGTCACTCTGCATCTCTGAAGGATTGTGTAAAGGAGTGTCAGTCAGCCTCTGTTCATCCATCTAGTAAATATGAGTAAGAACATTGTTTTCAGGCCAGTATATATTTCTGGCCTTTTTTGCCACAGAAGCTAGCATTATTCTAACTAATACGATAGTATCTTAATAATATAACTGTCATTCTTTGAGTCATATGTACCATTCTTTTCTAATGACCCAAGCTTATAAAACCACTGATTGGTGGGATTACACCTGCGGTGCATCTTACAAGGGTATTTGTGAAACTTAGTAAATGCAGAATGTAAATGTCTTAACACAATAACTAAGAAAATGCCAGGGAGGCTATGCTCACCAGTGTGATAAAAATGTGTCAAACGGTCTATAAAACCAGTGTATGGTGCCTCATGATCGCATTAATGTACACAGGTATGATTTAATAAAAAAAAAAAAAACCCCAAAACCACTGTTCTTTCTTCAATATATCTTGGATATCTTTGCTGATAGTATAAGAGGCTTTGTGACTCTCTTTCCTTTCTTGCTATCTCAACTTTATTTTTATTTACATGTGTAACTTATATCTGTACAGAATCCACTATTTTCCTATTGGATTCCCCATTCTTTTTTTATTTCATGACTGCAACTATTATTTCCTTCCTAGACTTTTTCAGCAGCAATTTAAAGTTACTACATACAATTAAATTGTCTATCTTCTCATTCATGTATAAAGGTTGGGTGAGACAAATGTAAAGAGTAATTATTTTATATGGAATCTTGTAAAATGCTACATGACATCATATTGAAACAGTTGCTCACTTCTTTTATTGGGCCAAGATATTACAAGTATCATTTGACTATATACAATATCTTGTTTTTAAAATTACAATGTTGGGTTTTCTTTTCCAAAGAAAAATGGTTCTAGGCTGCTTTCCCCTTCTAAATGGCAGCAGGGTGCTTTAAGAATGTATTCTTACTTTAATTTTTTTCTTATAAAAGTAAACTGTGTTTGATATAAAGAATTCAATAAAATAGAAGTAAAACTTGACTTTCTCTCCTAAGACTGAGATTACGTAAAGTTCAATGCCTTCTTCCCCTAAAATATGAACTATTAGAGTACAAGTAACAGTGATATTGAAATAAGATATGGTAAACAGAGGTAGTGCCTATTATAAACAAAGTATCAACATTCTTTAGGGACCACTTTAAAGAATACTTGATTCTTTACATGAGACTGGATATTGCTGTCATGTGTGAGAAAGTCTAGTAGGTGGATAACTGGGAAGGAGAGTGGAGTCTTTATTTGGGGGAGACAGTATTTGTGAACTGACATAAAAATTGCTTGTGATGCCTGAGAAATCTGCAAGAGGGACCTGAAACCTTGCTCCATTGTTGCAGGTTGCTAAGAGAGCATGGCTTTAAAGTTGGGAAGAAAAATTAGAAGGACTGGCTCCTGAAAGGAAAGGAAAATAGATCCCACTTGATTCTGCAGAGCCAGTTTTGGTGTGTAGAAGGCACATAAATATGGCCGTGCATATGATGGTCCTTTCCAACACGGAGCAAAGACATGTGCACATCAGAGGATTGCAGGTGGAATTCAGTGAGTGGGACTCAGTTGGAATATGTAACCTAGTCTCAGGGTTGAGAAGTACATTGGGCACCCATTTGCAGTTGTATTTTGTCACTAGAGCCTGTTGGGCCTCCATCATCTGAGATCTAGACAAAGGCCTAGGTAGGTCGTGATGACTCAACAGAAACAGGATGGCAAATTTGTGACCATCAACATGGGAGGTCGCATAAAAGACATAATTTGTATACAGAAAGGGAAAGTCAACTTTCAAGAGACAGCCCTCTTCCAGCATGAACATGAGACTATTAACCACAGAGGAGGGGCAGGAGTTTGCAACAGGAGACCATAATCCTCCCTTCCCAACCACTCACCACCACATACCCTGGCAGTAAAGCTGCATTTTTACCCTTGAGAAGAAGCGGCAATGGTGTGCTGGTATATGTTTAACAACTGGTCCTCTGGAGGGAAAAATGGGATTTGAAGTGTTTGATGGCTGCCATACTCCCATCATTGCCAATTTCAAGCTCCAACAGGACAAACTCACTGAACTTTGAATTAGGAAGAAATGTACACACAATAGGCTCTTGTTAGCTAGTTCACCCTGGTATTATTGCACTATTGGAAAAGGCAATAGCTTTGAGTAGTATGTGAGATTATAGTTTTAGTATGGAAAATCTTAAGACTTAAGATAAATGAGATTGTTTTATCAATTGAATGCTGTGGCACCAGATTGAGGAGTGAGGAGTTGCTTGTTAGGATTTCTGATAGATAATAGGAAGGAGATATAGGTAGAGAATAAATGGTGGCAGCTACTGATAAAATAAAAGTTTTTTTCATGTTTATAAATTAATGAATGGGATTTTTAATCAACCTAGTCATAGAATTCTTGGATACTTAGCCATGTAGTAACCAAGAGAGAAAAGTCACCAAAGAAGGACCCCCAAAGAAAGCTTAAAGGGAGCTAAATTAAAAGAATTGAAATTTTTAGTGTACAAGCCTTTCACTTTCTTGGTTTAGTTTTTCCAAGTATTGTATTCTTTTTGATACTATTACAAAAGGAATTATTTGTTTAATTTCCTTTTTAGGTAGTTCATTGTTAGTGTATAGAGATACAACTGATTTTTGTATATTGATTTTATATCCTACAGCTTTACTTAATTCACTTATTAATTTTGATAGAGTTTTTATTTTCTTTTTTTTTTTCTGGTGTGGAGTCTTCAGGATTTTCTGCATATGAGGTCATGTCATATGTCATCTGTGAACAGAGGTAATTTTCCTTCTTTCATCCTGAAGAGTTGTCAAGGGTTGTTGGGGAGGGAGAAATGGAGAATTGTTGTTCAATGATTTTAACTTTTCAGTTATGTAAGATGAATAAGTTCTAGATATTTGCTGTACAACATAGTGCCTATAATTAAAAATACTATATTATGCACTTAAAAATTTCTCAAGAGGGACCAAAGGAAGAGAAGTGAGAGCAGAGAAATAAATCCATGCATTTATGGTCATTAAATCCTTGAAAAAATTGCAAAGAACATACAATGAAGAAAGGACAGTTTCTTCAATAAATGACAAGACAGGGTCCATATGCAGAAGAATGTAATTGGATCCTTATCTCACACTGTATATAAAAATCCACTCAACGTGGATTAAAGACTCAAAGATAAGACCTGAAATTGGAAGCCTACAAGAAGAAAACACAGAGGGAAACCTTCCTGACATTGGTCTAGGCAATAATTTTTTTAGGTATGTCCCCAAAAGCACAGGTAACAAAAGGAAAAACAGAAAAATTGATTGCATCAAATTAAAATGCTTTTGCCCAAGTAAGGAAACAATACAGTTTTGCAAACCAAATTTCTGATAATGGGCTATTATTCAAAATATATAAGGAATTCAGACAACTCAATTACAAGAAAACAAAGAACCTGACTTAAAAATGTGCAAAAGGACTTAAATAGACATTTCTCAAAAGACATAAAAATGGCCAATAGGTATATGAAGAAATGCTCCAGATTGGTAATTATCAGGGAAGTGCAAAGTAAAATTGCAGTTAGATATCATCTCACGCTTATTCAACTATTATCAAAAAGACAATAACAAGTACTGGAGAGGATGAGGGGAAAGGGAAACACGTATACACTGTTGGTAGAAGTGTAAATTAGTACAGCCACTATGGAATACAGTATGGAATTTCTTCAAAAAAATAAAAATTGAGGTATCATATTATCTGGCAATACCATTCTGGGTATATATCCAAAGGAAATAAAATCTGTATGCCAAAGAGATGTCTACAATCTGATGTTCATCAAAGTATATGGAGTCAACCAAATGTCCATCAGTGGGTGAATGGATAAAGAAAATGTGTGACATACATACAATGGAGTACAACTCAGACTTATGAAAGAAGGAAATCCTGTCATTTGCAATAACGTGGAAGACATTAGGCTAAGTGAAATAAACCAGGAACAGAAAGACAAGTACTTACATGCAGAATCTAAAAATATTGATTTCACAGAAGCAGAAAATAGAAGCGTGGTTGGTAGGGCTGGCTCAGAGGAGAGAAAATGGAGAGATGTTGGACAACTGGTGAAATGTTTCGATTAGAATGAATAAGTTCCAGAGAACCATTGTCCTTCATGGTCGTTATAGTTAATAATAACATATTGTGTACTTGAAAGTTACTTAGAGATCTTAAACATTCTTATCACATAAAAAAAAAGCATGAAAGGTGATGGATATGTTAATTAGTTTGAATTAATCATGTTATGATATGTACATATGTCAAAACATCATATATGCCATACAATATACAATTTTTGTTTCTCAATTATAACTTAATAAAACTGGAGTAAAATTCTTAAGAGGATAAGTTACACATTAAGGGTTCTTACAACAACAAAAATCAAAACAAAATGAAACAAAAAACCAAAAATGCACAAGGAAACTTTTGGAGGTGATGGTTAGGTCTATTGCCTCAATTATGGTAATGGTTCCATGGGTTTATGCATGTGTCCAGATTCAGAAAATTGTGTACATTAAACATTGGTCATTCCCTCTTTGAAAAATCCAAACTCCTTTGCATGGTTGTGGTAGACACAATAATATCCCCCTTCCAAAGTTATCCAAGTTCTAATGCTCAGAATCTGAGAGAATACTTTAGGTACATGGTAAAAGTGAATTAAGGTTGCAGATGAAATGAAGTTGCCAGTTAGTTGACTACAACATGGGGAGAGTATCCTGGCCCAATGTAATCACAAAAAACCTTTTAAGTAGAAGAGAGGAAAAAGAGAGAGTGGGAGAATGTGATGCAGTGTGAGAAAGATGATCACCTGACCACTGCTGGCTTTGAGGATGGAAGGGTCTGTGAGCCAGGGAGGGCAGGCAGAGTAGGAATTCTCTTCTAGGGCCTCTAGAAAGGAGCACAGCCCTGCCAATGCTCTGCTTGTAGCCTAAGGAGACCCATTTTTTACTTCTGATTTCTGGAACTATAGGGTAATAAACTGTACACTGCTTTAAGCCACGGAATTTGCACAATTTTACTGCCATCACATTAGAAAACTATGTTACAGCTCAGAGGAGTCTGTACGACTTGGCCATTGCTTCCCTCTGCAGGCCATGTGTGCCTCTCCTGCATGCACTGGGCTCTGGCCATCCTGGCTTCTCTTTGGCCTTCTATGCTGAGCTCTTGGCCAGGCTCAGAGCTTTCTTAAATCCCTTTACCACTGCCTGGTGTCTTAGTTCGGTTTCTCCTAGGAGGAAACTCTAAGAAATGTATTTGAGTTCAAGGCATTTATTTGGGAAGTTGTTCCAAGAAAGGCAGGTAGGAGAATGGGAGACTGGGTCCCAGGATCAGCAAGTATCAATGAGGGGCAAGTAATGAGCAGGTCACTGCCATGGACAGCTGGAGCTCACTCCTTCTGGGGAAGTCTGGAAAGCAGCATAGAACAACCCCATATGCAGCACATATTTTAGTCACTGAATATTCATTGAGCAAATAAATAGAGAACAAATTCAATAGAATTTTGCTCCTTTGCTATATTTGCAAATTTGTTAAATTTGAGGTCATGTTTTTCTTCTCTGTGCTAAATGCCTCAAAGTGACCACTGGGGCTTTCTATTTAATCACTTAATCCCTTAACTCCAGCTGACTTTGTAGAACAAATAGAGGTGGGGGAGCCTCTCATGATCGCTTAGAAAAATCTTTCAGTATAGAAATAGAGGTTGGGAAATGGACAAATACTAAGCCAGAGAGAAGAGGTGTATGTTCATTGGAAAAATTCCCTAAGAGATTTTGAGATGCACCTTTTCCTATGATACTGACATGAAATGAGCTAAATTATTATCACAATTTCATTATTCACTTCAAGGAATTACTGCTTTTAGTTTTTAAGCAATGACCTTTTCTGGATGTGAAACACTTACCAACAACTTTCCATTTCTGTATTATTTTTTGCATCATTTAAGCTTCTGGTCTTACATAAACAGAGACCTTTCTTATCCCCCCCAAATCAGCTTGCGAAGATGATGGACTAAATTGTTAAAGTGTCATTCTGTTAAAAGTCTCAGAGACACTGTAGCAGGTGGCTTTTACTCACAGAATTGTTCAATTAATGGTATTTCACTCGAGGGTGGAGAATCAAAATTAACTGAATGAATTGTTCAAATCATTTCCTTACATAGAAGGCACTTATTACACAGTGGGTCACCCTTATCTATGGGAGTTTATGATACATTTAAGGAGTATTGGGATGAACACAAAGGTGCGAGCTACTGTATAGAATCTTACCAAGATTAGTAGCTTGGGAGTGTTTTGTATAACATGAATTTCATTTGTATGATGTAATAGAAAACCAAAAATGTTTCAAAAGTCCTGTCCTCAAACCTACAGCCTTCCTGAGATAAGACAAAGCTGCAGTTAACACAACCCATTCAGAAAGGTGGCCTTGAGATGCTCCAGATAAGGGGGGACTGTATCTGTCATTTTGGTTTTTGTCCACTTTCCTCCTTGTGGTGGACTTTGAGATCATCCCTAATCATCCCAGAAGTGATAACAAAAGAAAAGGTAACCTCTTTCTCATCCCAGAATCTGTGTGTGGCACCAGGAACCATGTACAGTTTATGTAAATGAAAGTACCTCTCACTGTTAAAGGAAATCTTAGATTCCCTATAGGCCATTTAAATATGAAAATATATTAGGAGCTGTAAAAAGAATTTTGGCTATTGAGGCCCCAGCATATTTTAATTATTGACCAATGCTTGACTTTAATCAAGGAAAGAGAAGGTGGAACTTCACTTTCTTCAAAGCTTTACATTGACCTAAATTAAAATGAAGGCCCTGCAAGTAAAGTAAAGACAATTTTTGTGGCTGAGGTGATGAAAGAGGGCTGGAGGGGGCCATATGGTAGTATGACCAAGTAGTCTAAGAGGGCTACAGGTTCATGGGTGGAAAGGTTTGCGAATGTCAGGGTCATGGTGAACAAGAGAGTGAGAGAGGGACCTCGTAATAAGATACCTGTTCTCCTAAGAACTGATGTGGGGACCCTGCAGAGAAAGCTTTTAACGGAGTGATTCAAAATATATTGATGCTTTCTGCTCATCAAGGTGGTCCTTTTATAGGGGCTGCTGTATCTTTTAACAGTGTGGGTAAAATCAAGACCCTCATCAAAGGAGAAAAACAAGCTGGGCTATCAGAGAAAAAGGATAGGGACAAAAGTGGTAGAGGAAGAGGATGGGGAGTTAGACAGCAATAACCCCGGGTGTATTCCAAGGATTATGGTTAACACAGGGGAGGAGGGAAGGAATTAAGGATTCCAACTCCCAAACAAATGAGAAGAAGGAAATGCTTTTGTTTCAAACTTCTCTTTCCTTGGGATGCACTTGGAGGAATGTACTCCTTCATTTCTAGAGATTCATTCATTTAACATGTTTATTGGGTCACCCCCAAAACAAGACAGCATCCTTGCCCCTTTGGCATTTATATTTTAGATATAATATAAGTCAATCAATTGACACATAAAAAACCAGATTGTACGACACAGATGAACAAAATAAAACTGGATATAAACAGAGATCGACCAAACTTAGTTAAGGTGCAATTAAATAAGCGTCCAGGAAAAGCTTCTTTAAAAAGGTAATATTAGAAGAATCCAGAATAAAGAGAAGCAGCCAGCTTTCCAAAGACCTGGAAAGGGATTCCGTGTTGTGGAAGACTAGCAAATATTCCAAAGGATGCTCTTTTCATAGATCTTCTCACCTGTTTGTTTGCGAAACAAGTGTCTACTGAGGGCTTACTCAATGCCAGGCCCTGTGCTGGGGGTGGGTTGAAGACATTGGTGAACAAACCACCATGATCCTTCAGAACTTTGCAAAGGTTGGCAAGGCCCAATTCCAACACTTAGCCTTCTCACACTTGGAAAGGCCCAAAAGCTGAATGGTAGAATGGCATGAACACCTGATCTTTAAGAGCAGGAGAATGTCTCTTGTTTTGGGGTAAAAAGATCTCAGGAAATAATCTTAAATTTTTGCCACTAGCCAGTTGTACACTTGTCCTATTGTTTGTATTATGTCAAAAAGCTGTTGCGCCATCTCTGCCCTGCTTGCTAGCAATTAGAGAAAAAACTGGTTTGCATACATAGACTGGCTAATGCATTCATATCTACAGGTTATTTTGAGAGAAAGCATTTCTGTTTAGTAGAAACATCAGCTATGATTCAAATAAACTACTAAATTTATCAGTATGAGAGCCTGTAGCTCCTAATGTGTCATCTCCACGATTCTCTGAAATCACTTTTTTTTTATTAATATTAATCATAGCTGGGACACATTGGTTTTATAAACAGTTTGACACATTTTCATTAGACTGGTTAACATAGCTTTCCTGGCATTTTCTTAGTTATTGTGTTAAGACAATTATATTCTACATTTACTAAGTTTCACATGTACCCTTGTAAGATGTACCGCAGGTGTAATCCCACCTATCACCCTCCCTCAGCCCATTATCCCCCTCCCTCCCCTCCCTCTTCCCGTTCCCCATATTCTTAGATTATAATTGGGTTATAGTTTTCATATGAAAGCCAAAAATTAGTTTGGTAGTAGGGCTGAGTACATTGGATACTTTTTCTTCCATTCTTGAAATACTTTACTAAGAAGAATATGTTCCAGCTCCATCCATGTAAACATGAAAGAGGTAAAGTCTCCATCTTTCTTTAAGGCTGCATAATATTCCATGGTGTACATATGCCACAGTTTATTAATTCATTCATGGATCGATGGGCACTTGGGCTTTTTCCATGACTTAGCAATTGTGAATTGGGCTGCAATAAACATTCTGGTACAAATATCTTTGTTATAATGAACTCCAGTAAGATTAGCCCATATCACAAAATCCCAAGACCAGAGATGTTGGCGTGGATGTGGAGAAAAGGGAACACTTCTGCACTGCTGGTGGGAATGCAAATTAATACATTCCTTTTGGAAAGATGTTTGGAGAACACTTAGAGATCTAAAAATAGACCTGCCATTCAATCCTATAATTCCTCTACTAGGTACATACTCAGAAGACCAAAAATCACATTATAACAAATATACTTGAAATCGCTTTCCCTGGATGTCTGCCTGGGTTAGATACTTACCCAATGACACCTATATGGCAAAGATAAGGGAGGAGTGACACAAGAAGGACATGGCAGCTGGAAGCCACCAGAAGTTGAACCCATCTCTTTTGGTCAGTATAGCATTCCTGATATACTTAAATAATATTAATTATTATTAATTAATATGTTAAGGCAATTTTTTGCTTTAAAAAATTTATACAATGGTAGTTATCAACCATAAATTTCCTCTGTGTTAAGGCACAGATGGTTGATGTTGTTATTTTTCTCTTTGGAAAGCCAACTGGATGAGGCTTTGAGGTTTAGGCTGGCAGACAGAATTCCCAGAGTGGTGGACATGACAACAGTGTTAAGAAAATCAGCTGACTTGGGACAGTCCCCAAGGAGATTGGGATACAGCAAAGTGGGCTGGTATTTTTTAAGAGTTGGCTCATACTTAACTCCCTCTGTTAAAGTTCTCTCTTTGGAAGAGATGGGAACATTTTGACTGAGGTGGGAGGTAGACAAGTGAGGGCTGGGCACAGCCACCTGGGGTAGGGTGTAATCCTTCTCAGTGTCTCCTTTCTGAGAGAGCTGCAATAACTCTGTCATGCCTCTCAGTTCTCATGGGAATATTAAGGCAGTGCTTACTTTCCCCTTAGATGCTGCTTATTTTAAGCTTCACATGTCCCTCAAAAGCATTGCCAAGGCTGGTTGCCCTACATGTCGGTCACTGCCTCCCTCCTGTCCTGCTGCCCACTGTCCTCTGCCCCTTGCCTCTTCCACCTGGATCTCTGAGGCTCCTACTGAGGAAAGAAAATACACACTGGAGTGTGCACATGTGTGTGTGGGCAAGAGGAAGGAGGGATTCTCACTTCCCGTATTTCTGATTTCTGCAGCATTTTTTAAAAACACAACTCCCAAGTGTGTTCTTGAGATAGATGCAACTGTTTAGGACCCAAGGCCCCTCCTTTGGCTCTCATTTCTCTGCTGTCCCTTCTGTCCTGGCAAGCAGGTGCAGCAGTAGCTGGTAGATGTGCATTTAGGCTGAAGGGTGAGGGTGACAGTAGAAAGCACCCTGAGCAGGAAGTTATAAGACTTGGGTTTCTCATCAACCCTCTGTCGTGACACCAAAAATTTGATCTATGCAATGGTTCGATAAACACCTATGAGCACCTGCTGTGTAGTAGGTGTTTCCTAACCTCAGTTTCTTCCTCCAGGTAATTAGATTTTATAGGATGACCCTATGGTCTCAATTATGTCACAGATCTATAAAACAAAAAAAAGAAATATAAACTAGAAGAAATAAAGACTCAAACTCACCATTTTGACACGTAAGGAACTATTCAAGTCACGTATTAACTAGATGTGTGTAAATAAACTAGATTCATGAAGTACAGGGAAAGAATGTTTTCCTGGGTAAAGAGCAAGAATCACCTGACGACAAAGTAAGGTTTCACGCCTTAACAAAAAGCCAGGGCATGGCACTGAGTACTGACTATCAAGTAAGGAAGTTCAGCTCTCTAAAGACAGGGAACATCCTGTGATTGCTGGCCTGACCAACTCAATTCACACACGGGATTGTGTATCAACCATCTCTCTTCTTCACTTTGAATGCAAACTTTAGCTTAATTAGTTTCAAGACCTCCAGACAAAACTCCCTAACAAGAAGGATACAGAGGTGCCATGTGTCACAGAGCTGGAGAGTCTAGTATGCAATCAGAGGTACTTGGTAATCGGTGTCATTTAGAACCACTATCTCAGGTTGTATGTAAATTCTTTAGGGATGTGCTATTAAATCCTTCTCTGCACTATCGTTGGAAGAAAGAAACTTCAGCAGTGTTTCTAGGCTTCTTTTAGGCTTGACTCGATACCTACTATCATGAGAGTTTGGGTTATTCATTTCGTATTTTTGGACTTCCGTTTTCTCATCCAAAGATGGAGGTGGTTGGCCTCCAAATTTTCAATTTGTCAATGTTGCATTTTTAGCTTTGTTAAAATAAATTTGCATATAAGGGGATATGGATGGAATTCCACTACTGGGCTTGCATTAAACCATGCATGAGATGACATGTGGAGGACTCTTGTATGTAGCACCCAGGGATTGCTTCATAATTAAGACCACTAAGTTCTTCTTGCTTCTGTCCCACTGCCCACAAATCACCACCACACATGTACTCTCATATTCTAAATCAATGTTTTGAGTTCCCACCTGATGTTCAGTGAGAAACCAGTTCCCTTCTGCAAAAGTATCTTTGTGGATTGTTGGCAGGAGCAGTGAAGTGGCCCTGTGATCAGTTCCTATCAAACTTTCTATGGGATTCTCAGTCCCTGCTCTGTGTGTCTGCCTTGGTCACTGCTGCCCTGTGTGGGAGCATCATTAACATCCTCTTCTCACACCTGCACATCACCTAAGCATTCCATTCCTTTTTCTCCCTGAGTTTTATTAATACAAAGCAGTTGGATGAAGCTTGCTTTCAACTGAAGGTTTTGGCTAATACAGGAAAATGGAGGGAAATTACTACATATAATAGCACAGGATGGGCGACAATTTAAAATGGAATATTAAACAGCACTGCTTGAAAAAACACAGCCTTTCTCTGCCACTGGACATGTCTCTTAGGCTCTGATTCCTCCTGAAGTTGTCTTCTTAGAACTTTCTCTCTCCCTCACCACCTTAGCCTTCAACCCGATAATTCCCAGATATTTCTCATGAAGAGGAGTTTCATTTTCTACCCTCCCACCCAAATTGAGCTGGGATGCTCTGCTAAGTGAGCACCAACTAGTTCATGTCTCCATAGCACAAAACATGGGGAGAAGCTTTGAATTTATCATCTCTCCTTCAATATGATCGCATGTTTAGGCTGAACTCCCATCCTTGCAGACAGTTTAGGGGAGAAGGAAAAGTACAAAAATGTAAAAATGATATAAACTCTCCCTGTTTGGAGAGAGCTACTCCAAGTCTGTATCTTTCTTTTCTCTTTCCCAATATAAATATTGTTATTGACATTTTCATGTAACCATCAGCTATCCTGCTGACACCCAATATTTAAAACGGATTAGCAGTGTGCTGCTTGTCTGAAGCAGGAGATGGAGAACTTTCTACTCTTCATACTTACTAGACACTCAGTTCAGGTCACATGGCCTCTTTACCTAGTTGTCCTGGTAATGAAGGCCCATTCACTGGCTATGGTGAATGTATCCTGCTCTTACTCTGTAAATCTACCTTTCTCTTCCTCAATAAACTTTGTTCCATGTCTGGCTGTTTTTCAACCAAAAGCACTCCCCAGCTCTCCCCCTAAAATTCACTCACCCAGGTTCTCTAGGGGGTTGGGGAGAGAGTATTTCAGCATGGGTGTTTCTTCTTAGATATAAAAGGAACATTTTTTTAGTTCCAATTTTCTCATGGACAGGTAATTTTGTAAAATACGATAAAAATTAATTAGCCAAAAATTAAAAAGACACGTAATGTTAATTCCCAGACAGCTTTTTGACTGTGAGACACAACAGATAAAATAGCTATCAAATGGCTTTGTAGGTTTCTAAATGCATAGTTTTCATTTCTGTACTAATCTTGAAGCAGGGGAGTTAAACAATGGTTTATGGGACCAGCTGATTTCTAAGTTTCTGCCACGCTGTGAAATTCTCCTGTAAAACCTTAACACTGCAGGTCCTACGTATATGCATAGTAGCACAATAGGTGTGTGGAACGTGCAAGTCCCATCCTAAAGGAAATTTAATTGTGAAGCGTATTTCCAGCCTTCAAAGTTGTTACGGATTCATTCCCCACACTAAGCATGGTGGTGTCACCCAGATGGTGTGTCAATCATGGCCTCACACTGATGTACACAGTGGCTTTTTAGCTGCATGGATGCTAGAGGACATCATTTCAATTCTCAGTAAAATGATTTTGTTTCCTGGAGCATGTTGGGTTTTCTTTAATTTAGGATGGGCCCCGAGGCTAGGAACCTGTGACAATTTAGCATAGCTGGACTTGCTTTTGTAAAATTCTATTATTCTTCACTTTTCTCATTTCTCAAAAATTGAATGATCTGGAAAATAATACAGAGTATGGAAAACAGACAGGAAAGCACATAGCTATTTCTAGTTTGCAGTCTCTCCCTCATAAATTAACTAATTCTAAAAACTGAAAACTAGGAAATATCCTCAGTCCCAGGAGTTCTGGCATTTAAGGGACTGTGGAGAGAACTTTCTTATTACATGTACAATGTTTGCATCTATTGGCAGTGGGGGGGTAGGCGGAAAGATATAAGACAGAGAAATGACATAGGGATTAAATTCTGCAAGGAGCCTGCAGGGCCTTTTCCTGCGGTACCATCTCACTTCTAAAACTTGACCTCTTCTTTGTTTTCCATTTCCACTCCCCAATCTTCCAATGGTACAAGGGTTGAAGGGAAAGAAGAGAGAGATCTGGTTCAATTAAGAGTGAATAGGAGGCTTTAACACATTTCAAATTTTTCTTTTTAAAACAAAATTCACTTCAAATTCAATTTAACTGTCTAGCTTAGGTTTTTATTCTGCAAGTGGGCTTGGTGATTTTTAACTTTTTATAAACACTTTTTAAAGTTGCAATGATTTTATCCTACATTTGACTTCTTTACCTTAACAGAAAATGGTTCTTCACAACTTTTTTTTTTTTTTTTTTTTAACTTTCAAATAGACCTCTTGATGAAGCAGATCTGGTTCAACGAAAAGCCTACTTCCCCACAATTTTAGTTCCTGTAATTCTGGAACTAGAAATTCAGGTCTGCAGAAAATCTCAGAGATTTTAATTGTGGGCCAAGACTCGGTAAATAGACTTCAATTGTTCTTTCATTGTTTTTTGCTTCTTCTCAGGAGATTGTGTCTTTCTTTCACTTTTTCTTTTCTTTTTTCTTTCTTTATTTCTTTTCTTTTTTTTTTTTTCCTTTTTTTTGAGACAGTGTCTCAGTTGCCCTCAGTAGAGTGCTGTAGCATCATAGCTCACAGCAACCTCGAACTCTTGGGCTCAAGCCATCTTCTTGCCTCAGCCTCCTGAGTAGCTGGGACTATAGGCTCCTGCCACAATGCTCAGCTATTTATAGAGGCGGAGTCTCACTCTTGCTCAGGCTGGTCTCCAACTCCTGAGCTCAGGCAAACCACCAGCCTCGGCCTCCCAGAGTTCTGGGATTACCGACCTGTGTCTTTCTTAAACACGGTGTTTCAAGATGGAGCACTTTATGCCTCTGTCAGATTCAGTTTAGTTGCCATTTGTGACTGCTTACTGGGTGTGAGATACTGTGTTAGGCACCGATAACATAAATTTGTCTAAACCGGAGTTCCTTTCTTTAAGGATCTTGTGCAGGTCAATGTCTGTTGATTTTAGTAATTCAAGTTCTCATCTATTCCTATAAAACATACATAAGTAATTCTCACCCAAAATCTAATGTTTAGATTCATTACCATATTTGGCTATTTTTATTAAAGACTTTAAAATACCAGAAGTTAAAATTGTGATATCTCATCTAGGACAATTTTCTTTCCCACTACAGGTTGGGTTAGGCAATCTTCTTTTCAGGCTCCCAGCACTGTACTCTAATGTAACATTCCACACTTGCACATCTTTGTATTTCTCCGGCTTCCTCACAGGACTATGAGCTTTCTGAAGGCAGGACATGTGTCTCAGCCATCAAAGAGTCCTCAGAACCTAGAACATGTCCTAGCTCACAATAAGGCTCTATCAATGCTTATTGAATGATTGGATAAATACTGGAAGGAAAAAAGCTCCACTTATTTCATCTTTATTGATTTATTTTTTTATTTCAGATTAAACTATAAATGATTAGGTTACAATGTTTGCGTTTGTTAGGTAAAGTCCTTATAGTTGTGTCCTGCATTATTTAATCTTTTTTCTTTCTTTCTTTTTTTTTTTGAGATAGAGTCTCAAGCTGTTTCCCTGGGTAGAGTGCGGTAGCATCATAGCTCACAGCAACCTTCAACTCCTGGGCTCAAGCGATTCTTCTGCCTCTGCCTCCCAAGTAGCTAGTACTACAGGTGCCTGCCACAATGCCTGGCTATTTTTTTTTTTGGTTGCAGCTGTCATTGTTGTTTGGCAGGCCCGGACTGGATTGGAACACGCCAGCTCAGCCGCTTGAGCCACAGGCACTGAGCCTGCATTATTTAATCTTTAAATTGTTCATAGCTAAACTACTATTACAAATAGGACATTTATATATAAAGTTTGATATTCACTTATTCCCAGGAGTTCCATGTTGATTTATTAATAAGAAGAATGGAAGAGTTCTTTGAGACCAGAATCTCGTCTAACTCACCTTTAACATGGGTTTCTTGGCCTTAAGTATACGGCAGCAGCCATGTGGCTGGGACAAAATGGATACAGCATTGATATAAGGCCAGCAAACCCCTCACCTACGCCCCACCTCACTGAGGCAGCTTCCTGTTGTAATTGAGACATGGAACATATACAGGCACATTCTCTAGCTCTTTCAGATGTTACCACATCGTCTTGGGGGAAATGGCAATCATTTTGAGCCATAGTTCTGTCATCTGCAAAATGAGATAACAATAGTTACCTCATAGTGCTGTTGTGAGTAATGTTAAAGGCCAACTTTAGGCACATAAGTGTTTTGAACAGTTTATGTGAGAAAACAATGATTCATGATTCATGGATCAGGCAATACCAGACCACAAGAGGTTCAGGGCTCTTTAGAGGGCACTCAAAGGGAAAGATTTTACAATATTTGGATTATAAAAGAACATAGCAAGACATAAGACAAAGAGAACATTTAATTGGTTAAAGTGGAAACTTCCTAGTTAGAGGTTAGTTGGCAGTTTCTGATTGCTTAAGCTTAAGTTTCCTTTCTGGAGTTTGTGAGCATGCATTCTGGGTTGGGTTTCAGTTTGCTTATGTAGGAATCCACAGCACTAGAGCAATCTCAGCCTCATGATCTCCCATTAGTTTTTTCTTAACATAAATAGGAAGTTAGTATTTACAAAATGCTTAGAACACAGTCTTGCCCATAAATACTCAGTTAATGTAGCCAGTTGTGAAAGATACATTTACATTTCTCTGAAAAAAGTGTTTACCTTGTAATTAGTAAATGTCCAAGGGAACACTTTGTAGAATTCATTTTCATTTACAGATGTGCAATTGTGACTAACTGCAAATCTCTGTAGCCCAGGTGTGGATTGTTGAAATGAAATTGAACTGCAAAGAGCTGTATGCTGCTCAGGGTGGCAAAGGGAAGGGACAAAATTTTTCCTTTGTGATCACAGCAATTTCGATTAGTATCTGGTGGTTGATTACATCTGAGTCAGCACACGATTTCATTGAGAATAGAGGTGGCTTGAACCTTCATAAATGACATTATTGTCTACAATCAAGTTCCTTCGGCTACCAGGGAAAGGCCAGATAATCTAATTTCAGACGGACATAATTCTCTGACCTATAGCCTTCTATTTATTTAACATGTGACAACACAATTCATTTTAGATTAAGCTTAGCAGCATGGGAAGAACTAAGTCAGGAGTATCAGGCACACTGGATCCTGTTTACCTTTAGGATGATTTCTTTAAATACTTCAGTGATTATCTACTAAAAGACTGCAACTTCCCTAAACTCTCTGAATTCATGCATTTAACATCCAGCTAATTATGGGATAGTACTGAGAAATATTACAAGCATCTAGACTCAAAGGCAGGCTAAAAACGGTAGAGGAAAATTTGTATTTGATAAAATACATATTAAAAAATGGAGAACAAATTGTTTGTGTATTCTCAACAAAGACAGGATTTTTTTTTCACTTGCTATATAAAAACTTACATTTTCTTGATTGCAGTTACTGCATTTTGTGGAAAATAATTGCTGGCTATTTTGCTATATTTCCTGTTGAATTCAATGTCCTTTCATGTAATGTTTTAAGCAAAATCAAAAAATTACCATAATTGTAACAGCAATATTAAGGATTTTGCGATGCCAAATTGCTGTAAGGCATATGCATCATAGAAAAAGATGTCAATTACCATAATTTTACTGCAACTCTCAAAGTCCTTTCTTCCATTAGCAACTTTCTTCCAAAAGAAATCTTTGTAAAGGAGAAATACATTTTAAAAAACACCACCTTTATGGGAATTCACAACGAGCTATCATTCATTTCATGTGTGGGCACATAGGCTTATTTCTTATTTAAATTGGCTGAGTTTTCCACGAAGCAGGTTTTACTAAAGCACCCCCCCCACCACCACCACCAAGAACTAAGTCAGACTGTTTTTTGATATGTCTTCTTATCTAACTTTAAGTTTTTTTATGTTTATTACATGCTAGACAGTTTCCTTTTTGTTTACTAAAAAAGCCTAGAATTTCATTTTCTTTGAAGTATTATGTGCTTCTTTTTTTTTTTCAATTATATTGAATTATTCTCCCTCTACAATCTCTGAAATGATTAATGGGATCCAGAGCCTATTCTTTTGCTGTTTGTCTTTAGCTCTAGAAAATGTACTGCTTCTCTCATTTCTCTAGATATTATTTCAATGGACCATGAGACTTACTGAAGAGGAAATGCAGTGACTATAACAGCGAATAAGAGGTTCTCAATGAGGCCAGACCATACACATTTCTGTAAATCAGAGATTCTTGGTTGTCTGTCTTGTCTCTTAAAAATTGGAAATAATTTTTTAACTACCCTATGTGTAATGCTAAACTCATAGGTAGTAGGTTTTCATAAGATTCAAAGTTGCCATTTTCAAAAGGATTTTTAAAATTATAAATTCAAATCATGATGAGTATTATTTCTAAGACATTAATGTCGTGTTGATAGTTTACCTAATACAATACTGAGGTTTAGACATTTGGCACAGAGAACGTCTACAAAACCTTTCCTATTGAATAGTGGTAGAACTATTGTAAGCAATGCAGTTAGTTTCTGAAATGGGTGCCATATTAATTTTCTATCGCTGCTGTAACAAATTACCACAAATTTAATGGCTTTAAAAATTTATTTTTACAGTTCTGTGTATTAGAAGTCTGACATCATCTTTCTGGACTAAAATCAAAGTGTCAGCAGACTTTCATTCTTTGTTGGTGGGGATACAAAATGGTAAAGCTATTTTGGAAGGCAGCGTGGTAGTTTCTAAACATAATCTTGCCATACCAGCATTTCCCTTCTTAGGTATTTAGCCAACTGACTTGACACAGAAACCTTCATCTGAATGTTTATTGTAGCTTTATTCATAATTGTCAAAATTCAGCAAAAACCCAGATGTCCCTCAGCTGTGAATAGGTCAGCAATCTGTGGCACATCCATACCATGAAATACGTTTTGGCTGTAAGAAGGAATGAACTATCAAGCCACAAGAAGATGTAGGTGAATTTTCAATGCATATTGCTAAGTGAAGGAAGGCAGCCTGAAAAGGCTAAATATTCTACAATTCCATTTATATGACAATTTGGAAAGGCAAAATTATAGAGATAATAAACATAACCATGTTTTCTAGGGTTGGGGGGCAGAGGGTTAACAGAGTCTTTTAGGACAGTGAAACTATTATCATATGATACTATAATGGTGTAATCACTAAGTCTCACTTGTCAAAAAAAAAAAAGAAACAGCTTTATAGCATATGAAATTAACTTTAAAGGATGCAAATGAAAAAATGCTTAGGAGGTTGAGGAATCTCAAGTTGGAATGCAGAGTATGACAAAATAACATCACTAAAGTGAGTGAGGAAAAAGGTGGTGACCTATGTGACTTTGGAAATGATGGCATCTAAAAGACAAAGCACAAAGGAAACTTCAGAAACACTGCATTCTGTTGATAGAGTTACTCACTTTCCATGGGGATGAAGGATTTCTCAACTTTTTAAATATCACAGCATGCTTGAACCCATAGGTAAACTTCATGGCACACTTAAATTATGTTGATCCAAAAAAAGAGTATACTTGCTGTACTTTGGACTTCTTTTGAAAATAATTTAATTAATGATCTTTAAAAATTGTCATGACACAATGGTTGAAAATTAGTGGTTTATAGTCTGAAACCACTATACCTATATACTAGAAATGAACAGTAAGGGGTGCGCCTATGGCTCAGTGAGTAGGCGCCAGCCCCATATGCCCAGGGTGGCGGGTTCAAACCCAGCCCCAGCCAAACTGCAACAACAACAACAAAACAGCCGGGTGTTGTGGCGGGCACCTGTGGTCCCAGCTACTCTGGAGGCTGAGGCAAGAAAATCGCCTAAGCCTTGGGTGGCGCCTGTGGCTCAAAGGAGTAGGGCCCTGGCCCCATGTGCCAGAGGTGGTGGGATCAAACCCAGGCCCGGCCAAAAACTGCAAAAAAAAAAAGAAAAAAAGAAATGAACAGTAAAGTAAATGCATGGCAGATGTTGACAGTTAGGTTTTTCATTGTTGGGAGTGAGAGGTAATTGATAAGCAAGGGGGAGAAGATTAGAATGATCCATGTAGCAATGGATTAGAGCTGGAGATAGCAGTATAAACCATGCTTAGCTTAGTTTGGACACAGATAGTTACATATAGAATTATTCACTTAGGTTCAGGGTTGATATTTTCAAAAGATTTTTTAATATTCTAAGTAAAGTCATGATGAGTATTACTTGTAAGACTTTAGTGCCATATTGATAGTCTGTCTAATATAATACTGAGGTATTTTTCAAAATCTTTCCTTTTGAATAGTGGTAGAACTATTGTAAACAAGGCAATTCTTTCATGAAACGGGTGATTAATTTTCTGTTGCTGCTGTAACAAATTACCACACATTTAGCGGCTTAAAAATTTATTTTTACTTTTTGGTAGGTTAGAATTCTGACACTGGTCTTTCTGGGCTAAAATCCCAGTGTCAACAGAATTAGCCTGCACATGTGTTTTTCTTTGCCCTGTCAGCTAAGAGGGCCTAGAAACAATGGTCTCCTAAGTAGCAACAAATCATGTGAACTCAGATCTGGGTTTCTAATACCAGCCTCCTTTAAAAGATACCAAGTCACCTTGGAGAAACGGTTGATTTGACAACTATGTCAGGAAATATAAAAAAAATGAACTTTGAGCATTGTAAAGTGCCAGAGAATAAGGAAGTACAAATATACAAAGCCAACGAGCCAGCTGAAATAGCTCTCACTGGCCAACGCTGGAATACTTGGAGCAATAAAATAAATAAAGTAGAAATAAATTATAACTGAAAGTGTAAAGTAAATACCCATGAGTCCATACATATTTAAATAAATGATTGAATAAATAAACAGTAGAGAAATAGAAAAATCCCCCATGCATAAAAATTCCAAATAATTTATCTAGTAACTTGACCTTCAGGAAGGTGAAACATTGGAAATAACTTCATTCCTTAAGTGTGGGCTGTGCCTAGGGCCTTCTATTCAAAAAGTACAGTATGAAAGGGAGGGAGGAGTAATTATACAGTGGAGAAACCTGACAAACGTTACCTGAGCCAGCTGATCAAAAACAAGGCATATTGATAGTGTATACTCTTTCTTTCTCTCTTTCTTTCTTTCTCTCTTTCTTTCTTTCTCTCTTTCTTTCTTTCTTTCTTTCTTTCTTTCTTTCTTTCTTTCTTTCTTTCTTTCTTTCTTTCTTTCTTTCTTTCTTTCTTTCTTTCTTTCTTTCTTTCTTTCTTTCTTTCTTTCTTTCTTTCTTTCTTTCTTTCTTTCTTTCTTTCTTTCTTTCTTTCTTTCAGTCTCACTATGTCAGCCTTAGTAGAGTGCCGTGGCTCACAGCAACCTCCAACTCTTGGGCTTAAGCCATTCTCTTGCCTCAGTCTTCCAAGTAGCTAGGACTACAGGCACCTGCCAAAATGTCTGGCTGTTTTTTTGTTGTGGTTATTGCACTTGTCATTGTTGTTTTAGCATGACCCCCAACCCCACTGCCAGCCTCCGTGCATGTGGCCAGTGCCCTACCCACTGAGCTAAGGCCACTGCCAATAGTATGTATTCTTGATATGACATAATGAGAATGGTATTGTGGTCTTCTTCCCCTAATCTAATAAAAAGAAAACATCAAACAAAGCCCAACAGAGGGACATTCTATAAAACTCCTTAAAAAGTTCAAGATCATCAAAAATAAGGAAAGTTTGAAAAACTCACAGCCAAAAGGAGCCTAAGGAGATATGATGAGTAAGTGTAATGGGTATCTTATATGGACCTTAGAACAGGCATTTACATTAGGCAAAAATTAAGGAAATGTGAATAAAGTATAGACTTTGAGTACTAATAATATATCAATAATTTATCACCAATGGTGACAAATATACCATAATTATGTTAAGATATAATTGATTAAGATGCTAAGTTTGCAGTATATGGGATCTCTCTGGACTATCTTAGTAATTTTTATGTAAATATAAGACTATTCTAGAAAGAGGCATTTAAAAAATAAAATTTAATAGAACTTACAGTGAGTTACCACTACATCCTCACCAGACTGACTAAAATAGAAAGTTATGACTAAATTAAGTTCTAGTTCCAGTGAAGACACAGGTCAGTTGGAGTAGCTACACACTGTTGGTGAGAATGCAAAATGTTACAGCTGTTCTGAAAGTCAGTTTGTCAGTTTCTTAAAAAGTTAAACACACATTTACCATAGGTCCTCGCAATCCCATATGTAGGTGTTTACTCTCAAGAAATTAAAACTTACATCCATACTGAAACTTTTACAGCAGCTATATTTATAATCACCAAAAAAATTGAAAACCCATTATCCTTCAATAGATAAGTAAGTTGTGGTACACACATATGATAGTGTGTGAATACTATTCATCAATAAAAAATGAATAAACTATTGATCCACACAACATCTAGGATAATTCTGAAAGGCACCAAGCTGCTAAAAGAAGTTAGCATCAAAATATTAAATACTCTATGATTCAATTTTTATGACATTATTGGAAAGAAAAAATTACAGTGGTGAAGACAAATTTGTGGTTCCTGAGAGTTTAAGGGTTGGGCAAAGGTATGACACTATTGGGGTATCATAGTTTATATTTGTCATTCACTAATAATTTTAATGCCATTTACAATTTATTTTTCATATATTGACTCATTTGAATATCACAGAAATCCTATCACACAGGCTCTGCCTATTTTAGTGCTTTGTGAGACCAATAGTCAGAGAAGTTACATGATTTCTTCAAAAGCACTCAGCTAATAATTGGGGAAGTTGGAATAAATCTCAATTTTTGTCCAAGTCCCCAGAGGTTCTCAACATGTGGTGATTTTTGCCTCCACACCCACCCATGGGGACATTTGGCAATATTTGGAGACATGTTTCGTTATCACAAAGGGGAGAGGACGGTACTGTCACCTGTTGGGTAGAGGCCATGGGTGCTGCTTAAAATCCTACAATTCACAGGACAACAACCTCTACCCCCAACAAAGAATTATCCAGCCCAAAATTATCCAGCCCCAAATGACGAGAGTGTCACAATGGTGAGAGTCCATTTTCTGTTGCTTAAAACAGGCTACCTAAGGCTGGATGGTCTATAAATAAAAGGAATTTATTTCTTATGATTATGGAGATGGAAAGTACAAGGTTGAGTGAATGCAGCTGGAGACTTCTTGCTGCGGGGGGGGGAGGAATCTCTCAGGGATCACGTGGGGAGAGGGACTGAGCGTGTTCATATGCTAGCTCTGGTCTCTCTTCCTCTTCTTATAAAGCCACCATTAATCCATTAATTAATCCCTTCATAAAGGTGAAGCTCTCATAGTCCGACCACCTCTCAAAAGCCCTACCTCTCAAGACTGCCTCATTGGAAATTAAGTTTCAACATGAGTTTTGGAGGGGATACTCAGACCACAGTGCTCATCTCTCCACTACACTTTATTCTTCTTAAGCAGGTTCTACTTTTCTCTGGCTTTTCTTCTGCCTTTTGGCTGGCATATTCCTTTGCATTTATAAAGATATATTGAAGCCATAAATTGAAAGTAACTCAAATCTCAAAGGATTTGAATCATGCTAAGCTTAATTTTTTTTAATGTAATATTGCTTCCCCTCTCTTCTATTGTTTTTTAATGTACTTTCTTCCCTAGAGTCTATAGGGTTGAAAACATTTAGAGAGAAATTTTTATTTTCCTGTTATATTTGCAGAGAAATACTGTGACATTGGGATGAAAGAAAGGAAAGAGGAAAATTGGTAAATATTTTGAAGTTTAAATAGAATTTTTATAACTTGATTATTAGTGTAATACTTACAAAGTACGGTATTTTAGGGCATCCATGAAAGTTTTAGCACTTTCCATCCTGACAAATAAATACTTTAAACAGAGGGAAAGAAGTTCTTAGTAAGATTTGAGGCACAAAAAAGTGTGAGAATTATGATACATGGTCATTCTGTTGTTTTAGCAGAAGTGGATTTGGATCTAAACTCTTTTACTTTTAACATGGGAACACTCACTTTTCCCATGTGCAGTCCTATGCATTTTAACTCATGCATAGATTTGTGGGAAACAATGGTACCTTCAAAATCAAGAAGAATTGTGTCACCCTAAAAATACTGTTTTAAGCAACAGAAAATGGACTCTCACCATTGTGACACTCTCGTCATTTGGGGCTGGATAATTTTGGGCTGGATAATTCTTTGTTGGGGGTAGAGGTTGTTGTCCTGTGAATTGTAGGATTTTAAGCAGCACCCATGGCCTCTACCCAACAGGTGACAGTACCGTCCTCTCCCCTTTGTGATAACGAAACATGTCTCCAAATATTGCCAAATGTCCCCATGGGTGGGTGTGGAGGCAAAAATCACCACATGTTGAGAACCTCTGGGGACTTGGACAAAAATTGAGATTTATTCCAACTTCCCCAATTATTAGCTGAGTGCTTTTGAAGAAATCATGTAACTTCTCTGACTATTGGTCTCACAAAGCACTAAAATAGGCAGAGCCTGTGTGATAGGATTTCTGTGATATTCAAATGAGTCAATATATGAAAAATAAATTGTAAATGGCATTAAAATTATTAGTGAATGACAAATATAAACTATGGATTCTAACTGTGACATAGAGAGGCAGGGCTCCATAAGAGACGAGGCTAATACAAAGCAGTGTAACTCTTAATTGGCAGTAACTTTCCCAGGACACATTTGGCAGTATCTGAAGACATGTTAGTAGTCACAGTTGGGGTAGGGGTACTGCTGGCATCTTGTAGGTAGAGGTCAGGGATGCTGCTAAGTATCCTGCATTTCCCAAGATGGTTCCTTAACAACAAAGAGTCAGCCAGCCCCAATACCAGCACGGCTGAAACTCAGAATTCCTGATAGAAAGCATAGCCTTTTGAAGGGATCCTCTCCTTGAGGGCTTACAGCAACTCTGTAAGTTGGGGGTCTTGGCAGGAAACAAAAGATTCATTCAGCTGGGATCATAGAAGAGAATTAGGAAGGGGTTATTTCATTCATCATAAGACATGAGGAATAGCTTAAGGAGACTGTATCATGAGAGTGAGGCTCTTGGGGTTTAAGAGTGGCTGGAAGCTGCTGCCTCCCTAGGCATAAAGAATCCAGGGGCTAGAGATCTATTATGGGAGTCAGGTGAGAGCTGGAGCTGGGGGCAGGAGGG
Organism: Nycticebus coucang; assembly: GCF_027406575.1. Lineage (NCBI taxonomy): Eukaryota > Metazoa > Chordata > Mammalia > Primates > Lorisidae > Nycticebus > Nycticebus coucang. The sequence goes on along the minus strand of NC_069780.1, from coordinate 167,250,658 downwards.
CTGCCCGAAAGGAGATTTGGTCACAGCTGCAGCTAGAACTGTGTGCTGAGGCAGGGGAGAAATATTCTCTTCTCTCTCCTTTTAACTTCAGGGCTCCCACTGACCCAGTGGGAAACTAGAGGACAAGGCTGCCTAGGAATTGCAGGCTTCAGGGGTTATGGCTCATAGAGACAGAGAAAGGCAAAGAAGAGCTGTGGCTACCTGAAGTGGGTCTGCAGGGATGGAGTTGGATGCAGGACTAGCAAACATGTTGTGACCAGCAGGGTGGACTTTCTTATTTTTTCCTTAGCATACCCCTCAGACATCTATAGCTAGCAAAGGGCTTAGCAAAGGGGACAGGAATCTCCAGCACCAATCTTTGTGTGTGAAGTAAAATGCAGGCAGTCCCTGAGTTACAAACATCTGACTGGAATGGAAGCTATCACAATAAGCTCCCAGGTTACAAACATCTGACAGATATACGACTCACACTTATGAAGAGAGGCTATTACAGGTAATAGGTAAATGTACCTGTTCCAACTTACCTACAAGTTCACTTAAGAACAAATCTATAGGAACCTATCTTTTCTGTAATCTGGGGACTGCCTGTACCATTTCCTAGGGTAGTCAACTAATCTTTTGAGTCATTGCCATGCTTTGCAATTTTAAGCAGAATCCAAGCTGATGCTTCAGTCCTCTATTTCACAAAGAACACGTGCCTTTTCAGCAGCTTAATGCTTCAAAGTCAGCAGGAGTCAGCCATGTGGCTCCTATGGAAGGAGGACCATGTTGTATCAAGAAGCCAGTGTTGAAACCAATTCTTCTCTTTAGTGGTGGTGTGCTCTGGGTAAATCCTCAGCTTTTCCATCTGAAAAATGGAGCAACTGCATAGAATTCATAGCAGAGCTAAATTGTACTGGAGAGATCTTCCAGTTCCATGTGAATAATCTGAGGCCCTCTGGGGTGAAGAGAAATCATTGTTTTTTCCAGCTGAAACATTTCCAGCTCTGTGGCAGGAGCCAATCGAATCAATCTAAAACCCAAAGCAAAAGCCTTCTTAGCTGCTAAGAATCTAATGGGGGAAAAAAGGATGCATTCCACAGTTTGAGAAATCAAATTACTAAAATGTCATTTTGCAATTTGAACAAATATTTACTGAATTCCAACTATAGGTCAAAGATGATTCCAGAAAGCTGAGCCTCCAGGAGTGTAACACACAAGCTCTCTTTCTTGAGGAAGTTCTCAGCCATGTGAATGAATTATTTGTTGTCTTCATATATCAATCAAAAGCGTTTTGTTTAATCAATTTAACATGCTTTATTATTAAAACACTCCCATTTAATGATAGTCTTCCTAGCACCCCTCAAAACCAGAGTTCTTGTCCTGGAAAGCTAAATCCCATTTGTTAATTTTTGTTGTTGTTGCAATGGCCACTGAAGTCTTTGTCATAAAATCTTTCCCCAGTCCAGCATCATCAAGTTTTTCCCACACTTTCTTTTAAGATTTTTATCTTTATCTTTTATCTTTATCTAACAATTCAAATTAGACCTCCCATTTGATCCTGCAATCCCATTACTAGGCATCTACCCAGAAGAAAAGAAATCCTCTTGTCATAAGGACATTTGCAATAGACTGTTTGTCACAGCTCAATTTATAATTGCCAAAATGTGGAAATAGCCTAAATGCTCACCAACCCAGGAATGGATTAACAAGCTATGGTATATGTGTACCATGGAATATTATTCAGCCATTAAAAAAGATGGAGACTTTACATCTTTAGTACTAATCTGGATGGAAGTGGAACACATTATTCTTAGTAAAGCATCACTGTGAGTTTTTCAAACTTTTCTTATTTTTGATGATCTTGAACATTTTAAGGAGTTTTGTAGAATGTCCCTCTGTTGGGCTTTGTTTGATGTTTTCTTTTTATTAGATTAGGGGAAGAAGACCACAATACCATTCTCATTATGTCATATCAAGAATACATACTATTGGCGGTGGCCTTAGCTCAGTGGGTAGGGCACTGACCACATGCACGGAGGCTGGCAGTGGGGTGGGGGGTCATGCTAAAACAACAATGACAACTGCAATAACCACAACAAAAAAATAGCCAGACATTATGGATAGATCAGCAAGGTTTTTGAAAGCAAAAGACAGAACAAAAAGTCAATAAAGGAAACAAGAGGCATACTTATTTTCCTCTTAGGAGTTCATGTCTTATTATTTTTTTTCTTTTAACAAAAAGCAATGCATATTCTGTAAACAATACAAACAAGTAGAAGGTTAAAATAATCATTTAAATCATACGGTGACTCTTTTGTGCTCTAATCCACATTATACAGATTAAGAAATCCACTTTAGAGAGGGTAAATATGGTCCAGATTCATTGTCATAGGCTGACTGTGTCTTCCTTCCACAGGCATGTTGAAACCACAAATCTCAAAGTGACAGTTCAAAGGGCCTTTGGGAAGGGCCTCATTATTTTTAAATGCCATAAAAGTGGAGCCCTCATGGTGCCCTTATTAGAACAGACACCAGAGTTCTCTCTCTCTTCTTATCCCCCTGCTCCCCGCTCTGGAACAAAGAGGTCCTATGAGAACAAAGCAATGAAGGCAGCCAAGTAAACCAGCCAAACCTCCCCAGAAACTGAGAATGCTGGCACTTTGATTTTGAACTTCTAGCTTCTGGAACTGTGAGAAAAAAAAATATCCATTGTTAAGCCATCTAGTTTATAATATTTTGATATGGCAGCTTGAACTGACTAATACACTCATGTAGCTGGCAAGTGTGAGTTAAAACTCAGGCTTACATTCTAACCATGAGAATAAATAAAAAGAATATAATCTACTCCCCAAAGTAAATAATAATTAACAACAACAATAATAACAGCAGCTAAGCAATGTTCTAAAGATATCGACTCATCACATCTTTACTATCAAGTTTTAAAGTTGGTTCTACTATCATTTCCTAATACACGAATATAAACATTTAAAAATATATTATAAAAAGAAAATTTAAACCTCAAAGTAATAGGGAATGATTAATTACCTAAGTTGAATTGATCTTTTAAATGATAGTTTGGATTCAATATGCAGAGTGATACTATACACAACTCTAAATGAAATAATAAGATTGGGTGGGTTTTTTTTTTGTTTGTTTGTTTTGTTTTGCTTATAATTAATTCCTAAGCCAGCAGTGTTCCTGGAACAAAATTATTTCTATCTCATGCTTCAGATACTCATGATAAAACATTATGATGGCCTTGAAATAGAAGAACTCAAATGTGTGACAGGCATATACACAAGGGAAATGAATAGCAGGCTGCCTTGCTCTGAGAAATGTTTGTTTAGAAACCTAAACTTAAAGTTTTGTGAGGAAATTCACAAGGAGATACCTGACTGAGTGTTCTAAAGCACACACAGCTATCACACATTATTGTTGCTGAAACTGCAAGGGTTTTTTGGAGTAGGTTCGACTGATGGTCGCACAAAGAGCCAAAGAGACAATTACTGAACCAAAGAGTATTGCCAAGGAAGAAAAGAATTTGCAATATGATAGATGTCTTGTCGGGAGAATGGACAAAGCTGCCTCAAATCCATATCACAGACAAAGGCTTTTAAAGGAGGGGCCATATGTCTTGGGGAAGGTCTTTGTTTAACTAATAAGGTGAGTTACACCTTACATTAGTGGCAGATTGTAGGGGGATGGTCAATCTTGGTGTCAGGTAGTCTGCCCAGGCACCTTCAGAATCTCAGATCCTTTGCTGTGCAGAAAATCCACTATTTCTGGGAAACAACTCAAAAGGTCAAATAGGTAGTTAAAAAAGAGGATTATAAAAAGAAAAAAAAAACATTGAAATTTGTTCATGGGGCCAGTTGCATTATTATATAGAGAATAAATGATCTTAGTTAAGTGAAGACCTTGTCACAATGGAAAAATTGCTAAAGGGGAAAGATGCACACTTATTTGCCAACTTGGAAAGATCATAAAAGGGCTAGAAAAGCATAGAAAAAATAATATGAAGGAATGAGAGAATGGACAGTTCTTATAAAATTATAATAGCTTTGAGAATTAGCATTAAGAAGGATCAATTAAAATTGAATAAATCAAAGCTTTACTTAATCAAACGCACTTCTCCCCTCAAGCTCTCTTGTGCATTCTTCCATCTTTTTATGTTTTTGTATCCCATTCTCCCTTTCTCTTTTGTCCTCAAAGTTCTTTATTTTGTTTCTGAAAGGCAGCCATTTTGATTTTTGAGCAGAAAATCTCATTTTAGGTCATTTCTCCAATCCTACAAAAACAGTTTTTAAAAATTAAACAATAACAACAATAATAAATTTACATAAAGTTTAGGCCTGATCCATTTTTGATAATGTGATACTAAGTGCTTTAATCAAACAGCTTAAGCCCATAGGAATCAACTTGTCATTCCATAGTATGAACCAATAAAGTGCATGTCTTATATCTATAAAATCAATTTAACAAATGCATGTATTCCTGTATTGTTAGCAAGATCAGATTAATCACAAAACATTAATATAATAATGTAAATTATACTTACAGAATTGTCTGCAAGTAATGGATCCAATAAAGAACATCCTACTTCCCAGCTTAAATTATAAAACACTTGAGATAAGACAAAAGGAACAGTGAACAGAGACCCAAATAAATCCTTTGGTAAAAATATTCTGTTAGGAAATCTGGCATACATCTGCAGACATGTGGGATTTCTCACTAAATCCAAAGATTTGGCAGCCTAACTGGTTAGCTTGAGACTGGGGAGACCTTCATATCTATAGAGACAGGGCTTGTTTGTGGAGAAGTGAGGATGAGACTCATCACTCACAGGCAGTCAGTTCGTTTTTTTTTTTTTTTTTTTCCCAAAGAACCCATTCTTGGCAAAGGAAAACATCCCCAGTAGCAGTCAGCTCTTAAGGAAAAAGCAAAGGTCTTTGTTTTTTATTTTATTTATGTGGTAAATTACATTTATGTATTTACATATGTTGAATCAACCTTGCATCCCTAGGATAAAACCCATGTGATCATGATGTATAATTTTGTTATGTGTCTCTGTATTCTGTTTGATAGGATCTTATTGAATATTTTTGCATCAATATTTCATTAATGATATTAGCCTATATTTTCTTTTTTTGTTGGATCCTTTCCTGGCTTTGGAATCTGGATGATATTTACTTCGTAGAACATGTTGGGGAAGATTACTTCCTTCTCTGTGTTTTGGATTAGGTTATACAATACAGGTACTAGTTCCTTTTTGAAGGTTTAGTAAAATTCTGGTGTGAAACTATCAGGTCCAGGGATTTTCATTTTTAGAAAATTTTGTATTGTTAATGCAATCTCATTGCTTGATATAGGTCTATTCAAAATTTCTAATTCTTTCTGGATGAGATTGGAAGGTGGTGTGTTTCCAGGTATTGGTCCATTTCCTCCACATTTTCAAATTTCTGGCCACAGAGTTTTTTGTAATAATACATGCCAATGCTTTCTTTCAAACTCTGTTAGGTCTGAAGGGACAGATTGCCCAAGAGTATTAAGTGATGTGATGTTCCTCTGTGTGGAAGGAAACACCACAAGTTTGGAAAAGGTATTTCTCTGCTCACAATCAATATACGCTGATAATGTAGTCTCACCAGAGAATATTTAATTCATCAACTCAAAGAGCTTTTTGATCCAGGTCCTCACCTCTGATGTCATACAAAAGACAATTATCTTGGTGGAAAATGCTCTTTTTATTCCAAAGGTGTAATAAAAATAATCAGATTGTCTCACACCTACTAAGATAGCTTTAATAAATCCATATAAAATCACAAATGTTGGAGAAGATGTGAAGAAATTGGACTCTTGTGCATTGCTGATAAAAATTTTAAATGCAGCCACTGTGGAAAACAGATTCTTTTTTCTTCAAAAATTTATACATAAAATTATGGAAGTCCATTGCTTAGTTTTGTCTTTTGCATCAGTGTGGAAACTAGGTTCTGTCTTTCAATTTATGGGTGTTTACTTTGCTGAAGATCCATTGTGATGGTCAGTGTATAGAACAGGTTGAAATATTTCCTGTAAAACTGGTCTTGTGGCAAATTTCCTCAATGTTTGCATATATAATAAAATTATTATATAACCCTACAAATCTACTCCTAAGTATATGTTATTGTTAATTTTATGTATCAATTTAGCTAGATTCTGGTGCCTTTATTGGGTCAAATACCAGTATAGATGTTGTTGAAGGTATTTCTTAGATGTGATTAACATTCACATCAATAGACTATCAGTAAAGCAGATCATCCACCATACTTTGGGTGAATGGATTTCATTTAATTAGTTGAAGGCCTTAAGGGAGTGTTTTTCATCCTTTTTTATCTCATGGCACAGTATCTTATGGCACTTTCTCTCCCAACACACTTGAACCTATAGTTAAATTCCACACTTAAATTATGTTGATTTAAAAAAGAGTAAGAAAAAACAATATGCTTACTATGCTTTGCACTTCTTTTGAAAATAATTGAATTAATGATCTTTAAAAAGTTTCATGGTACAGGTGGCGCCTGTGGCTTAAAGGAGTGGGGTGCTGGCCCCATATACTGGAAGTGGTGGGTTCAAACCTGGCCCTGGCCAAAAACTGCAAAAAAAAAAAAAATCTTTTGTCATGGCACACTGAAGAACCTCTCAGGGCACGCCAGTTGAAAATCACTGCCTTAAGGCCTTAAGATCAAAGACTGAGGGTTCCAAAAGAAAACAGTGGTCTATTCAAGGCTGCAACATAGAAACCCTGCTCCAGTTTCCAGCTTACGGGTCTGCAGATGTTATCAGAATCATCATGGAGTCACTGTGTCAAACTTGAACAACTTAAATAAATAAGGCCCAAAGGCTAAGAAGGGAGACACCTCACACACACAAGTGCACACACATGCCTATAATAAGAATATTACAAATAGTCTATGAAGGGTTCTCAGATGCATATGCCTGTACAAAAACTTTTGGCAAGGACTTTCAAACTATAGCTTGCTACATGAGTCACAAGGACGACTACCTGTATGCCAAAGAGCGTTTGCCTGACACACTGTCTCCAATAATGAATTTGCATCACCTCCTGTGATAGGTCCCTATAAACAATGTTTTCTTTATATCATGCGCAGTTTACTCTTTTGTCTTTGAAAGCTTCCCCTTACCTTGGCCTCTATGGATATGTCCACATTTCCAAAAGCATCTTATATTTGCATATCCCCAGCAAAATACTGAACAAACTCATGACCATTGGAAATTTCTTGCTGTCTGCTATTTAGGTTGACAACATCAAGTCTTACCTGAATTTATAAGCTTCCTCAGTCATATGAGGAAACTTCTTCTTTTTTTTTTTTATTAAATCATAGCTGTGTACATTGATATGATCATGGGGCATCATTCACTAGCTTTACAGACCATTTACCAAGTTTCACATATACCCTTGAAAGCTGCACTGCTGGTGTAATCCTACCAATCCCCTTCCCTCTACCCACCTCCCCCTTCCCTCCCCTCCCTTTCCCCCTTCCCCCTATTCTTAGGTTGTAACTGGGTTATAGCTTTCATGTGAAAACCCTTAATTAGTTTCATAGTAGGGGTGAGTACATTGGGTACTTTTTCTTCCATTCTTGAGATACTTTACTAAGAAGAATATGTTCCAGCTCCATCCATGTAAACATGAAAGAGGTAAAGTCTCCATCTTTCTTTAAGGCTGCATAATATTCCATGGTGTACGTGTACCACAATTTATTAATCCGTTCGTGGATCGATGGGCACTTGGGCTTCTTCCATGACTTAGCAATTATGAATTGGGCTGCAATAAACACTCTGGTACAAATATCTTTGTTATGATGTGCTTTTTGGTCTTCTGGGTATATGCCCAGTAGAGGGATTACAGGATTGAATGGCAGATCTATTTTTAGATCTCTGAGTGTTCTCCATATCTCTTACCAAAAGGAATGTATTAATTTGCATTCCCACCAGCAGTGCAAAAGTGTTCCCTTTTCTCCACATCCGTGCCAAAATGTCTGGTCTTGGGATTTTGTGATATAGGCTAGTCTTACTGGAGTTAGATGGTATCTCAAAGTTGTTTTGATTTGCATTTCTCTGATGATTAAAGATGATGAGTATTTTTTCATATGTCTGAAGGCCGTGCGCCTGTCTTCTTCAGAGAAGTTTCTCTTCAAATCCCTTGCCCAGCCTACGATGGGATCCCTTGTTCTATTCTTGCTAATGAGTTCGAGTTCTCTGTGGATTCTGGTTATTAAACCTTTGTCAGAGACATAACCTGCAAGTATCTTCTACCATTCTGAGGGCTGTTTGCTTGCTTTACTTACTGTGTTCTTGGCTGTGCAGAAGCTTTTTAGTTTGATCAAATCCCAGTAGTGTATTTTTGAAGCTGCTTCAATTGCCCGGGGCATCCTCCTCATAAAATACTCGCCCTACCCAATTTCTTCAAGGGTTTTCCCTGCACTCTCCTCTAGTATTTTTATAGTTTCATGTCTTAAGTTTAAATCTTTGATCCAGTGAGAGTCTATCATAGTTAATGGTGAAAGGTGTGGGTCCAGTTTCAGTCTTCTACAGGTTGCCAGCCAGTTCACCCAGCACCATTTGTTAAATAGGGAATCTTTTCCCCACTGAATGTTTTTAATTGGCTTGTCAAAGATTAAATAATGGTAAGTAGCTGGATTCATCTCTTGGTTCTCTATTCTGTTCCAGACATCTACTTCTCTGTTTTTGTGCCAATACCATGCTGTTTTGATCACTATTGATGTGTAGTATAGTCTGAGGTCTGGTAGCGTAATTCCTCCTGCTTTGTTTTTATTTCTGAGTAATGTCTTGGCTATTCGAGGTTTTTTCTGATTCCATATAAAATGAAGTATTGTTTTTTCAAGATCTTTAAAGTATGACAGTGGAACTTTTATAGGGATTGCATTGAAATTATATATTGCTTTGGGTAGTATAGACATTTTAACAACATTAATTCTTCCCAGCCATGAGCATGGTATGTTTTTCCATTTGTTAATATTTTCAGCTATTTCTTTTCTTAGAGTTTCATAGTTCCCTTTATAGAGATCTTTCACGTCCTTTGTTAGATAAATTCCCAAATATTTCATCTTCTTTGGCACTACTGTGAATGGGATAGAGTCCTTAACTGTTTTTTCAACTTGACTGTTGTTGGTATATATAAAGGCTACCGATTTATGAATGTTAATTTTGTAACCTGAGACGCTGCTGTATTCCTTGATCACTTCTAAAAGTTTTGTAGTAGAGTCCCTAGTATTTTCCAGATATGCTATCATGTCATCCGCGAAGAGTGAAAGTTTGATCTCTTCTGACCCTATATGGATACCCTTGATTGCCTTTTCTTCCCTAATTGCAGTGGCTAAAACTTCCATTAGAATGTTAAAAAGCAATGGAGACAATGGGCAGCCTTGTCTGGTTCCTGATCTGAGTGGAAATGATACCAATTTAACTCCATTCAATATGATATTGGCTGTGGGTTTGCTGTAGATGGCCTCTATCAGTTTAAGAAATGTCCCTTCTATACGGATTTTCTTAAGTGTTCTGATCATGAAGGGATGCTGGATATTATCAAAAGCTTTTTCTGCATTGATTGAGAGAATCATATGGTCTTTGTTTTTCAATTTGTTTATGTGCTGGATTACATTTATAGATTTACGTATATTGAACCAGCCTTGAGATCCTGGGATAAAACCGACTTGGTCATGATGTATAATTTGTTTGATGTGCTGCTGGATTCTGTTTGTTAGGATCTTGTTGAATATTTTTGCATCTATATTCATTAGTGATATCGGTCTATAATTTTCTTTTCTTGTTGGGTCTTTTCCTGGTTTGGGGATCAGGGTGATGTTTGCTTCATAGAACATGTTGGGTAGTCTTCCATCTTTTTCTACCTTTTGGAACAGGTTGAATAATATAGGTACTGATTCCTCTTTAAAGGTTTGGTAGAATTCAGACGTGAAACCATCTGGTCCCGGCCTTTACTTTTTAGGGAGGTTTTGTATGGTTGATGCTATTTCTGAATTTGATATGGGCCTGTTCAACATTTCACTTGATTCTGGCTAAGTCTTGGAAGGTGACATGCTTCCGAGTATTGGTCAATTTCCTTCAGATTTTCATATTTCTGAGAATAAAGTTTCTTGTAATATTTATTAAGGATTTTTTTTTATTTCTGAGGAGTCTGTTGTTATTTCGTCTTTGTTGTTTCTGATTGATGAGATTAGAGATTTTACTCTTTTTTTCCTGATTAGGTTGGCCAAAGGTTTATCTATTTTATTGACCTTTTCAAAAAACCAGCCCTTTGATTTATTGATCTGTTGTATTATTCTTTTGTTTTCAATTTCATTTAATTCTGCTCTAATTTTGGTTATTTCTTTTCTTCTACTGGGTTTGGGGTTGGAATGTTCTTCCTTTTCCAGTTGCTTGAGATGTCCCATTAAGTTGTTAACTTCCTCTCTTTCCATTCTCTTGAGGAAGGCTTGCAGTGCTATAAATTTCCCTCTTAGAACTGCCTTTGCGGTGTCCCAGAGGTTCTGATAGTTCGTGTCTTCATTGTTGTTTTGTTCCAAAAAGTTGGTGATTTCTTTCTTAATCTCATCTCTGACCCAGCTATCATTCAGCAGAAGGTTATTTAACTTCCATGTTTTTGTATGAGTATGCAGATTCCTGTTGTTACTCAGCTGAAGTTTTATTCCATGGTGGTCCTTTAAGATACATGGAATAATTTCTATTCCTTTAAATTTACTGAGGTTAGACTTGTGACCTAAGATGTGATCGATTTTGGAGTAAGTTCCATGGGCTGATGAGAAGTATGTGTATTCAGTTTTCTTGGGATGAAATGTTCTGTAGATGTCTGCTAAATCCAAATGTTGGATGGTTAGGTTTAAATCTAAGATTTCTTTGCTCAGCTTCTTGTTGGAGGATTGATCCAACACTGCCAAAGGAGTGTTGAAATCTCCGACGATTATGGAGCTGGAGGAAATCAAGTTGCTCATGTCTGTTAGAGTTTCTCTCATAAATTGAGGTGCATTCTGGTTGGGTGCATAGATATTAATAATTGAGATCTCATCATATTGAGTATTACCCTAACAAATATGAAGTGACCATTCTTGTCCTTCCTTACTTTTGTTGGTTTAAAGCCTATTGTATCTGCAAAGAAAATTGCAACACCTGCTTTTTTCTGATTACCATTTGCCTGAAATATGGACGACCATCCTTTCACCCTGAGTCTGTATTTGTCTTTTAAATTAAGATGTGACTCTTGCATGCAACAAATATCTGGCCTGAGTTTTTGTATCCAATCAGCTAACCTATGCCTCTTTAGAGGACAGTTTAAGCCGTTCACATTAATGGAGAATATTGATAAGTCTGGTGAAGTTTTGGGTATTGAGTTTTTCAAAAGTCCAGTGGGCATTTTTAATCCTTTCGCCAGTGTGGAAATTGGAGTTTGATGTGAAGTTTCTGAGTGAGTTTACTTTTGTGGTATAGGATTGGGTTGGTCATTATGGTGGATAGGTCTGAGAATATCCTGAAGAGCTGGTTTGGTTATGGCAAATTTCTTCAACATATGAATGTCATTAAAGTATTTAATTTCTCCATCATAAATGAAATTCAGTTTAGCTGGATACAAGATCCTGGGTTAAAAGTTATTTTGCTTTAGGAGATTAAAAGTCAGTGACTACCCTCTTCTGGCTTGAAAAGTTTCAGCAGAGAGATCTGCAGTCATTCTAATATTCTTCCCTTTGAAGGTAATGGTTTTCTTTCTCCTGGCAGCTTTGAGGATTTTCTCCTTCATATTAACTTTACTGAAGTTCATTATGATATGCCTCGGGGATGTCTTATTGGGGTTGAGTTGTGCTGGGGTTCTGAAGCTGTCTGCTATCTGAATTTCAGAATCTCTAGGCATGTCTGGAATATTCTCTTTCATAATTTCATGCAGAAGGGCCTCTGTGCCCAGCGAGGCCACTTCATCTGTTTCTTGAACTCCTATGATTCAGATGTTCGCCTTCTTCAAATTATCCCAGAGCTCTCTGAGAGAATGATTCGTTTTTGCTGTCCATTTCTCTTCCTCTTTGAGAGATTGGGAGCGTTCAAAGGCTTTATCTTCGATGTCAGAAATCCTTTCTTCTGCTTGCTCCATTCTGTTGCTGAGGGATTGTACTGTATTTTTCATATCTTTGAGGGCTGCAAATTCCTGCTTCAGTGTGTCTAAGTCTTTGGTGGTTTTGTCTTTAAATTCATTAGATTCTTGAGGCAACTTTTGAATTTCTCCTCAAATTCCTAATTCCACTTTGTTAATCTTGTCTGCAATCCAAATTCTGAATTCGATTTCTGACATCTCAGCCAGTTGTTTATGAATGGGATCTTCAATTGCATCTGCCATATCTTTCCTTGGGGGGGTTGATCTATTCTGGTTTTTCATGTTACCAGAGTTTTTCCGCTGATTCTGCCCCATGGTTGTTTTACTCCCTCTGATTTTTTGCCCTGGGGCTTTGTCGAGGGCCTGTACAGTGTTTTGGCCTGAGAAACTGGGGCCCTGTCTGGTGTGGTGGGGCTAAGTGGTTCTGTCTTGTTTTCAGCTGGTTTCTGTTCCACCCTAGTGAAACAGATACTTTGGATTGAAGTCTCAGCTGTGGAGAAATATCAGCAATTAAGTAACCCCACCCCCCCACCGGCAAACAATTGGAAAAGAAAAATCAAACCTTCCTACCACCGTGCACCTAGGGCACCACCTGATTTGTCCTCAGGCGATTGGTTCAGTTCAAAAAGGTCCAAATCGATTGTCTCAGTCTGCACCTGTCTCGGGTGAGAGAGTTTAAGAGGTCTCTGGGAACTGGATCACAGGGGTCTGGTTACTACTCTGGTGTGGCTTGCTCCAGTGCTGTGTGGAGTCAGGAGAAGCCACTCAGCCAATAAATCAGTCTGGGAAGGTTGGTGCCTCCTTCCCCACCTTGCACCACTTCACATCCTGTCACTGATAGCCCTGCAGTTGGCTGACCCAGTTGCCTGTAGTGAATCGGTACTCCAAGAGTTTGTACCTGCCTGAATCACAAGGAAGTCTGCCAGGCCGCTGTGCTCTGCCTCTCTCCATCAGGAGGAGGTGAGGCCTGACAACCTGGGGCGCTTGATGAAGGTTGAGGGGTTTTCACTGAGGTCCAGTCTCAGCCCTGATTAATGTTACTGACAGAATGGAACAGAAGAACTCTGCGGTTCCCCTGCAGAAGAGAAGCTGAATTGAGCTCCAGATCAGCTTTTCTTTGCTCTTGTATTGTCTATAAGTTGACGATCCCCTGAGGGCCAGGTGCGTCTTAGGTTTATTAAAGGGGACCTCTGGGTCATCCCTGCCCTGGGAGTTTCCCTGGTTTGCAAGTTGGAGTTGCCTCAGCCAAACTCAGAGTCTCTGGTTGCCCAGGGAGACAGGGATTGTAGCTTCAGAATATTCGGTACTGAGCTGTATTGCTAGCAAAAGAGGGCTGCTGTTTTATGGCTCAGGTAACCACTGCTCCGGTGTAGCTCCCCTCAGGCCAACTGTCCTCTCTCTGCTCCTGTACCCCAGAGTCTGCACCGACAGGATGTAGCCCAGCACTGTCTACACCCCTCGAGCAATCGCCCAAGAGTCTGGACCCCTGGGGGATATGCCTCTAGACCTTGGAGCGAGAGCAGAGGGCAGTGCAGGGAGCGCTGGGAGCCTGGGGTTGTGGGCAGAGAACACACACAGCTTTACACAGTTTTATGCCTGGCCGTATTGTCACCAAAAGACAGCTGTTGCACTGTGCCTCAGGGAACTGCCACTCCGGTGCAGTCCCCTCTCTTCCGACCGACGGGGACTGGCCTCCAGACCCCAGTGTGAGCGAAGGGGAGTGCTGGAAGGTCAGAATTCCAGGTGGAGACTATATACAGTTTATACAGTTTTATGCCTGGCAGGAGGATGCTATGGCACCCTAGTAGGGGAGGTAGGTCCAGTTTTTAGAGGGTCTCTCCCAAGGAGTGTAGTGGGAGGACCTTTGAACTCTTACTGGTTATTTGTTGGGCACTCTGAGCCATTCTCATGGGGGAGGGGACTCCCGTCAACTTGGTGATGGATTTTGTACCTTTTGTTTGTATCCTTGTGGTCGCAGCTCACCTCAGCGGGGTTGACGTGCATTCTACAGCCTTCTCTCTTAGTGCAGCTCAAATCCACCAGGTTACTTGCTGAATGTTTGTCCTTTAACTCTCCTTCTGGATGGGAGCCTCTGTGGAAAGCTGGCTTCTGTCAGCCATCTTGTCTCCTCCCCAGAAAACTTTTTAAAGTCTCTCTCTCTAAACATATATGTGTATGTACACACACACACACACACACACACACACACACACACACAGTTCACCTTTGAACAATGCAGGGGTTAGGAGCACTGACCCACACGCAGTATAAAACCTGCATATAACTTTTGAGTCCCCCAAATTTAACAATTACAGCCTACTGTTGACCAGAGTCTTATTGATAACAGAAATGGTTAACAGGCGTTATGTATGTTATATGCGTTATATAGTGTATTCTTATAACACAGCAAGCCAGAGGAAAGAAAATGTTATTATGAAAACCAAAGGAAGAGAAAGTATATCTTGATTAAGTGCAAGTGGATCTTTATTAAAGTCTTCATCCTTACCGTATTTATGTTTATTGGGCTGAGAAAAAGGTAGAAGAGGAGGGGTTGGTGTTGCTGTCTCAGTGGTGGCAGAGGTGGAAGAAAATCCACACACAAGTGGACCTGGGTATCTCAAACCTGTGCTGTTCAAAGGTTAACTATATGCATGTGTGTGTATATGAGTTAAGACAATTAAGTTTGTGAACTTGCCACCCATGAAATTACGTTAGCAGCACTGTACAACCTGGTAAGGTTTTGTAACCTCACAAACACAGCTGTGTTTGTATTGATGTGTGGCTGCGTCCTGCTGAGTGACGTTCACTATTATTGTTGCATGTTTTTGTGTGCTATTGCCAGAATGTCGGAGCTTGAATTAGAGCAAAGAACAAACATTAAATGTCTTGTTAAACTTGGCCAGAGTGGAAGTAAAATCAGGGATGTATCAGTTCAAGTTTATGGGGATAACGTCATGTGGAAAACAGCAGTGTACAAATGGATTAAATGTTTTACAGAGGGGAGAGAAAGCATCACTGATGAAGAAAGGTCAGGGCAGCCAGTAACAAGCAGAGCTGATAAAAACATTCATCACATTATGTGTCACAATCATTGGCTGACTGTGAGAAGCACAGCAAACCAAGTAAATATCAGGAAACAGGATGATCTTAACTGAAAATCTTTGCATGAGAAAGTCGTGTACAAAAATGGTCCTGAAGGAGCTCACTGATTAACACTGTCTGTGAAGGAGTTTTTAGCCAGTAAACAAATAACTGTATCAGAACACCCTCCCTACTCACCTGATCTGGACCCCAGTGACTTTTTTCTTTACTCAAAGAAAACATAAATATTGACAGGAAGACATTTTGATGACATTCAGGACACCCAGTATAATATGATGACAGCTCTGATGGCCATGCCAGAAAAAGAGTTACAAAATTGTTTTGAAGGGTGGGCTAGGCACTGGTGTTGGTGCACGCTTCCCAAGGGGAGTACCTTGTAGGTGACCATAGTGATATTCAGTAAGTTAGTGCATTTTCTAGGATGAATTTGTGAACTTGTCACATCTTATATGTATACAAGGGCTTTCCGAAAAGTAGGCAGCCATTGTTTTTCATATTATATAGCTGGATACTTTTCAAACAACACACACACACATATATATCCACACACACTAATACATGTGCATATATACACACATACACATATTCCATTGGTTCTTTGTCTGTGGGAAATCTTAACTAATACAATATATACTCAAAAGAATTGAAAAAAGATACTGAAACAAACGCTGTGGATGAATGTTACTAAAAGCACTATTCACAATAGCAGAAAGGTGGAAAACTCAAATGTTCATCACCAATGGAGGAGTGGATAAACAGAATGTGGTAATCCATGCACTGGAATATTATTCTGCCATAAAAAGGAATGAAGTGCTGATGTATACTACAACACAAATGAACCCCCAAACAGATGACAAGTGAAAGAAAGCAGACAGGAAAGTCACATCCTTACGATTTCATTTATACGAAATATGAAGAACAGGTAAAGCCATAGATACACAAAGCAGATATGTGGTTGCCAGTGGCTAGAGAGAGAGAGGCAATGGAAATTGGCCACTTAATAGGTACATGGATTCTCTTTGTGGTGATGAAAATAATCAGGAATTTGATAAAAGTGGTGATTATGCAATACTGTGAATGTTCCAAATGCCACTGAATTGTACACATTAAAATTTTATGTTATGTAAATTTTACCTCGATTTTAAGAATGCAGTAGAACCTGGTGAGCAATTAGACACAGAGGAGCAGAGGGCAGAGTGAAAGGGAAGATAAACACAGGGGAGGTGTCCAGAGGCTGAGTGTGTGGGTGGCCAGATGCCATTAATAACGTGAGGAGCTACAAGTTCTAGAACAAGAAGGACATGCTGAGATTGATACTATGGGGCATTCAAATGTAAAAAAGCTGAAGGTATTTGAAAAGTTGAAGCTTGGATACACATACACACACAAAGAAAAATGGAGACAGGTGACAGATTGGGGCAAAAGTCGTAAGTAGGAGGGAAATAGTCTTGTCCTTTGTCTCAGTAGTCCTTCCAGATTTTTGTTTAAGATTACTGACTGCAAAAATATTGAAAACAGTGTGAATGTAATATACATGTAAAATAATATTTAGTATTATATTAACTATAACACTACATAATATTAATTAGTATAATACATATGCCATGCGTCTAATTAATACAGCACTGGCTTTCATCTTGCATTTGTGTTAACACTAGTGCTTTTTAGAGCAGTGTCCCGTGGGAGGCTTCCTTTGGATTGTTTCGGTCCTGGGAAGTAGCATGAGAAATTTGAAGCTCAGAGTGATACCATTCTTGAGGTCACGCTGATAGTAAGGGGCAGCCTGATCTCTCCCCATCTCAGCCTCCGTGCTTCATATTCCTATCTTAGATTAGAATTCATCTTTGGGGTCTGTCCTGGGTAATCAAGTCAAAGTTTTTCATTTAATTTTGACCCAGTATCAAGCTCTAAAGTCCAAAATATTCAGAGCTATTTTACAACATAGTAAATCTAAAAATTTATTTGCATCATATAGCTGCTTTGCCTAAGTGGAATTTTTTAATTTAGTTAAATGCATGCTGCAGAGTTTATGAACTATGACAGATAAATCTTCGATTCTGCAACATTTTTGACATTTTCATTGTCTAATACAGTAATTCCTTTCTTTCTCTGTCTGGAACTAAAATCAAGAATTTGAAAATAGCCCTAGTTCTGACTTCTCCCTGTCATCTAATTCATCTCAGGCAAGATCATCGTATTCAGTTTCGAGTCAGTACGAGAGGGTGGCCAGTAATCTCTAGGGTCTTCACTGGCCCTGGCATTAATAACCCCATTATCCGTTTCACTTTGGTAGGCCTACTCAATAATTAACTCTAAGTAAGTTTGATTTGTTTAGATTTTTCTTTGCACACAGCATTTTTCATTCCATATTATGTTTGTTTAAAAATTATAGCTGTGGAGACATGTACTCAATGCTTTAACCCAAGGGCTTCCTGAACATTCCAAATTACTTTCAAATGCGATTTTGTTTAGGAACAGCTCTCCATCTATTGCCTCACAACTTATTTTTTTCTTTTAATTTTTTAAACACATATATAATAGACAGGATTGTTAATCCATGCGTTTTTCATTTCTTTATCCTTAGCTCATAGGATTATAAACTCATAACAGTGTAAAGCCTAGCAATGTTCAAACTTGTCTTTTAGAAATAAAAGTAAAGATTTTACAAGAAAAATGAACTCAAATCCTTGTTCCAATTTCTATATTCCCTCCAAGGTATCAAACACGATGGGAGAAAGAGCTTGCCATCATCTGTTTTCTCTTTTTCTTAGCCCATGTGATTTTTACAGGTGGTCAAAGAAGGTGTTTTTTTCCTATGCCATTTTACCTGTGAGCTATCTCAGTATGCCAGATAGCGGGGTCTTTGTTACAATAAATGGAAGGCCTTTCTTTCTATCTTACTGTAATGGAACTGATTAACAGAAAAAAAAAACAAAAACACAACAGCTTGTTTTAAAGACATGTTTTTAAGCCATAGTCATTTTGAAATAAACTAAAAAATAGTTCTATAGATCAAAATACATTAAGAAAGAGAAACTTATTAAGGTGTATCTTATAAAACAGACTTCAGTAGTATGAAAATTCAGTACAATGAATATAAATAAATTTATAATATGTTGAGTAGCCTGGAGGGATGTGATCCAGGACACCACAGCACAGACCCCACAGTGACAACACAGTAGCAAATTGTTGTAAACAAAATTGCATGTAATACAATTTTGGTATAGAATGGAAATGTGACATTGATAGGCATCTTAAGTAGGTTTCTGTATTTTTAGAATGTTTTAGCAGCAAGTGAAAAAACTGAACTTGAATGGTCTAAAACAATGAAGATATTAGGTTTCACAAGAGAAAATCCTGAGATAGAACCAGTTGAATTCAGCAGTTCGTAAATGTCATCAAGGCTGAGCTTCCCTTTGCTATCTATCTGGGGTGTCACTTGACTCCTTTTGCATGTGGTTACAGGATGGCTGACTTTTTCATGTCTGGCGAAGCCACATCTTCCAACAAATGCTTCTTGTGCCAAATTGGATCAGGTGTTCATTCTAAAGCCAATCACTGCTAAAAGGGATGAGAATACCTTATAACTAAACAGGTCATCTTCTAACTAAGGTCAATTCCCCAACTCTACAAAATGCATTTTGATATTCAGTGGAGGAGATTGGTCTAGATATTGGGGAGGAAACCTCAGCATGCCCTACAAACAACTAAGTGGACCTGCTGTACGTTGGAGGCCTGTCAGTGGTTATCATGGCACTACGCATGCACAACCCTCCTACCATGAGTAGGAATAAAGAAACAAAGGGAACAGCAGACATCAGGCATCTCAGCTGTTCTTCTCATCTTGTTTTCAAGTTTGGGTGAATTAGGGGCTTGGCAAGTCCACTTGCCAAACAATTCCAAGAATCAGAGATTAGTGAGCAAGTTCGGATCATGGTATTCTTACTTCTGACCCTGAGAGGCTTTTTCTCAGCACAGGCAATGTTAGCTGGGTGTTATAAGAGTGGGGAGCAGGCTGCCAAAGCAAACAGTGTGTTGATGAGGAGGGGAATGGTCCCCTCCATAGTCCAGATGGGAGTGTCATTGTGGAATCATTCACCACCTGCTGTAGATAATTTGCTCCCTTTCTAGTGGCTGTGAGAAATTCCTGGAATCAGTGTGAAGTGAGGACAACACCCACAGCACAGTGAGTAAGCCCTTTAGAAATTCAGGAAGGAAAGGAAAGCACAGACCAGGTTTTCAGCCCTGTGCATTTCTTTTCCACCCCCTCTCTCCAAGGATTAGAGCAGGGAAATAGATTCATTCTTAGGTGAGAAAGCATTTTCCTCACCCAGGTGTGGGCTGAAAATCTGCCATCTCTTATCTTCCCTCCATTGTCTGTCCATGTGATTTGAACTTGAAAGTGACCCTTCTGGCCAAACTGAAAAGCTCAAGTTGTTTGTTATGTTTACTACACTACTGTTTGCAGATTCTTGTAGGTTCATTTAAACTTTTTGTTGTTATTTCACTTCGGTAATAATAATCATTTCCTATTGTTCCTATTCAATTTCTTCAGAGAAATTGTTATTTGTGTTCAAGAGTGTAAGCACCAAAGAGGAAATGCTCCAGAAATGATTAGATAAGTAACATTTTAATGATTTTCATGTACTGAGCGGCACCAGTGGCTCAAAGGAGTAGGGTGCCAGCCCCATGTTCCAGACATGGTGGGTTCAAACCCAGCCCTGGCCAGAAACTTAAAAAAAAAAATAATAATAAAAGTAAAAATAAATAATAATAATTTTCATGTACCAGGTATTATTAGAAATACTATTAGGAATAGATTTAGAGGCTACACATCTATTAAGTGGTGTATATATATATCATTTAATACTCATAAGCATATGACATATAAAAATTATTTTAGTGTCTTTTAATATCCCTCATATATACCTGCCCATGACAGGCTACAAAGAGACAGACAGGGAGCAGCCCACAGAGCCAGGCTTCAGAGCCTGTGCTGTCAGAGCTGAGCTATGCTGTGCCACCATGTTGGCTTCTGACAGCAAACCTGCCCCTCCTCCCCTAAGAGCACCAGCTCTGTGCAGTGGCGGTATCATGTTCTAAGTGCCCCCACTCCTCCATCCCTCCATCTCTCAGCCACCCAGCACATCCCGCTGAGCGCCTGCTATTGCCCGGCTGCTTGCCCGATGCTGAGGATCCAGTAAGCTAGACCCACAGGCTCCTGCTTAGCCATAATGAGCCTCAGATTCTCCCAGAAATTCTCCTGGGGACCTCAAGAAACCTTGATTGGTAAATGACCCTTCTTCAAATGCTGCCCCTTTGGCCTTCTCTTTCCCAAGCAGAACATTCCTGATTATCACATTTCCTTTCTTGCTAAGGGCATGCCGGGGTTAAAGCACTGTACTTTCTGTACTTTGAAGGTGTTGAAAGAATATGCTCAATCCATGGGAGAAATTAAATCTATGAGGACACGAATGGCAAGACTTTTATCCTGAGAATGTCAAGGTTTGGGGTAGACATTTTCTTAACATGTTGTATGACACAATTTGTCTGGTTTAGGAATTCCTCTCACATGCTCTTTGATCTTCATGAGGCGGAACTTGCACATTCATCACTAGAATTTTTATTGCCTTTGAAATATATTCCTTATCATAGAATTGCGATGCATAGTACAACAAACATGGCAGTGAAACATCAGTCCGTGGTCCGTCATCTTTCTTTCACCAACCTTACCTTAATTCCTTATCTGGTAGGATTATTCCATATGTTAATACAAAACACCAGTGGAGACCAGAAAGTGGGATGTGAGAAATACTGAGAATGATTATAATGGTCTAAAAATAGTTCAAGTCCTTGGGTCAGTCCTTAGGCCCTTATTTATCTGCCTATTCTTTAACCTTTGACCTTATCTCTTGCCACCTCTCCACAGATAACTCTTCACGCCAGCTGTGTGGGGCTTTTGTTTATAACAACGTATCAATATTGGTTTATTAATTGTTACAAACCATGCTAATGTAAGCTATCAACAAATGTGATTTCTCTAGCAGGGCTTGCTGTTTCATGCCTTAGTTACTCTGCTCAACGGCTGCCTCCTGCCTCAAGGCCCAGCCCCTCACCTCACCTATTTCTACACTGTTTTTCCACGCTCAGCTCAGGTCCTCACTGAGCCTACGTCTGCTGAAGGCTTCCCTTTTTTCCTATGGCCCTCTTGCAACCCACACTTAATTCATTCAGAGATTTTCATGCTGCTCTAGGAGCTAGCCCCGCTATTCAGTGAGATTCCTGCCACAAAGGACCACATCCTGTTCATTTCTCTTTTTAAAGATTCGAGGTAAAAACTTTATTACATGCGTAGTTCATAGTAATTTGAGTCTCATAAAACCCTGCCTCTCCAAACTTACTCAGATGATAAAACTCTACTGGAACTCTGTGTTCTGACACATCCGATTGAAATCTGAGGATTCAAAAGAACACCCTTGCCTTTTTCTTTCTGAGGGAGCACAGTCACTGCCTGTTCATTTCTGTATCTCAGTTCCTGGTTCACAGCAGATGCTCAACAGATGTGTATTGATTATGAAAAGAATCCCTGAAAATCTTTCTCCCAGAATCAGGCTTACAGCCTTAGATCAGGACAGCCCTGCAGAAATGGAAACTAGGGGGCTTGAAGGTCTTCAGTAAGTGGGTTGAAGAGAAAGCCTCTTCCTACCATCTTAACATCAGTAAGCACAGCTCCCCCTTCATATACCTCCTAGGCAGAGACATTTGTCTGTCCTTCTTGCTTTGTAATACACTAAACATGTGCTATCACTCATTGACAAAACATCTTAGGTTGACCTGTAGTGTGTGACACACACTCAGGACAGGGACTGTCCCTAAGGAATATCCTCCAAATTTCTCTAACTTCACAGCAAACTCAATACATTATCCAGGCATATCCTGTTATCCCTTCTTTTCCTTACCCATTGCCCAACTATGTTACCATTCGAGTCTTTGTTACTTTTTAAAGTTTTTTTTTTTATTTCAGAATACTATATGGGTACAAACATTTTAGTTACATAAATTGCTTTTGGACAGTTTGAATTAAAGTTTTAAGTGTGCCCATCACCCAGATAGTGTGTGTTGTGCCCGTGAACTGGGTATTTACTCATCCCCTTCTCCCCACTTCCACCTGCTTGATTCTGAGGAGTGTTATTTCTCTGTGTGCACATAAGTGTTGATCCATTAATTCCAATTTAACAGTGAGAACACGTGCTGTTTGTTTTTCCATTCTTGTGCTACTTCACTTAGAAGAATGGTCTCCAGTTCCATTCAGGTTAATGCAAGAGGTATTAGTTCGCTCTTTTTGAAAATCCTATTTTTGATAACCTTTTCATTTTAAAATAGTTTTAGATTTATAGAAAAAATTTAAAAGGTAACACAGACAGTCCTCATATATCCCACGCTCAGTTTCCTCTATATTAACCTCTTACATTAACATAGTATATTTGTCATGGTTAATGAGCCAGTATTGATATATTAGTAATGAAAGCCCATATGTTATTAATATTTCATTATGTTTTAGAAGAGTATTTTATTTTTATTTATTTAGTTATTTATTTAGACAGAGTCTCCCTTTGTAGCCTTGGATAGAGTGCCATGGCATCATAGCTCACAACAACCTCAAACTTTTGGGCTCAAGTAATCCTCTTGTCTCAGTGTCCCAGGTAGCTAAGACTACAGTCACCTGCCACAATGCCTAGCTGTTTTGTAGAAACAGGGTCTCTTGCTCAAGCTGGTCTTGAACTCCTGAGCTCAGCAATCTGCCCACCTCAGCCTCCCAGAGTGCTGGCATTATAGGTGTTAGCCGTTATATATGCCCAGCTAATTAGGTTTAGAAAAAAAAAAAAAATATATATATATATATATATATCTGTATATATATAATGCCCTTTTTTTTCTGTTTCAGGATCCCATGTTGGATGCCACATTACATTTTTAGGATCATGCATTTTTTTTAATTAGATCATAACTGTGTACGTTACTGTATTTATGGGGAACAATGTGCTGATTTTATATATACAACTTGGAATGTTTACATCAAACTGGTTAACATAGCCTTCACCTCACTTATTTAATTGTTGGGTTGAGACATTTATACTCTACTCTTAATATATTTGACATGTACCCTTGCAATAATCACAATAGGTGAGGTCCCACCAATTACCTTTCCTCCATCGGGCCACCCTCCTCCCCTTCCCTTGTCCTCCTCTTCTCTCTTTCTTTCTGGGCTATAATTGTGTTTTATCTTTCATATGAAAGTGTGGGTGATTATATATTGTTTCATAATAGTACTAAGTACATTGGATATTTTTTCTTCCATTCTTGAGAAGAATATGATCCAAGCTCCATCTATGTAAACATAAAAGAGGTGAAGTCTCCATCTTTTTATGGCTACATAATATTCCATGGTATGTATATATGTGTATATATATATATATTATAATTTCATAACCCAATCATGGGTCAATGGGCACTGGGTTTGCTTCCATGACTTGGCAATTATGAATTGGGCTGCAATAAACATTCTGGTGCAAATGTCTTTGTTGTGAAATGATTTTTGGCCATCTGGATATATACCTAGTAAAGGAATTTCAGGATTGAACAGCAGGTCTACTTTTAGTTCCCTAAGTGTTCTCCAAATTTCTTTCCAGAAGGGACGTATTAGTTTGCACTCTCAGCAGTGTAAAAGTGTTCCCTTCTCTCCACATCTATGCCAACATCTGTAGTTTGGGGATTTTGTGATGTAGGATAATTTGTGGTATACCAAAGTAGTTTTGATTTGCATTTCTTTGATGATTAAAAATGATGAGAATTATTTCATGTGTTTGTAGGCTATGCACCTGTTTTCTTGAAAGAAGCTTCTGTTCAAGTCTCTTGCCCACAATAAAATGGGATCACTTGTTCTTTTCTTATTAATTAGTTGCGTTCACTTCAACTAATTCTAGTTATCAAACCTTTGTCAGAAACATAACCTGCAAATATCTTCTCCCATTCTGAGGGCTGTCTGCTTACTTTACTAACTGTTTTTGGCTATGCAGAAGCTTTCAGTTTGATCAGATCCCAGTAATATATTTTTGGTCTTGTTTCAGTAGCCAAGGGTGTCCTCCTCATAAAATATTCTCCCAGGCCAATTTCTTCAAGTGTTTCTCCTGTACTCTCTTCTAGTATCTTTATAGTTTCAGGTCTTATGTTTAAATCTTTTGTCTGGTGAGAATCAATTTTGTTAATGGTGAAGGTGAGGGTCCAGTTTCAGTCTTCTACACATTGGCAGCCAATTCACCCAGCACCATTTAGGGAATCATTCCCCCGATTTATGTTTTTGATAGGCTTATCAAAGATCAAATGACAATAAGTCACTGGGATCATCTCTTGGTTCTCTATTCTGTCCCATACATCTACCACTCTATTTTTGTGCCAGTACCACACTGTTTTGATCACTATAGATTTATAGTATAGCTTGAAGTCTGGTAGCATGATTCTTCCTGCTTTGTTTTTATTTCTGAGTAATGTCTTGGCTATTCAAAGTGTTTTTCATATAAAACAAAGTACTATTTTTTTCTAGATTTTTAAGTATGACAGTGGTGCTTTAATAGGGATTATATTAAATTTGTATTTTGCATTGGGAAGTATTTAACAATACTGATTCTTCCCAGCCTTGAGCATGGTATATTTTTCCATTTGTTAACATTTTCAGCTGTTTCCTTTCTCAGAGTTTAATAGTTCTTTTTATAAAGATCTTTCACATCTTTTGTTAGGTAAATTCCCAAATATTTTATCTTCTTTGGCACTATTGTAAAAGGAATAGAGTCCTTGACTATTTTTTCAGCTTGACTATTGATGGTATATATAAAAGCTACTGATTTGTAAATATTGATTTTGTAACCTGAGACATTGCTGTATTCCTTGATCACTTCTAAGAGTTTTGTAGTTGAGTCCCTGTGATTTTCCAGGTATAAGATCATGTCATCTGCAAAGAGTGAGAATTTGATCTCCTCTGACCCCGTATGGATACCCTTGATTGCCTTCTCTTTCCTGATTGCAATGGCTAAGACATCCATTACTATGTTGAATAACAGTGGAGACAGTGGGCATCCTTGTCTAGTTGCAGATATGAATGGAAATGTTCTCAGTTTTACTCTATTCAATATGATATTGGCTGTGGGTTTGCTGGAGATGGCCCCTATCAGTTTAAGAAATGACCTGTCTAAGCCTATTTTCTTAAGTGTTCTGATCAAGAAAGGATGCTGGATATTATCAAAAGCTTTTTCTGCATCAATTGAGAGAATCACATGGTCTTTGTTTTTTATTTTGTTTATATGATGTATTATATTTATAGATTTATGTATGTTGAACCAACCCTGTAACCTGACATAAAAACAACTTGATTTTGGTGTGTAATATTTTTATGTGCTGTTGAATTCTGTTTGCTAGGATATTGAATATTTTTACCTCAATATTCATTAATGATATTGGTCTATAATTTTCTTTCTTTGTTGGATCTTTTCCTGGTTTGGGGATCAGGGTGATATTTGCTTCGTAGAATGTGTTGGGACATATTTCTTCTTTTTCTTTGTTTTGGAAAAGCTTGTGTAATATAGGTACTATTTCCTCTTTAAATGTTTGGTAGAATTCTGATGTGAAGCCATCTGGACCCGGACTTTTTGGGGAGATTTCATATAGTTGATGCTATTTTAGTGCTTGATATAAGTCTACTCAACATTTCCAATTCTTTCTGGCTGAGTCTAAGAGAGTGTGCTTCCAGTATTGGTCTATTTCCTCCAGATTTTCATATGTCTGAGAATAGAGTTTTTGTAGTAATCACTAAGGATTTTTTTTTTTTTTTTTTAGTTTCTGAGCTGTCTGTTGTTATTTCTCCTTTATCATTTTTGATTGATGTTATTAGGGATTTTACATTTTTGTTTCTGGTTAGGTTAGTCAAAGGTTTATCAATTTTGTTAATATTTTCAAAAAACTAATTTTTTGATTTATTGATCTTCTGAATGATTCTTTTGTTTTCAATTTCATTTAATTCTGCTCTGATTTTGGCTATTTATTTTCTTCTGCTGTGTAGGATGCCACATTTTATTTAGTCATCTGTCTATTGGCTTCTCTTAGCTGTGGCGGCAGTTAGTCAGACTTTGTTGTTGATGACTTTGAAAGTTTGAGGAGTAAAAGTCAGATATTTTATAAAATTTGTCTATTGTTTTCCCATGACTGTGGGTTTGGTCAGGGAAGACCACAGAGTTAGAATGCCATTCTCATTACATTCTATCAAAGGCATGTACATGCCATCAATAAGACTTATTGCTGATGATGTCAGCCTTGTCGCCTGGCTGGGGTAGATCTGTCAAGTCTCTCTATTGTAAGATTACTCCCTCTCTTTTCCATAATGCATTTAGGAAATCACTACATGTGGCACACACTTAAAAAGTGGAGCGGTATTGTCCACTTCCTGTTGCATGGAGAAGCTACATAAATTATTTGGATTTCATATTCATATCAGTATGGATTTATGAATATTTATACTTTGGCTTATAATCCAACATTACTTTATATATTTTGTTTGCTCAAATTGTTTTGAATTTGGGCAAATAAATTTGGACAATTGGGAGCTCTTTTGAGCTTCTATGTCCCTCTGATATGTTCCTATCAATAGGTTTTGGTTTTTGCTGAGCATGTCCTTACTTTCAGGTTCTGAGACATACTCCACATTCACCTTCTATATTTTCTGTCCAAGTCCTGGAATCTAAGAAGCCATTTCTCTAAGAAGCTCTGCTCCTTAGACAGTAGCCTTCTGGCCACATCTATTTTAGCTGGGATGCACTGCTACAATTCAGAGGCCTTGATGAAATATTACATGTACAATTTCTGATATGATAATGTAGAGCAATGTGAGGGCAACTGTTACTAATGCTTTTGTGTTCTGTCTCTTTGTTCTCTCTTAGGGAGCCAGATTTATAGGATCCTGAGCTCTGCATCCTGTGAAGCACTAATGTCTTCTCTAGTCTGTTCTTTTCTCTATTGTCCTCACTCTGGCAATTAATTTTCATTGCAAATGCATAAGTCAGATACACATAAACTGTACAAAGAAAAATATTAGTCTAAGATTTGTGCAGCTACCTGAAAAACAGAGGTGAAAGGAAAGAGTAGAATCAGTCCACATTTTAAAGTCCCTATCAGTTGTTTATACGAACTTACTGTTTCAAAGACACCTTGACTTAAAACTGTCTGGGATAATCATCTGGAACATGTTTTTCTCTTTCTGATTCATGCAAACTGCAACATATCGTGCAAATTCTGTTCCTAAAGTAGTTGTAAATGTCTTTTACATCAAACCTATAAGCTGTTTGGTAATGAAGATTTTATAAGGCTCTTGCTAAGGTAGTCATGAGTTCCTACCCTAGCTGTTTACAAAGTATGTGCCAACACTGTCTGAGAGCACTGTTGAGCTCATACCTTCAGGGTAATTTAAGTGGAAAGAATAGAGAGGTCATAATCTGAATCCAATCAACAGATTGGTAGGCATCCAGTGACTGTTCTTACATGACATTTAGAGCTCAGAGAAAATGCAGTGATTTGTGGTCTGGTTTCTGTTATTCCTTATCCCTGTAAGCACTGGGCAAACAAACTTCAGCATAACAAACTTGAGGCAAAACAGAAAAAAAATGGCTATTTACCTGAAGGCAATTCATGTGCAGGAGGTCTGTCTTAAACATGCTTAAGGAAGTATTTCACATCCATAAAGCATATTGACCTCTCTTTCTGGATGAAGACAATTTCATAGGAACTAGCTGTTTAGTTCTTGGTGACATATTTTTACGTATAAAACCAACTTTAATGGTTGACTGTGTCTTTAAATAGAACATAAGCTTTTTGTCAAAGTTTGAGAGTTATTTTCAAAATGAGGAAGATCAAATTTTCAAGCAAGGAGATGTTTTATTCTTCTATATAATTTTTAGCATGCTTAGGTAGGGACATTTCTAGATGACTTTTTAAAAAGAAAAGGAACAAATCTATGTTAAGCTTGAGAAATATATCATTATATATTGACATATATTGGTTTTAGAAGTTACAAGACCCTAGGGAAAATTACTGTAACTGATGCTTTTGTAATTATGAAGAGATTTTATTCATTTGCATCCTAACAAAGGTATACTGTCACAAAAATTCCAGTGAGTATATAAGTGGATAAAATGAAGTCACGATGGCAAATGCAGCTTGTGAGAGACACTGTCCATGCTGCAGAAACAATATTGCTCTTAGATCCAAAAGTTTCTTGTCCCTCTCCATCTATGTCAGTATTCCACCTTTTTTTTTTTTTTTTTAATCTTATGGCACACTTGAACCTACAGTTAAACTTCCTCTGCAAACATAAATCATGTTGATCAAAAAAAAAAAAAAAAGAAAAAAGAGTAAGTAAAAGAGTATACTTACTGTGCTTTGAACTTCTTTTGAAAATAACTTAATTAATGATCCTTACAAATTTTCATGGCCATACCTAAGATCCTTTCATGGCACAATGTACACTGGTTGAAAATCACTGATCTATGTCCTAGCCCTGTGTCGTTAGCTCTTCACTTGTCTTCCTTTACTCTTAGTTTCCTTCTTTCTAAAATAAAAGATTATAATACACTTTACAGTTGCTGAGAGATAACCTGGAAATGTTATTGAAGAATCCAGGAGCTCCTTTAAGCTGAGTCTCACAGACTCTTAAATCTCAAGTTTGTGGTCACAAACTTGACACCATAATTAGAGGGTTTGAGGGGGTCAAAGGGATCAACCAAAATCTATTTTGACACCATAATTAGAGGGTTTTTGGGGTCAAAGGGATCAACCAGTACTCCACACACCTAACAGAGAAAAAATTATAAACCACATACCAACAGATGAATTTACAATGAGAAAAAGAAATACAAAAGGCACTATACTGCACAGATTTACTGGCCAGTTCATATTCTTTGTACTAAAATCTCTGGGGCACTCCAAATCATAGTAAGAAAAGCAGTGATTATGGACCTTGTGCCAAGAAGCATGAGAATATTTTTTCCAGTTCATGGTAAAGCCTAGTAGTTCATCTTAGAGAAGAAAAGTTTTCTCTAGTCATCAGATGTTCATTCTCTCTCAAATACAATATCCCTTCTCCCTTTTCCAGCCCACTCACCTCTCTGTCTCTCTTTTTTCCCCTGGTGGAAAGTCAGTACTCAGTAATAATAACAACACATTTTGAGAATTTTTTTCTTTAAAAGTTTTAGATAATATTAAGTCTAAAAAGAGAGATAAAAAGAATAAATAGTCTCCTATTAACAACTTTTCTCAGACTTACTACCATGTAATCAATCAGGTGTCAGGGTTTTGATTTCTAACATATTCTAGTCTTGCCAACCGTAGTTGCTCCCAACTCACTAAACTCAAGTGTTTCCCTCTCCTCAGGTCAAATATTTATACATAAAACCCTTTGTTACTTCTCCCGATGATATCTCACGTGTAACATATAGAGTTTACCAGTTTGAGAAGATAGGCTTAATCAAAATCCTTATTGAAGCCCCTTCATTTTACAATCAAGTTAGAAAAAAATCCATAAATTCTAACTGTTTAGGACTAATAAGAGAAAACCGTCAACATGGGACCAACTGAGGATCATCTGAGGCAAGGATTATCATAGTTTATTTTTGGGGTCCCTATTAAAAATGCCAGTTCCAAAGTTTCAGGCACTGAGATTCCAGTTCTGTAAGAATTTCAAGTTTTACCAGATGGTTTTAATGTTAGTGGCAAACAGAAACTGCTTCTTTTAAGGCTTTTTACTTGCAAAGTTGGATTGTATTTTAATTTATTTCTTTAGGGAACAAAGTCAAGTTTTAATACGAAAAAAGAAAGCCTCAAAATAGAGGCTTAGATTGGCTCAAGTGCTGAGAGGGCCTTATTGAGATTTTAGAAAGAAGGGCCTGCCACACAGGGGTACAAACCACTTCACAGCAATCCTCTATGACTAAAGGCAGTCAGCTCTATAAAATCTCTGTATGTTTAAGTTTATTCTATTAACGTTAAATTGGTGATTAAATATTCAAATACCAATTCTTTATAGGGTACTTAAACTGGGCTAGAACCAAGAAACGAAGGGTGAGATATAGCCTGCATTTTAGATAATGAAAGGATGGCAGGGAGTCCCCCCTTTCACATTTAACTTTAATAGAATAGACTTAAACATACAGAGATTTTATAGAGCTGGAATTTTCTGTTTTCTTTTCTATATCTGCCACTAGATTTTTGAGTTCCAGGAGAGATGGGGACATGCTGTCTTGTTCATTGTTGTTTCCGTAAAGCTCAGCAAAGTGAGGAGCACGTGGCCATGATTCAAATATTTGTTAAATGAACAAGAGAAACATGAAAATGAAAACAGAACTACCTGGACACTGTGCAACCAGAAAGCCAAACTTCTTCCCTAACAAGTTCAACATATGCTCTGCACAGTGAGACTTTTTTTCGCCTCTCACTTTATGTCCCATGTCAAGACTCAAGGTGACTCATTTGTATTGATCTAATAGAGTATATTATTATGGCTGGGCTGGGGCACCAAGTTCTATGTACAGACTGTGGACTTTGGGGGAAGAATATGAGAAAACAGAATAAAGAGATTCTCTGTGAGAGATCAGGTGATTGTCCCTGAACAGGGAATATGAGATTTGACAATTAAGTTCATGATCTCATCCTAGAGAAAGTGCTACCTATCTCATTGCTGACTATCAGTACTGCCATCTTTGAAGTACTTCCCTTGCCCATTTGGTGACCATAATGATATTCAGCAATGAGGTATGTCACACTTTTTCTAGGATAAGTTTGAGAACTTAATTGTCTGACCTCATATACGCAGGGCTGATTACGAAAGTAATACCTAAAAGAAGAAAAAAAAAAAGAATAATCTTATAAGCTTGGAGACAGTCCTCAAAATGATGGTTTTGTTTATTGAAGTGCCCGGGAAACACTGAAAATCATGAGCAGGTCAGCTAATGCTGACCTGCATTGGCAAAGCATCCTGCATTGAATACGAATTACTCCATGTCAGTCTGTTTTAGTTTCTTTTCGCATTACTTCAGTACTTGCCAGGTTAACTAAAACAATGGTTATTAACCTTGGTTGCACTTAAAACCCCCTCTAACACTTTCAGCAATCCTGATAATCAGATCATACTTAAGACCAATTAAAACCTGCTATCTGGTAGGTGAGACCCACATGCGACTATTGATTAGAGCTCTCAGATAATTCCAGTGTATAGCTGGGAATAAGATCACTGCTATACATGCAAAGGCCTAACTAAAATATCTTTTTAGATTAAATTGAAATTTGCCATATGTCCATTAGCTGCTAACAATGCAGACAGAACCATTAGAGACCCTTTGGAAGGTTTAAGTTTGCCTCCATCTTTGCTATCTCAGATTCTCCCACCTTGTCAACAAAGCTTTGTTTCCTTTAGATTTTCCTCTCTTTCTATGTTTCAAAGCAAATTCAGATAGTTCCTTTACGCTCCTCACAAGACAATTTCCCACAGATATATTCCTCTTGATTGCATAAATGGGTCCTTTAATTATATCTTTTGTAAAGAGTCTTCTACAAAAATCTGAAAGACAGATGATTATTTTTTCCATGCATGACAGACACCAAATGCATCTTCCTCCTTTTGATGCCATGAACAGATATACATTTTGATTTTTATAAGAAACTTTCAGTGTGTCTCATTACAATGTTCCTTCCTCAAACCATAGTGCTAAACCTAATTTCGTAAAAATCTGAAAGGGTGCAGATTCTTGGTGCCCACCTCATACTTTACTGAATCAGAGTCTTTAGGGTTTGGATTTATAGAAATCAGTATACTCACAAGCATCCCAGGTGATGTTTTCTTAAATGCCTTTGACTTAGAGAACTACTAAATGTAAGCTTTCTTTCAATGAGCTGCCATCTTCGTTATAACTTCCATGGATCTAGAAGCAATATTTGTTTCTGTGATTTGTGCTGACATCTTGTTTCCTTATCAGATTAGCCTCTCCTAGCTGTTCAGCACTTTTTTTTTAAATACTAATTTATCAAGCCAGCCCTTGATAAAACCTGTGATGGTTTTATTACATGTCAACTTGACTAACCATGGGTACCTGGATTAAACATTATTTCTTCATTTGTCCATGAAGATGTGTCTTGATAGGATTAGCATTTGAATTGGGGTGCTCACTAAAGTATTAATAGATTGCCCTCCTCCATGTGGTTGGGCCTCATTCAATCCACTGAAAGTCTGAACAGAAGAAAAATTGAAAAAGGAAGGATCGGTCCTTTTTTCGTCCCTGCCTCACTGCTTGTGCTAGGACATCTCACCTTATCCTGTCCAGTCTTCAGACTGGTATTTACATCAATGACTGTCCTTGATTCTCAGGCCTTCAGTCTTGAAGTGAATTACACCAACACCAGCTCTCTTGGTTCTCCAGATTGAAGACTGTGGGACTTCTCAGCCTCCATATTCACAAGAGCCAATTCCTTATAATGAATCAATCTCTCTCTCCCTCTATCTTTCTCTCTCTTGCAGTCAGTCTTGCT
This sequence comes from Nycticebus coucang, assembly GCF_027406575.1. Lineage (NCBI taxonomy): Eukaryota > Metazoa > Chordata > Mammalia > Primates > Lorisidae > Nycticebus > Nycticebus coucang. The sequence goes on along the minus strand of NC_069780.1, from coordinate 167,217,783 downwards.
CTTTCCATCTCTTTCACATATGTCTGTATGCATATGTATCTCTGAAGATGATACAGATGTAGATGACATGAATATAGACAAAGATATATAGATATAGCTCCTACTGGTTCTGCTTCTCTGGAGAACCCTACTTAATATAAATCCTAAATTTTGTTCCATATGGGATGTGTTTGCAGAGGAAGATAGTCCTACATTGTGTGTTAGTTGAACAGTGATCAATGTTAAGACAGACAAAATGAAATTAGAAAACATAGAAAATCATATTAGTAAGCTGTTTCTAGGGTTTGGTCCCATAGAACAAGGGCCAGAAACAAAAAATGAGCTCAGTTAAGTTTGGATGGAAGAAATTAGTAGAGCCCAGGAGCAAACATTAATATTACACCATAGCAAGGAAATAAGGGCAAGCCAGAGGAAGTCTCTGTCAATTGTAAAGCTTATGCATACTCTGTACAGATAGTTTGAAATTAATTAAACCAGTTTTTAAAAAGTTCAGAAATACATAGCTAAAAGCAAAAAATGAACCTTTTGAAAAATGAAAATAAAGCCAAGTACATTCTATTGAAAAAGAAAAAACAACATGGCTGCTGTGGCTTTTATGACTTTTAGAATTTATTAAATTATTATGTGTGTTTTTAATCATGTGAATATGCTGTGGCTTAGAGTTAAAAATAAAGTTTGTAGTCAACTTGAAAATGAAGTGAAGCACATGCGACACAGAAAACTGGGGGTTACAAAAAAGGCAAGATATAACCATGGAAACCATGACAAAGAAATGTAGAAGCAATATATAATGTTTGGAAGAAAAAATTGTCAGCAAGTAAAAATGAAGAGCTTCTTTTTTGCACAACTGAGGCTGCAATACATTTTCATTAACTCTTGGAATGTTAACTCTGGTAGTCTTTTATGTTTTTGAAAAAGTTAAACTAAAAAATAGAGCAACAGAATGTAGGCAGTGTGATTCCAAAGCCAATGTATGATATAAGTAAGTAAGTTCTCAGGAAGAAAAGTAGAACTTAATAGACAGTGTCTTCTTAGCCTTAGAAGCTTGTGGATATGTAAATTTTGTACAAGATAAGTAATTTTCTCAGTCTTAAAAGGCTGAAGTTTTTCTCAACTCTAAAAGGTAAATTCAGTGTTCAGGGACCCTCAGTGGATCACAAGTGTTAAAATAAATAATGAATAATTAATGAAAGCTAACTACATGTATGTTAAAAACAGATAAAGACAATGCAAACCTTCTTCCAGAAAGGGAGGAAAGAATGACTTATGGAAAGGATTTGCCTGAATAAATGTAAGTGATCCTTCAGAAAAATTTCTTACTTGGGAGATTTTAAAATAGTCCCAAGTCTAAGTGCAACTTCGAAGAGTCTGTCCTATGGATTTGGGAAATACAAAAGCAGAATGAATGAAAAGGAAGCAAGCTAAAGCAATAATTAAAAATTAGGATTACATCTTTAGGACTGAAAAGCAAACCTACTTTGGGAATGGATTTAAAACACAGGACTAAGTTTTCACAAGTTTCCGCACCTCCTTGCTCATATATATTAAGGAAAGTTCTTAGTATTTATACATAGCTAAGGTGTTCAAAATCAATGCCAGAAATGTCTTGAAAATGCCAGGAAGATACACAAGAAACTACTTACAGTGACTTCCCTGGGCAGGAGACAGGAGGAAGGCCTATTTTCTCCAAAATGCCTTTCTTGGCATAGGCTTTCCTCAAGCTACCTGTCCACAAGGGCTGAGGCTTCCCTGATCTGTACCTTTTCTTGATTCTGAGAGCAGTTTTAGTTTTAGCAATCATATATTGCTATATACCAAATTACCATAAAATGTAAGTTCTTAAAACAAAAAACATTCGTTACCTTCTGCAGTTTCTAAGGGCTGATGGTTCAGCCTCAGAGTACAAAGGATTGCTCTGAAGATACTGGTTAAGGCTGAGGTCTTCAGAAGTCTTGCCTGGTCTTTGGGATCCTTTTCCAAGTTCACTCATGTGACTATTGATTATGGGCCTCAGTTACTTGCCTGCTTTTGGCTAGAGGCTTCAGTTTTTCATCTGTGGGCCTCTCTGTAGGGCAGCTTACAACCTGGCATCTGACTTCTCATACAAGGGAGTTATCTAAGAGGAAGAGAGAGTGAAGGACTGAGATGGAGGCCACGTTGTCTTTTGTAACCTAGTCTCATAAATGCTGTACCATCACCCATCATGTTGTATTGCTCATGGGGACCAACCCTGGAAGAACACGAAGACAACACCAGAGGATGAACAGCAGGAGACAGAATCATTAGCATCCATCTTGGAAGGGGCCTTCCACAAGTGTCATTTGACACTTAAGAGTTCTTTACTAATCTTTTCCCCTACCAGATTGTCAATTTCTTGTGAGTAAAACCTAAGTCATATTACCCTTTTCATTTTTTCTCCTTCAAAAGACATTCCAGGAATTTTTCTTGGTTTCCTCCACATCTGTATGACCTTGATATGGGAGGAAAAGCAAAGTCTCTGATCCCATGTGTATTAGAAGAACATAAGGACACAATGATGGGATATGAAAGAGCAATTTCAGATTCTAAGAGGTAATTCAGATTTTTTAAAAAGTGTTTCCAGAAATAATGTAAGGAACAGGTGGACAAAATATGAATTTTGCTTTTTCTTTAGATTTTTTCATATCTTTAAAAAGTCTTCCTTCATAGCCTCTTGCATCTAGATGATTTTCAAGAGTCAGCTTTAGACCTCCTGAGAAAATCTTGTCTACTAAAATCCAAGCATGGGGTTTCTGAGATGCTGTCCTAGATACTGGGAATTTTGTCATACAATTGTGTAAGCAGAGCTACTTTGGTTCTAAAAAAACACTCACTGAACATCACCGTTTGCACTGTTTGGAACTACTTTAAAAGATATAAAAGTGAGTTTGACATGGAATTAATATATGAACGCATGATTGTCAAAATGTCAATAAAATTCTTTCCAGCTAGTGAAGCGTCTTGAATAGTCTGAGATTTTTCATTGTTCCATGGCATTTGACTGTGTCTCCCTCTCCAACTCCTTCCTGGCACCATTGTGGAGAATTATTTCATGTATAAGTTCAGGTTTTCCCATACCTGCAGAGTAAGGAGCAGTTGTACTGTAGGTTTAATTGAAAAACATTTTTTTAATTCTGTAATGATAGCAAAAGTAAAAAAAAAATGTTTAAAACAAGAAGGGGAAGGATATTTATTTAAGCAATGTAATCTTTTTTCACTTTTTATTACTTTTATTTTTTAATTTCAGGTTAATGTGAGGCTACAAACAACTAGGTTACGATATTTGCTTATGTTAGGTAAAATCCCCCTTGTAGATGTGTTCTGCACCCAAAAGGTGTGCCAATACCTTTACATGTGTCCATTAAGTGGGAGCACACCAAACCCCTCCTCTCCTGACCTCTCCCCCCTTCCCCAACTTGAATTGAATTGCATTTTCCTCTTACCTGAGTATGTATTAGACTGTCTACTGGCTTCATATTAGTATTGAGTACATTGGATATTTGCTTTTCCATTCTGGTGATACTTTACTGAGAAGAATGTGTTTCAACTCCATTCAGGTTAATACAAAAATGTAAAATCTCCACCTTTTTAAATGGCTGAATAGTATTCCCTGGTATACACATACCACAGCCTGTTAATCCATTCCTAGGTTGATAGGCATTTAGGTTGTTTCCACATGTTGGCAATTATAAATTGAGCTGCAATAAATAACCTAGTGCAAATGACCTTAAGATAAAATGATTTTTTTCTTCTGGTTAGATGCCTTGTAATAGGATTATGGGATCAAATGGAAGATCTAATTTGAATTCTTTGAGGATTCTCCATACTTCTTTCCAAAGGGACTACATTACTTGCACTCCCACCAACAGTGTAAAAGCATTCCCCTCTTTTCACATTCGTGCCAGCATCTGCAACTTTGAGATTTCGTGATGTGGGATATTCTCACTGAAGTTAGGCGATATCTTAGGGTGATTTTGATTTGCATTTCTCTGATGATTAGGGATGGTGAGCATTTTTTCAAATGTTTGTTAGCCATTCATCTATATTCCTCAGAGAAGGTTCTGTTCATATCTCCTGCCCAGTGATAGATGAGATTGTTTGCTCTGTTTTTCTTATTTAATTTGAGTTCTCTATAAAACCTAATTATCAAGGCTTTGTCAGATCTGTCACATGCAAATATCTTTTGCCATTCTGAAGGTTGCCTATTTCCTTTCACTGTTGTGTCCTTAGTTGTGCAGAAACTTTTCAGTTTAATTAAGTCTACCATTTGTTTATTGTTGTTGTAATTGCCACTGAAGTCATCTTCATAAAATCCTTCCTCAGGATGACATCCTCAAGAGTTTATCCCATACTTTTTTCTAGGATTTTTATTATTTTGTGTATTAGATTTGAATCTTTTATCTATCTTGAGTCAATTGTTATAAGTGGTGAAATATGTGGGTCCAGTTTTAGTCATATACATTGTGGTTATCCAGTTCCCCCAGTACCATTTGTTGAATAGGGAATCTTTTTTTTTTTTTTTTTGAGACAGAGTCTCACTATGTCACCCTCGGTAGAGTGCCATGACATCACAGCTCACAGAAACCTCAAATTCTTGGGCTTAAGTGATTTTCTTGCCTCAGCCTCCCAAGTAGCTAGGACTACTGGTGCCCGCCACAAAGCCTGGCTATTTTTTTGTTTCAGTTGTCATTGTTGTTTAGCTGGGTTCGAACCTGCCAGCCTTGGTGCATGTGGCTGGCACCATAACCACTGTTCTACAGGCACCAAGCCAGTAAAATAGACATTTTAACAATGTTGATTCTTCTCAGCCAAGAGGATGGTATGCTCTTCCATTTGTTAACATCTTTAGCTATTTCTTTTCTTAGGGTTTCATAATTTTCATAATTCTCTATGTAGAGGTCCTTCACCTCTTTTGTTAGGTATATTCCTAGGTATTTCATTTTCTTTGAAGTTGCTATGAAGTGAATTATGTCTTTGATTGGCTTCTGGCATTGACTGTTACTGGTGTATACAAAGCCTACTGATGTGTGAACATAGATTTTTATACCCTGAGACATTACTGTATTTCTTGATCACTTCCAGGAGTCTTGTGGTTGAGTCTCTCAGGTTATCAAAGTACAAGTTCATATCATCAGCAAAGAGTGAGAGTTTGACTTCCTCTGCCCCATTTGGATGCCCTTAATATCCTTCTCTTGCGTGATTGCATTGTCTAGAACTTCCAGCACTATAGTAGTGGTGATAGAGGAAATTCTTGTCTGGTTCCACTTGTAAGTGGAAAAGCTTTAAGTTTTTTATTTTTATTTTAAGTTTTATTCCATTCAGTATGATATTACCCGTGGGTTTGTGATAGATGTCTTCAATCGGGTTAAGAACTATGCCACCTATGCCTATATTTTTAAGTGTTCTTGTTAGAAAAGGATGCTGAATTTTATCAAATGCTTTCCCTGCATCTATTGAGAGGATTATATGGTCTTTATTTTTGCTTCTATTAATATGGGGAATTGCTTTATGGGTTTGCATATGTTTAAATAGCCTTGTATGCTTGGGATAAAGCCTACTTGATCATGATGGATAATTTTTTGAAAGTGTTGCTGTAGTCTATTTGCTAAGATTTTGTTGAGTATTTTTGCATCTGTACTCATTAGTGAAACTGGTCTGTAGTTCTCCTTTTTAATTGGGTTCTTTCCTGGTTTTGGTTTCAGGGCAATGTTTGCTTCATAAAATATGTTGGAGAAGGTTCCTTTCTTCTCAATGTTTTGGGATAGGTTCTGCAGTATAGGTACAACTCTTTGAAGGTTTTATAGACTTCTGGTATGAAGCCCTCTAGTCAAGGGCTTTTTGTTGTTGTTGTTGTTGTTGGAAGATTTTTTAATTGTTTCTTTGATCTCAGTGCTTGATATTGGAGTGTTAAAGAGATCTGTTTTTTCCTGGTTAAGTCTAGGGAGATAGCATGATTCCAGGGATTGGTCCATTTCCTCCACATTGTCAAATTTCTGGGCATAGATTTTCTTGTAGTAGTCAGAGATAATCTCTTATATCTCTTTAGTATCTGTTGTTACTTTGCCTCTTTCAATTTTGATTGAGGTTATTAAAGATTTTACTTCTCTATTTCTAGTTAATATAGTCAAAGGTTTATCAATTTTATTTATCTTTTCAGAGAACCAACTTTTTGTTTCATTAATTTTCTGAATAATTCTTTCATTTTAAATTTCATTTATTTCTGATTTAACTTTGGTTATTTCTTTTCTTCTGCTATATTTGGGGTTGTATTGCTCTTCCTTTTCCATATCTTATGTTTTTGATGTGCTCTCTTTTTGTTTTTCAAATGTAGGTATTAATGCAATAAATTTCCCTCATAGGACTGCTTTTGTAGTATCTCACAGGATTTGGTAGCTTATAGCTTCATTGTTACCATGTTCAAAAATTTAATAATTTCCTCGTTTATCCCTTCCCTGACTCAACTGTCATTCAACATAATATTGTTTAATTTCCATGCCTTTGTGTGAGGATGAAAATTTTTTTGGAGTTGCACCTTCATTGCCTTGTGCTCTGAGAAGATACACAGCATAATTTCAATTCTTTTAATCTTGTTGAGGTTTGATTTGTGTCCTAGGATATCATTTATTTTGGAGTATGTTCTATGCGCTGATGAGAAGAATGTATATTCCTTAGCTTTGGGATGGTGTGTTCTGCATATGTCTAGTAAACCCATTTATTCCAGGGTCTCATTTAGGTCCCCTGTCTATTTGTTTAGCTTCTATTTAGAGGATCTGTCCAGTTCCATTAGAGTTATACTGAAGTCCTCAGATATTATGGTGTTGTAGGATATCATAGGGCTCAAACCATTTAAGATCTCTTTCATATATCTGGAAGCATTTAAATTTGGTGCATAAATACTTAGAATTGAAATGTCCTCTTGTTTTATTATTCCTATGACCAGTATGAAGTGACCATCTTTATCTTTCTTAACTTCAGTTGCTTTAAATCCAGTGGTATCTAAAAAGAAGATTGTGACTCCTCCTTTCTTCTGAATTCCATTAGCCTGAAATATTGTTTTCCAATCTTTCACCCTGAGTCTTGCTTTTTCCTTCAACATTAGGTGTATTTCCTGCACAGAACATGTAGGTAGCTTGTGCTTTTTTATCCAATTAGCCAGCCTGTGACTTTTCAGTGGGAAATTTAAGCTATTTGCATTAATTGAGAGAATTGATAAGTGTGGTGGATTTCTATTCATCTTATTTTGTGAAAGTCTGTTGTGTAGTGCTATACTTTGTGCCATTGTGGAAGCTGGGTTTTGTTCTTTAGTTTCTGGGTGTTTACTTTGTTGGTGGTCCATTGTGATGGTCAGTGCGGAGATTAGGTCTCAGTCTGTCCTATAGAGCTTGTCTTATGGTGAATTTCCTCAATGTTTGCATGTCAGCAAAAGATTTGATTTTTCCATTAATTTTGAAGCTTAGCAGGATACAAAATCCTGGGCTGAAAATTGTTTTGTTTAATAAGATTAAAGGTAGATGATCATTCTCTCTGGCTTGGAAAATTTCAGCTAAAATGTCTGTTGTTACCCTCATGGTTATGTCCTTGTAGGTCCATTGATGCTTACTCCCGGCTGCTCACATAATTTTCTCTTTTGTCTTGACTTTGGATAGTTTGATTACAATGTGTCTTGGAGATGCTCTACTTGTGTTGAGATGACCCAGAGTTTGATATCCCTCCAAAAGGAATGGTTCGGAATATTTAGTGAAACTTTGGAAATTTTCTTTTATGATATCCTCCATTAGTACCTTCATTCCTTAGGGATGCTCTTCTTCCCCTTCAGGGATTACTATAATTTGTATGTTTGAATGTGTCATGAAGTCCTATAGTTCTCTGAGCGAACATTCTGCTTTCTCTCTCTCTTTTTTTTTTCTGCCTCTTTAACTACTTGCATTAGCTCAAGAGCTTTATTTTCAAGTTCTGAGATTCTCTCTTCTCCATGGTTTAATCTGTTATTGATGCTTCCTACTGCATCCTTAAGTTCCCTGATAGACTCCTTCAATTCCTCAAGTTCCATCATATCCTTTCTATGTTCTTCATATCTTTCATCTATTTTTTGCTTCTGTTTTCTACTTTCTTGGCAATTCCCTTTATTGCCTTTGTCAACCATATTTTACATTGCCTTCCTGTAATTTCCATTAAATCGTCTTAAATTGTATCTTCTGCAGTGGCTACCTCCTGATCCCTTGGAAGGGTTGCTCTGTACAGTGTTTTCATGTCACCAGAATTTTTCTGCTAATTCCTTCTCATGTGTTTTCTTTTTTGTTCTCTTTCTTCTCATACTTTTTCCTTTCACTGCCTCCTTCACTTTAAATTACCTTGTCTCTGAGCTTAGGAGTTGAAGTGGCCTTTAGGTATAAGGCCAAAAGGAAGAGAAGGGTAAAAAGCAAGAAGGGAGAAAGGAAAGAAAAAGATTTAGAAAATTTTAAAAATGAAAGGGACTGAAAGGAAAGAGTTGAAGAAAGGGAGAAAAGAGGGGCAGAAAAAGGGAAAGAGAGAGATGGGGAAAATGGTGATGTTTGGCAGGGTGCTTTGACCCACACACAAATTCAAGACATCAACTGGCCATGCTGCATGGGTCCCTCATAGTTAGGATCTCCTACCAGCCTGGGCAAAAACAAGACCCACCCTTTTTCCAGAGGCCAAAGCTAGAAGGATACCCTAAACTATGACCTCCTGCCCTTCCAAATCCAAAAAAATGCCATGACTCCCCCAGCCAGACCAATGTTGTGATCCCTTGATCTCAGAGCATAGAAAAAATTAGTAAAAATATCAAAAGTTAAAAAAAAAAGCAATTATATAAACTGAAGGAAAAGAAAGGAATATCTTAATTGTATGAGAAATTTATGCAAATAGGATAAGAAAATGAGAAAAATCTCTACAAAGGAGGAAAAGGGTAGGGAACTAAGAAAGAAATAAAGAAGAAAAGTGGCTGGAAAACCACAACCCCTGCTATTAAAAAACAAAAAAATAAAAATACACTCAAACCAAACAAAATGAAACAAGAAACAACAAAAGCAACAACCAAAAAAGAAAAAAAAAAAAAACAAACTAAGAAAAAAGTTGAGAAAAAAGCAAGAAAAGACAGATAAAATATATATGTAAGTATTTATATATTATATATTTAATATATAATATAAATTTATATTTATAATATAAACTGGAATATATTGCCTGGACATCAGATTACACTATGGTGTTAGATGAAGCGAATACATGCTATTTTCTCTGTATAATAGCAACGGCTGAAACTTTTCTTTTTTTACTGTTTCTTCTTCTCCTTATTATTATTATTAAATCATAGCTGTGTACATTAATGCAATCATGGGGCACCATACACTGGTTTTATAGACCGTTTGACACATTTTTATCACACTGGTTAACATAGCCTTCCTGGCATTTTCTTAGTTATTGTGTTAAGACATTTATATTCTACATTTACTAAGTTTCACAGGTACCCTTGTAAGATACACCGCAGGTGTAATCCCACCAATCACCCTCCCTCTGCCCATCCTCCGCCCTCCCTCTTCTCTCTCTCCCCCTTCCCCCTATTCTTAGGTTATAACTAGGTTATAGCTTTCATGTGATAGCCATAAATTGGCTATCATTGGATACTTTTTCTTCCATTCTTGAGATACTTTACTAAGAAGAATATGTTCCAGCTCCATCCATGTAAACATGAAAGAGGTAAAGTCTCCATCTTTCTTTAAGACTGCATAATATTCCATGGTGTACATAGACCACAATTTATTAACCACTAGTGGATCAATGGGCACTTGGGCTTTTTCCATGACTTAACAATTATGAATTGGGCTGCAATAAACATTCTGGTACAAATATCTTTGTTATAATGTGATTTTTAGTCTTCTGGGTATATACATAGTAGAGGAGTTATAGAATTGAATGGTAGATCTATTTTTAGATCTCTAAGAGTTCTCCAAACATCTTTCCAAAAGGAATGTATTAATTTGCATCCCCACCAGCAGTGTAGAAGTGTTCCCTTTTCTCCACACCCACGCCAATATCTCTGGTCTTGGGATTTTGTGATACGGGCTAATCTTACCGGAGTTAGATGATATCTCAAAGTAGTTTTGATTTGCATTTCTCTGATGATTAAGGATGATGAGCATTTTTTCATATGTCTGTAGGCCATGTGCCTATCTTCTTCAGAGAAGTTTCTCTTCAAGTCCCTTGCCCAGCCTACAATGGGATCATTTGTTCTTTTCTCGCTTATACGTTTGAGTTCTTTGTGGATTCTGGTTATTAAACCTTTGTCGGAGACATAACCTGAAAATATCTTCTCCCATTATGAGGGCTGTTTGCTTGCTTTACTTATTGTGTTCTTGGCTGTGCAGAAGCATTTTAGTTTGATCAGGTCCCAGTAGTGTATTTTTGAAGCTGCTTCAGTTGCCTGGGGAGTCCTTCTCATAAAATACTCACCCAGACCAATTTCTTCAAGGGTTTTCCCTGCACTCTCTTCTACTATTTTTATAGTTTCATGTCTTAAATTTAAATCTTGAATCCAGTGAGAGTCTATCTTAGTTAATGGTGAAAGGTGTGGGTCCAGTTTCAGTCTTCTACAGGTTGCCAGCCAGTTCACCCAGCACCATTTGTTAAATAGGGCGTCTTTTCCCCACTGAATGTTTTAATCGGCTGTCAAAGATCAAATAATGGTAAGTAGCTAGATTCATCTCTTGGTTCTCTATTCTGTTCCAGACATCTACTTCTCTGTTTTTGTGAAACTTTTTTTGAAAAAAAAAAAAAAAAAGTTTCAAAAGTAAGAATGAGGAGCAAGGAATGTAAACAACATTAAAATGCTACTAATCTGCATTTTTCTTTGTTGCTATTCATCTCCTTTATTTCTACTTGCCTTGTGCTATGGTCTGAGTGTTTGTGTCCCCTTCAAATTTATAGTTTAAAATTCTAACTCCCAAGATGACAACATTAAGAGGTGGGCCTTTGGGGGGGGTCATTAAATCATGAGGGTGGAGCCTTCATGAACAAGATTACCTCCCTTATAAAACAGACCTCAGGGTGCTCAATTGGCCTTACTTTTTTTTTTTTTGTTATTAAATCATAGCTGTGTACATTGATATGGCCTTTCTGAAACTACTTAGATTAACGTCATATGGGGCCATAGGCAAGAACTGTGGTAGAAGTCTGACTTCTACAGAAGTATAAGCATAGCTGTAAGTCAACCAGCTGTTGTTTCTTAGCCATTCTCTTATTGCTTAGGAGTCGAGTATCCCTGCCTACCGTAACATTTGTGACTTCCCTTTTTGCTTCTATAGATAATATCACTACTGTAAAGCCTCAGACTGGTCTTTGAGATATTGATCAGACTCTACATTTGGGGGGACCAACTGCTTCCCACTGGACCAGTGGCCATACTTGGGAACTGACTCAATAGATCTTGTGACCCCATATTCAGAAACTACTTCCATGCAAGGAGACAATTTCTGTTTTCCCAACCCTATAAGATCATTTCTGGCTGATCAACAGACCCAATTCCCTAGCTCTTTGTCCACCCAACTACTTTTAAAAACCTGGCCCAAAATTCTTGGGGAGTTGGATTTGAGAAATTCCTCCAGTCTCCTAGTTTAGCACCCCATGATATTAAACTCTTACTCTGTAGCAAACCTCCTGTCTCAGTGTACTAGCTTCTTCCTATGCAGTAGGCAAAGAACCTTGTTGGATGGTAACATTTCCACCATGTGAGGACAGAGAGAAGGCATGTCTGCGAGCCATTAAGAGGGCACCCCAGACAGCAAATCTGTCAGTGCCTTGATCTGAGACTTCCTACCTCTCAACTGTCAGAAATATATTTCTAATGTTTATAAACAACTCAGTTCATGATGTTTTGTTATACATCCCAAATGAACTCAGACACCCTCATTTGCAGATAGAAGACAGCAAAATATTTTAAGTTGTTTCAATCTCACTTGTCAGATTTTTCAGCCAAGAAATGAAGTTTATCACTGGGAAATGTCAGAGATAACTCTTGCCATTTCTGGGGAGGCAGTTTTTAACTAAAAAATGGCAGACTAGGAATGAATTATATCCATTTTTATGTGAAAATAATACATAAAATAAATAAAAATTAAAGATAAAAAGACAATTTAAACATAAAGAAGTCCAAATATTATAAATAAAGTGGTTTTCAAAAAAAAAGTGGTTTTTAATTTTTTTTTTACTTTGAATGTTCTTGATTATATTAAAAGAAGAGCATTATGTACAAAAGCATAATAAAGCAATAATATATGGTAATAACTAAAAAAAAAAAAAAGAAACAGTGTTGGCTGGAACCCACTTTTCAGTTTTGGAGGAAAGCAGAACCTGTCCTCCTGATCTACTTGTCCCCAGTGAGCAACTGGTCACTTTGCCAACACTCAGTTTCTGGGGATTAGGATCTGAAAGCTCTCACTAGATCTCTCAGGTGGCAGATATTGACCTTTCAAACAGTGTTCTTGATTACAAAGTGATTTTCTAGGGTTGGGAGGTGGCGCTCATCTCACCCCAAAGATAACTGCCCAAGCTCAGCAGGTGCGCCAGAGCCAGCCATGCGCTAGGACCCATGGGACTGTTTCTCCCACCGGCTTTCCCATAATGGCGGCCTGCCCATAGCCAAGCCAATGGGAGCTTCACTCTGCCTGGCATTCAATTTCAGCTGCCTAATGCTTCTTGAGTTACTTTGCTCATTCCAGCTCCTCTAATGTTGTCCAAGGAATAGTCCAGTCCAGAAACAAAATCACAGGACAGCCCTTTCCCAGCTCCCAACCTGCATGGGAGGGCCACTGGATACCCTCTGCTCTCTGCCTATACTCACCTGCCCTCTGTGTTGGTCTTCCTCAGCTCCAGACCTCCACGTTGGCTCCTGGAGTCTCCTATCACTTCACTGTGCCCGTGGAGCAATGTTTCTGGGTAGGTTTCCCAGCCAGAGATGCCTGTCTCACTAACACCAGCTGGCAAGGAGATGTTTTAGTCTACCATCTTGCTCTATTCCCCCTCCAAATAAGTTATTTTGAATACTGAATTTACGGTAAACAAAGAATGACTATGTTCCCAACACCTTAAGTCAACCAAAATCAACAAGACGCTGATAGAATTAATGCAACACAAAACCTGTTTTCTGTCCTAAGGAGCTATTATTGAAGGAGCATATCTGCTCATTATTAAAGTGGCTTTGCAGTTTTAAAGCACTTTTATCTTTTTCAAAGTGCTTTAAAATTGTCATTTTATCTATTCAACAACCCCCCAATCAAAGAAAATGACAAACACTTAGAGCTAATTTTTCTGTCCTTTATGGTTCCCATGGTCCAGAAGCCTTTAAAACTATACTTTTTTATTTAGGTCACTGGACTGTCAATTTTTATGGCTTAAAAGATACTCTTCTTATTAATTCTATTCACATGAATGCAAGACCTTTTCCATTTGATTCTTTTTCAAGTTTTACCTCTGAGTAATTTTAAATGTTCACTATCATTTTAATTTTCCTTTTCCTTTTTCCATAATATTTCCTTCTCAGGTCATTTTGAATTTGAAATAAACTGAGGCTGGCCCTTTGTATTATTGGTGAACAAAGAAAAGATCCTCCAGAGAAATTCAAAAAATTGCCTGAAATCACATACACCAGGATCTAAATTGCTATAGCTATTATATGGCTTCTAATGAATAATCTAATGATATGATCTAAATTTGTATTTACCCAGAGAAACTTTATTAATTCTCTCAGAGCCACCAATATTTCTCCTCAAAGATATGATTACCCTATCAAGAAATAGTACCACTGTCTAATATTGATTAGATGAACATTCTCTACCAGAGAGTGTAATGTATGCCTTACCTAATTTATGTTTTGCAAAACACTGTGAAATGAGTATTTTTCTTATTTCATTTTTCAGATGAAGTATTCAAGATACAGAATAACTGTCTCTGCCCAATTCATGAAGCCATATATGAAAATATACCTCAGGCACTAGGAGGCATGTGAAGGATGTGAGGCTTCTGCTCGTTCCTCTTTCACCATTATGCCATGTTTAAGGATAAAGCATGAGATAGCTTTTGTTCTCTACCAAAAAGATTGGATAAATCCAAAGCAGATCATTTGGAGGCATATATACTGTCTCCAAGTACAATGACAGGGGAATGTTTACAATATAATACAGATAATCACCTTGGTTAGGTAATGGAGATTGTAAAGGAAAAAGAATCCATGGATCAGAGGTAACATGTTTTTCTCACAAAAACAAAACAAGAGAAAAGGGTCAATGTGGAGAGGAGGCAGAAGCTGTATTTGAGATGAGAGGGCCTTTTTATACAAGGGTTGCTAAGAAAGGCACTTGCTAAGGCTGGGTTCTGGCTCAAGGAATGAGCATTCCTGTACTTCTACCCTAAACATCATCTCTTGGTTTTCTTTTGAATGACCATGAATTTTATTAGGTATACACACACATATCAAGAAGGGAATTTGGGGGGGAACATATTTATATGTACAGTTTGCAATTTCTATAATATAAATACGCCTTTACATATGTGTTTTTTATTCTGTATAAATTACCCTTTTCCTATAATCTTACGATGAGTGAAATGTAAGCTCGTGAGAGGAGAGGTAATGTAAGCTCATGCCTTTATCTGTATAGTTGACTAACCACTGTATTTGCAACTCCTCAAAAAGTGGCCAGGCACATAATAAGTACTTAATAATTTTTTAAAAGAATTATTGAATAATTGGATTCTACCATGATAGTTGGATGCGATTCTGCCTTTCCTGAACAGTAGATATTCCTGGCAGTGCTGGGAGATGGCTGGGCTGGTACAGTCAGGACAACCTCATTGAAAAGTTACATCTGGGGATAGTGTTTTAGATTGATTACCTGCTTTGTGCTTTCCAGAGACCTTGCCAGCACTTTGTCTCAGCTGATTTGATAACAACTCTACAAGAACAGTCTTGTTATACTCATTGGATGGATAAAAAAAACTAAGGCACAGATTTTTTTGAGTGATTAGCTTAAATTCATAAAACCGATATAGAACTGACAAACTACAGAACTGGGAGGAAAAACTGGGTGTCTAACCCCTGTTCTTTCCACAACCCAGTGTGGCACTTAATGAAATATTGTAATACTGACCAAAAAAGAAAAAAACAAAAAACAAAACATGAACAAGGAATTAAAGGATCTTTATAGTCATGTTGTCAATGGATGAGACCCAAAAGAATAAAGCCCTATGATGCATTTGCTTTTTCAGAGTTAAGAACAGTGAAAGACGGGGAGGGGACAAGATGAAAGAAAAGTAGACATTTGCTGTTTCCATTGTATTAAAAAAAATACTAGCAAAAAAACTCTCAGGAAATAACTCATAAAAACATAAAACGAACATGCTAATGAAAAAGTCATGAGCGGCTAACCCAGTCCCTCAGCATTAGATCTTTCTATAAATAATAAATGTCTTATTTGTGTGTGAAAATAAAATCCAAAGTGTGTGTGGAGTCAGGGAAAAGGAAGAAACAAAACAAATAGACTCTGCAGGGGAGATAAACAGGAGAAGATTTAAGTAACAGCTTTTGAAAACTTGTATGTACCCCAGAGAATCCTTCTCCTGTTCCTTAATGAAGTCCCTTCACTCTCTGATTTTAAATGAGTTCTGGTCAGTAAACACTTTGGGAAATGAGTTCTTTTGAGTGTAACTTTCTGAGAAAGAGAGAAGCCACAATATTGAAATGTACATGGTACTATCCAACTTTCATTAAGACTTCAGCAAAAGAAAGTGCTGGAAGCACACTTTTCATTCTCTTAGCTCTCTAACCTGTATGAGAAATAAATATTTTCAATTTATATTCATGAAAGAATCTTTCAGGGGAAGCAGATTATTGTATTTCATTTGCCACATTCCATCTAATCTTGCATATATTCGTTAACCCAACAAATATTTATTGAATGCCTACTATGCAGCAGAAGTTAATGGCACAGCAGACAAACCTGTGTTCTCATTAAGTGTGTGAAGACAGACAAAAATCTATAGAGCATATTTTGGTAAAAATTATCAGCCACTTTTTTATATGTATTTCATCTTTCCCATCTTTATCACAATCATCTTTGCCTGACACACTTTGGTGCCTCTCAAACATGGACTTGCTTTTTATCTCTCCCTCTATTATCAAATCAGCAGAGACCCTCTATTGTCTCACGTATGTGGCCCGATCTTTGATATCTAGTGGGAAATTGTTGTACATGCCAATTGATTTGGCTTTCCAGGGTCTTATAATTTTGGTCTGAAATTTATCTGGTGAGGAACCTGAGCCACAACTCAACACTAAAAAGAAACTCCATGATGTATAATTTGTTTGATGTGTTGCTGGATTCTGTTTGTTAGGATCTTGTTGACATTACTCAGAAATAAAAACAAAGTAGGAGGAATTACGCTACCAGACCTCAGACTATACTACAAATCAATAGTGATCAAAACAGCATGATATTGGCACAAAAACAGAGAGGTAGATGTCTGGAATAGAATAGAGAATCAAGAGATGAATCCAGCTATTTACCGTTATTTAATCTTTGACAAGCCAATTAAAAACATTCAGTGGGGAAAAGATTTCCTATTTAACAAATGGTGCTGGGTGAACTGGTTGGCAACCTGTAAAAGACTGAAAGTGGACCCACACCTTTCGCCATTAACTAAGATAGACTCTCACTGGATCAAAGATTTAAACTTAAGACATGAAACTATAAAAATACTAGAGGAGAGTGCAGGGAAAACCCTTGAAGAAATCGGGCTGGGCGAGTATTTTATGAGGAGGACCCCCCGGGCAATTGAAGCAGCTTCAAAAATACACTACTGGGACCTGATCAAACTAAAAAGCTTCTGGGAGAAGATATTTGCAGGTTATGTCTCCGACAAAGGTTTAATAACCAGAATCCACAGAGAACTCAAACGCATTAGCAAGAATAGAACAAGAGATCCCATCGCAGGCTGGGCAAGGGATTTGAAGAGAAACTTCTCTGAAGAAGACAGGCATGCGGCCTTCAGACATATGAAAAAATGCTCATCATATTTAATCATCAGAGAAATGCAAATCAAAACTACTTTGAGATACCATCTAACTCCAGTGATACTAGCCTATATCACAAAATCCATCCCAAGACCAGAGATGTTGGCGCGGATGTGGAGAAAAGGGAACACTTTTGCACTGCTGGTGGGAATGCAAATTAATACATTCCTTTTGGAAAGAGGTATGGAGAACACTTAGAGATCTAAAAATAGATCTGCCATTCAATCCTGTAATCCCTCTACTGGGCATATACCCAGAAGATCAAAAATCACATCATAACAAAGATATTTGTACCAGAATGTTTATTGCAGCCCAATTCATAGTTGCTAAGTCATGGAAGAAGCCCAGGTGCCCATCGATCCACGAATGGATTAATAAATTGTGGTATATGTACACCATGGAATATTATGCAGCCTTAAAGAAAGATGGAGACTTTACCTCTTTTGTGTTTACATGGATGGAGCTGGAACATATTCTTCTTAGTAAAGTATCTCAAGAATGGAAGAGAAAGTACCCAATGTACTCAGCCCTACTATGAGACTAATTTAGGGTTTTCACATGAAAGCTATAACCCAGTTACAACCTAAGAATAGGGGGAAGGGGGAAAGGGAGGGGAGGGAGAGGGGAGGTGGGTAGAGGGAAGGGGATTGGTGGGATTACACCAGCGGTGCATCTTACAAGGGTATATATGAAACTTGGTAAATGGTCTGTGAAGCTAGTGAATGATGCCCCATGATCATATCAATGTACACAGCTATGATTTAATAAAAAAAAAAGAAACTCCATTTTCTTAAGGGGAATCAACCACACTCTTGATTTGGTGATGCACTCAGTGTGTACAATTCTAAATTCTACATATGATACAGTATTGGGCATTTTTTTTTAATGGGGTAAAATCTTAAAAGGAAGGCCAAAAGTTGGACATGATTGCATTGAAGAAGTAGGATTCCTGGTAGGGATGGAGGTGGCTCATTTCTCCTCTTCTTATGAGAATCATAAATTCTTATTTTTTCTTATTTTAAAAACAAAATATATTTTTAAATGTATAGCAAACTATTTCAGACAAACAAAAATGAATAAAGATTTACACGATATAACAAATAACTGCACATCCCAACTAACCTAAGAATCTACTTGCCTTATGCAAAATTTATTTATCTTTTTAATAGGTATGTATATCATTTATAACTATTTTGCCATTACAATGTTGTAATAAGGATTACAGTACATTTTCCTTTTAGCAGATGTGAATTTCTCCAAGGTTTATTTCTAAGAGTGAAATCCTGTCTACGTGCATCTCCAGCTTCACCACATATGGACAGTTGCACTCCGAAGGGACAAAGCAGGTTACTTTCCCTCCAATCAGTATATGAGGGTGCTCATTGTTACAATACTTACCAACATTTGGTACTATTGCTTAAAAACAATGATTTTGGGTCAATCTACTTGATGTGAGGTACTAATTTACTATCATTTAAATCTGCATTTCCATGATCGCTAATGAGTTTGAGGAACTTTTCATATGTTATTGACCTTCCATTTATACCACTTATCTTGATGCTAAATAATACAAAAGTTATGAGGAAAAATATTCCAAAATTTTGTCTTTTCATTATGCATAATTCTGCTATGTCAGTACAGATGCTTATCTCAGAAGGCTTTGGATGACTGATTTAGCCAGCGTGAGCTTCACTTTCCTCATGAATAAAATGAAACTATTGATAGTGTCTCTTATACTTATTAAACAGAGTAAATGTGATAATGAATTTGAAGTGCTTACGTGCAGTACCTGGTAGTATCATAGTATTTAATAACCTGCTCATCTGCTCCTCTTCTCTGCTGTAATTAATAGTCTTTCTACCAGGCAGTGACTCTGCTGGTCTTATTCTCATTGCAGGTCCACCAGGGAGCATAATGCCTGACACATGATACATATTCAAAAATTATGCATTGAATGAATGAATGACTATTACTATTATTAGCATACTTTCTAGAATTTCTGTATGCATATGCAAACATGTAGGAACATATGTGTTGTGTTTATATTTGTGAGTATTTATAAAAATGTGTTCAGACTCTACACATTCTTCAACTTACTTTTGATACTTCATATATTATGGACAAGTTTTCATATCTAACAGTTCGATGTATTCCACTATTGACTATCTCCTTTCAACTAGAACTGTATGGATAGACAGGCTATTGTGTGAGTCTGAACAATGCTGTGGTAATCATTCTTTTACTTACATTATTATATTAGTTGTAGATCCTTAGTTTCATTTACTGCCTAAATTAAGCATCACCTTCACTAATCTTAGAACTTAATCCCTTTTTGGAGTCCAATCTCGTTTCCGAAATTTTGTTAAACATTTTAAACTTGGTGTCTCATGGCCCTCAAATTCAATTTATCCAGATTCAAAATAAACTTTACCTATACATAGTTTTTTGTCATGATTTCTCCATCTTTGTTACTGGCATTGGCACATAAATTTTGGAGTCACTGGTCCTGAGCATAGTTGTTTGGGCTCATTCCAGCATGGAGGACTATGTGAGCCTATAAGCCCACAAATCCTGTACATTCATCCCCAACTCATACCAAACTGTTCATAATTTGAATGTGCTTTCTACATTTGCACTTCGTTATATGTCCCTGCTGCCATCTTAGCCAACTTTTTCTACTAGTAAAATCCTACCTATTGAATGTCACTTCCCTCCTTGAGTCTTTCCAAAATGACCTCACATGACTCTCTTAGCCATTTAGAATCTAATGACCTGAACAATCCCATTTCCGGACACATGGTGCTAATGCTTAAGGGTCATTTTCCCAAATCTGTTTTAGATTTTATACCTACTGAGGGCTTTAAGGTTTTCAAAAGGATTATTGCATTTAGGAAGCCAGTCATTTTTCTCTCCACATCTAGAAGGCACCAAAATAATTTTCCAACAGTATTCCATTTTGAACCATTGCTGCTGCATATGCTTCAAGCATGTTTATATTTGTCCTGTTAAAACAATGCAGCTTTCTCAAATCTGCACCCAAGTCTAGCCACCACCTTTCTTTCTCATGTATAGGCAGCTCCTTTAGTATGCAACCCTGCTGTCTTCATTTTCTTAGGATCCATTAGTTTGTCAATCCACTTAGATTTGTACAATCAACACTCTACTACAAGCTATTTTCAATGATTTATTTGCCAAGGCATCTCATTTGCCCTTATCATACTTGATTACTTTCAGACTGTTAGGTGTGCCATATGATTAGCCTACTTTCTTACCATAAGTGTGTTTTTTCTTAATTTGACTCTATCTTACCTGATTATTCTATCTCAGTCTCATTCACTTGCTTGTCTCTCTCTGTACAACTTATTCACTGGAGATGACAATTGAATGGTTCAAATATGTGACACAACTTACCTCAATCTCTCTCTTTTACCCCTACAACTGATTCAGATCCCTGAAACTGAATCCTTTACAGTCCAGTGATCTGGGCATCTACTACCAATTGATATAAGGTGAATTAAATGTTGTTCTTTCCCAGAACTTTGTCCTTTGCTAATTTTTACTTTTCATGCCTTCATTTAAATACTTTTCATCCTGCTTTTATGCTCAGGGAGATGTTCCCTGACATACATATTTAGGAGTCATCAACATTTTTTAGTCATTGAAATGGATGAGATCAACAAGTAAAGGAAGAGTAGAGAGAAAGTGAAATGCTATTGTTTTTAAGAATCTACTACAAATACAAGACCAGATAAATAAAGGGTACACATGTCATCTTTGAAATTTATATTATGAAATTGGCTTAGGAAAAGATGAAGGAAAAGGCAACCATGGTAGGTGGTTCAGGGATGAGCATTTGACCCAAGATGACCTTAATGGGTTATTGAGTTTTTTCCTCAATATTTGCTGACATAATTAATTTTTATATCTTTCCACATGTTTTCTCAGTGAGAAATAAAAGTATAAACTGAATTCATTGGTATTAATCTATATACAATGATGTCTAAGATTCTATAAATGCTTATTTTATTTTAGTATTGTGAAAGTATCAAAATATTTGTTTGTTTTTGTTTTTTTTTTTTTTTTTTTGTGGTTTTTGGCCGGGGCTGGGTTTGAACCCGCCACCTCCAGCATATGGGACCAGCACCCTACTCCTTGAGCCACAGGCGCTGCCCGTATCAAAATATTTGATTCACCACATTTTTTCTTTCTTCTTCCCTGTATTTTAAATGTTTTATTTTTATTTTTTATTTCAGAGTATTAGAAGGTTCACATGTTTTGTTTAAATACTTTGCTTTTTGTACAGATTGTGTCAAAGTTACAAATGTGCCCTTCACTTAGATAATGTGCACTGTACCCAGTAGATGTAAATTTACACATCTCCATCTCCTCTCAGCCCCCAGCCTGATTTTTATTGAAATTTACTTCCATATGTGCACTTACATGTTGATCAATTAGTTCCAACTTGGTATTGAATACATGTGTTTGTTTCTCTATTCTTGTGATTTTTCACTTAGAAGAATGGTTTCCAGTTACATCCGGATTGTCACAAATATACTACATCACCATTTATTTTATGGCTGAGTAGTACTCCATAGTATTCATACAGCACATTTTATTAATCCATTCATATATTGGTGGGCACTTGGATTGTTTCTACATCTTTGTGATTTTGACTTCTACTGATATATACATGTGAGTGCAGGTGTCTCTTTTTATAAAATAACATTTTTATTTTGAGTATATACCCATCAGTGGGATTGTGGGATCAAATGGTAGGTCTACTCTAATTTCTTTCAGGTATCCCCATACAATTTTCCGTAGAGGTTGTACTAGTTTTCAGTTCTACCAACAATGTATAAGATTTCCTTTCTCCCTACATCCATACCAGCACCTGTTGTTTTGGGACATTTTAATATGTATGAACCATTCTTATGTGGTTTTGATTTGCATTTCCATGATGATTAGCAATATTAAGCATTTTTAATATGATTCATCCACATTTATCTATTGAAATCCCTCAATGTTTATTTGGTTGGCTTTACTGTGTCTGGAATTCTCAATGGCCATTCTTTTATTAGGTTCATGAGATCACTTTTTAGATCCAGGACAACTTCCTGAATTGATTTGATTTTCCTCTCTGAAATCTTACCTCAGGGGCGGCGCCTGTGGCTCAGTCGGTAAGGCGCCGGCCCCATATACCGAGGGTGGTGGGTTCAAACCCGGTCCCGGCCAAACTGCAACCAAAAAATAGCTGGGCGTTGTGATGGGCACCTGTAGTCCCAGCTACTCGGGAGGCTGAGGCAGGAGAATCGCTTAAGCCCAGGAGTTGGAGGTTGCTGTGAGCTGTGTGAGGCCACGGCACTCTACCGAGGGCCATAAAGTGAGACCCTGTCTCTACAAAAAAAAAAAATAAATAAATAAATAAATTATTTAAAAAAAAAAAAAAAAGAAATCTTACCTCAGAGACAAAGCCTGATTTCCTATCATCTTAATACTGACTTAAGCCATTCATTCTGTCTCTCTTGGGATTCTTGCCCCCCTGTACTCTAAAATATTGGGTACAGGTTCATTCACCTGAACTCCTCGTTGTCTTTCTACCTTGCAGAAAAGTTCAAACATATGCAGGCTGAAAAATAAACCCATTAAAGCAACATTTTGAAAGATTACTATTTGTCAAATTTTGTGCTTTGTAAGTGCATGCGGAACAAGTCAAATACTCTATAACAATATCTGGAGGAGTTCTTGAACTCTAAACATTTGGAGACAACAAAAATAAAATTAAATTTTTTTTTTGTTTAGTTTTGTCTTCATAGTTATGCTGAATAATTATGTTCAACATAAAATCAATCCAGCAGTCATTTGATATTAGTTTCTAATTCCCTCTGAAATAAAAAACATGACAGCTCTTACTCATTGTTTTAGAAGTAGTCTTTGTATTTTTATGGTTTAGTTTTTTAAACCAAGTTCTGTTGATCTTCTTCAAGTCTGATCTAGCATGTTTTTACTTATCTGGGAACTTTTTGATAATTTTCAAAAAGTTCTTAGACTTTGCCAATGCACTCTTCCAATATATATTCTTCTTTTTCTGAAAAGATCACAGCTTGTCATTCATCCTGAGCCCTATAGGCAGAGTTGGAAGCTGAGACATTTCCAAGGAGAACATCATTAGATATTCCCTTGGAGGAGAAGTTCAGAACTTTAATGGTCAGAAAATTTTTTGAAGCTACTGTAGTGTAGCTAATGCAATAAACAAGTCTTTTGTCTCTCTCTCTTTTTTTTTTTTAGTGTTCTTAGTCATCACTATGAGGTAATAAAGATAGCAAAGTTGCAAAGATTAAAAATCTACAAAACTTCATCCACTTTACAAAATTCTTATAATCAAGTTTATTATTTCTATCTCACGCACATTGGTTGATAGAAACTGCACTTTAACTTCTACTAAATGGCTTTATTCCTGAGGAACATCTACCAAATATTCATTCTTTCTTTTGACTCTCCTTAAATTAAAGTATTCATTTAATTAACCAGTTGAGGTATAGCTGTTTAAATGAGTTATTTGCATTTCTGAGGCCCACCAAAAAGGAGGAAATCTATTTCAGTGGTTTTATCTGGGATCTTGCTATATTTTCTTAGGGTATCTGGGTTTTATTTGACAACTCAGGGAACACTTTGGGACAGTACTTCTCACAGGTTTCCACTCAAAAACCTTCAAAAATAGGGGAGAATTAACTAATATGTGGTAAGGTTCTAGAAATAGCCCAAAAGAAAACACTCCCCCTAACACAGGAGTATGTTTATTAATTTGCCAATTCAAAGAGTTGTCTTTCCATGAATAGGACTATAATTTTAGATTCAGTCTCTCCATAAACATTCCCCAATATAGCTTGTGCCCTAAAATAAAAGACAGTGAGATGTGATATGCGAAGAACCTGGGCCTTATGTTAGATGATCATAAATTCAATTTATAGCCCAATAATTTACTACCTGTCTGGCTTGAAGATTCAGTCTGAGTGTCAGTCTTCTCATGGAGATTATAATAATATCTTATTCCACTAGGTTATTGTTAGGATTAAATCAATGATGACATATAGGGTTGTGCTTAGTATACAGCCAAGTATATTTTAGAAACTCAATAAATATTATCTTCTTCTTCTCCTTGCATTTTTTCCTCAAAACTTTACAAACTAGAAAAAGGAACATTATGAAAGAACAAATGACTCTACTTACTCTAATAGATTCCCAAATGACCATTTTATTTAGTAAACCTATAGACTGAAAAGAAATTCAGAATTCAATCTATGAGAGAAGGATTTTTGAATATGCAATTAACACTGTTCTTTGCTCACCAAATGAGATTGGCATTACTCTTGACTTTGAACAATTAAAAGAATTTGGTTCAGAGCCTTTACTTAAACAAGCCACTAACCATTTCCCTGAGGCCATCTTATGAAGAAAAGGCTCAAAGAATTTAATATTTTTATTTCCAAAAGATATCTTAAATGTGTGTGTATTACGTGTATTACATGTATGCAGGGCTGAAGGACATCAACTCCCACACAGTCAAAAATCTACATATTACTTTTGACTAATAGCCTACTGTTGACTAGAAATTCAATGATAACCCAAAATATCCATTAACACATATTTTACATATCATATGTATTATATGCTGTATTCTTATAATAAAGTAAGCTAAAAGAAAGAAAATGTCATTAATAAAATGTTAGTAAAATTATAAGGAACATAAAATATATTTACTATTTATTCAGTGGAAGTGGATTGTCATAAAGGACTTCATTTTCATCATCTTCAACATCTTCACGTGAGTAGGCTGGGAAGGAGGAGGAAGAAGAGACATTGATTTTGCTGCCTCAGGGTGGCAGAGGAGCAAGAAGTGGAGGATACAGAAGGGGAGGTGGGAGAGGCAGGACCACTCTTCACAACTTCACAGAAAAATAATTTCTGTTTGAATTTGTGGTTTTTCATTTCTATAAAAATGTTATCATATAGTACCAATCCTTCAACCATTTGCTGTAGTTTCAGAGCCTGTAGCATAGAAATATGTTAACCAGTTTGATGAAAGTATTTCAAATTGTATATAAAACCAGCACATGGTACCCCATAATTGCATTAATGTAAAAACTATGATTTAATAAAAGAAGAGAAAAACAGTCTTGAATAAGCAGAATGTTTCTGCCAGATCCTTTAGTATCAATTTGTTTTCAGTCACTTTCTAAATTCTCTTCCTCATCATCTGGCACTGGTTCTAGAACACTCTCTCTATCAAGTTGTCTTCTGCTAATTCCTCTGGCGTGGTGTCTATTAACTCTTGAATTTCTCCAAGAAACCCTTCACCTCCTCTGCCCCAACTTTTTTTTTTTTTTTACCATAGCCATGAATGATTTCTTTGACTGGCTCTATTGTAAATCCTGTGAAGTCACATATAACATGTGGACACAGTTTTCTCTGGCAGGAATTTATTGTTTTATTTATTGACTTGATGGCTTTCATAGTTTTTAAAATATATAACATTGATGGCATCCTAAGTGGTATAATACTTACAGAATTTCATGATGTTCTCTTTATCAGGATTCTTTTCCGTATCATTGATAATCCTCTCCAGAGACTACTGCATATAACAAGCTTTAAAGGCCCTCAAAACTCCCTAATGTAGAGGCTAAATTAGAAATAATGGGTTTGGGGGGAAATAGACCACTTCAAAGACTTTGGTGTTGAATTCATGGGGTTCTGAGTGTCCAGAGGCATTGTCCAATAGCAAAAGAACTTTAAAATCCAGTCCCAGAGTTTAGGAACATTAATAAAACCAGTCAAGAAAAAGGGTTCTTGACCAAACCTTCTTGTTGTACAATAACAACAAAAACTAGCAGCTTGTTTTTATGTTTGCCCCTTCAAGACTTTTGGGTTAATAGCTTTATAGATAAAGGCAGTCCTAAATCATAAACCCCACTGCATTTGCCCAAAACAGTAGAGCAGGCCTTAAATGCTGGTGCTTGCTTCTCTTTATTACTAAGAAATGTCCTTTGTGGAGTATTTTTCCAGAATAAAGCACTTTGCCTTTATTCAAAACCCATTCAGGCGGATATCCTATCTCCTCAATGATTTTCTTTCTTTCTTTTTAGGAAATAGAATTTCATTATTTTTTTATTAAGTCAAATACACATAGATTATAAATACATTTATGCATATGTGGGGTACAATGTGGTGATTTTTTTAAATACAATCTGATATGGTTACATCAAACCAATCAATATAGCTTTCACTTTATTTACTTGATTATTGTGTTAAGACATTTATGTTCTACACTTGACAGATTTGACTTGTATCCTTGCAATATGCTCCATAGGTGTGTCATGGAAGAAGCCCAAGTGCCCATCGATCCATGAATGGATTAGTAAATTGTGGTATATGTATACCATGGAATACCATGCAGCCTTAAAAAAAGATAGAGCCTTTACCTCTTTTATGTTTACACGGAGGGATCTGGAACATATTCTCCTGAGTAAATTATCTCAGTAATGGAGGAAAAAGTATCCAATGTACTCAGTACTTCTATGAAACCTACATATATTTCCTCAATGATTTTCTTAATGGCAGCTGGAAACTCCTACTTCCTCCTGGCTGACAGAAGCCACTTCTCCTGTTATCTTCACATTACCAAAGCCTAACCTCATTCTGAAATTATATAACCATCCTTTCCTGGTATTTAATTCTCTAGCATTAGATCTTTTACTTCTTTTTGCTTTGCCTTGCCATATAATGCCTTTACTTTTTCTCAAATCATATTAGAGTCTATAGATATGCCTTTTTTGTAGTAATCCTATACCCACATAAAAACTGAATTTTAATACAAGATAAAAAGATATTTCACAAAAAGTACAGTTTTGATATCTTCTGGCATGGCTGCAGTTAAGTTTTTACAAATTTCCTTTTCCTTTTTTCACAATGGTCCTTACACTGGATTCATTTATCTTGAAATTGTAGTCAACCACAGCTGTGGACCTCAAGCTATAGTATATACCAGGCAATTCAACTTTTTCCTGTAATGTCATAACTTTGCTTCTTGGGAGCACTTTCTGCACCCCTACTGGCACTTAGTCTGGTCTCATGGTGTTATGTGAGGTTTACATTTTTGCACTGAACATAATAAAAAATATGCAAGAACTGAGAGTGATCATCTTTGACTTTGTGTAATAACTAATTTACTGAAGAGAGAAACTGCTCATACAGAGATGATTAGAGCCATACAGCATTTTAAATGGATACTGACAACACTGGAGCTCACCACAAAAACAAAAGCAACAGGAAGTGGCTATAAAGCTATTAATAGTATGTGCTATGGTTAATTTACATAGTTATGATTTAACACTATAACTTTATATTTGTCTACATTTTTCTCCACTGTGAATGATGCCATGTATGGTCTGTGAGTGCTTGTGTACGTAAATTTTAATAAATTTTAACTTTTTATAGCAGACATGTATATTTTATAGTAGTAAATAATAAAATAGGTTACTATCTATATATATTTTATACATTCATGACACACATAAGTTATTTTTAACTTTGTCCATATTTCTAGGTTGTATAATTTGGCTGCAAACATTTTCCAGTTGTTGCAAATCTCAAAAAAATTTTCAGTATAATTATTGAAAGAAATCTGTCCATGCAGTTCAAACCCATGTTGTTCAGGGCCAACTGTATGTTCATTTGAACTTCTGTTTTTCCCTTCATCTTGGCTTACTCTTATGGTATACTTGAGGCTCATTACACTATTAAGGTAAAAACTGGCATTATAAATGGACTAGTCTTGATTTTCTTGCTAAGGACTATAAATATACTACTGTAGCTCCTGACCTGCCAGCCAACTAATAAGCTCATGCCCAATTTTCACAAGAAGATAAAGAAACTCTGAAACACATTGACTATATTTGCTAGTGCTGAGAATGAGCAGGACTCAGCTGGCAAAAAGACAAATAAATAAATAAATAAACAATATTTATTAATCCCCAAATATAACATTCCTAATTCATATTTTTTAATATTTCCTATTTTTTAATCCCCAAATATAGACATTCATAATTCATGGCAAAGCTTAATGGGGCAGTATAAGATGATCCTAAGCAAAAGTCACAACCAAGATACCATCATTACATTGCAACTGATGCCTCTGCTCACTAGATGCCACAGATCACTGTTTATTCAAGTGTGGCCTAAGAATCATCTTAATGAGGACCAATAAGTTGACCTAAAATGCATATTCTAGGACCTAACGCCAGACCTACTACATCAGCATGTAGGTGGCTCTGAAATATACCAAAATCTGAGAACCTCTGCCGTGAAGAGATACCAAAGGCCAAGGAGTTAGTTAAACAGGGACATTTGGATCTCATTGCTTTATACTTTCTTTACAAACTTCTGTAGTACTTATTGTGTGATAGGCTTATCCAAACCTCCATAGGAATTGGAAGAAGCACAAGTCATTTTTAGGTTCTGAGATCCTGAAATATAAAAAATGATGAGATACCAAAAAAGAATTATGAAATGAGCAAAACTGATTTGCTTCAAAATCAATTAACACACCAGTAGCATTCCCACACATTGGTAAAGCTCCTCAGTAAGTACTTGTAAAATAAAAATGAAGATATTATTTTCAGAAGCAACAAGAATTGTACATTATTCAGAAATAAATTGAACAAAAGATATGTAAACATCTATGGAGAAAAATTATAAATAGCTTTATAAAATTATAAAGAGTAAAAGGAAAAAGATCTGATTTAATGAACAGATGAGATGAGAAAACTCAATATTGTAAAAATGACAGTACAAACCAAAATTAATCAAATAATTTAATGCACTTTCAATCAGAATTTCAAGGTTTTTTTTTTTTTTTAAGAATTTGGCCAGATGATTTTAAATTGATATAAAATAATAGAGTTAGGGCAATATGAAAAATAATAAATGAGAATACACACTCTAATAGAGAGCATAAGTCAATACTTCTTGGTAATTAGGCAGTGTGGTATTGGTTGAAGAATAGAAAAACATGAGAGAAATAGAATTAATTGCCCTGAAAAAGGCCTGTCCATCTATGGAAACATACAGAAGTAGAACTAGAAATCAGCAGGACAAAGTTAAAAAGATTGGTTGCACAAATGCTGATAGGACAATTGCACATGGCAAAAACAAAGTTAAGATGGCAGGATAGCAGAATAGAAAGGAGCAAAAGTGAACTCAGTCACATATGCATTTGGTTCTCAAAACAAATTTTTGAGATAACTATTACAACTTCATTCTACATATAAGAAACGAACCCTAAGATCACTGGATGGCCCTTCTAACTGAACAGAACCAATTAAGTGGAGAAACAGGGTTTCAAACCAGATTTGTATTACTATAGGATTTATTATTTTAATAGAAACACACCATTTAAAAAAACAAATAGATAAAATATAAAAACAGAAATTATCCATTAGCACTGTATGTAAACATTATAATGTATATTGTCAAATTTTTTTTGAAATACCAATGTTCATGACTATTAAGTTTTCAAGTCCTCGAGTTTTGTGAATTTTGATACTTCTGTGAAAGCTTTAAAGAGCTACACAAAACTTGAGAGAAACCTTAAGGTGGTTGGTGTGAACTGGAAGCTGAACAGATTGATTTTTCAAGAGTGTTGGATAGACTGATCTAAAGACTGATCCTGTATGGTTTATCAGACTGGAAGGGGATTGCTACAACTAGGTAAGAAGGAAAGCCAAGAAGATGCTGTCTGAGGTAAATGGAGGTGGGGAGAGGAGATGAAGATAAAAGTAACCTAGACAGCTGGAGACCTAGATCCAGCTTAGTGGTGGAGTCAGAATCAGCCTCGGGTAGAGGTAGGAGGTGTTGGTAAGGAGTGAAGGGAAATAGCTGTAGTCAAGGCAGCATGAATACCCACCTCCCTGCCTACCTTGCAGTGCTATTGACTATTTTTCCAAGGCACCCACCAAAGCCCAGTGTCCTGCCTTAGATGAAGGAAGCTAGGGGAGACCCAGGCACATGAAGTGTTGGAGAAGCAGCCCATGCCTTCTCTGAGCAGGACACAAATGTTCTGGTCCACGATAGCCACCCAGAGGAAATGTCTTGCAGACATACATGGGAAGCAGGAAGATGAAAATTGTGAGATCTCCCCAAGCACTAAGAAGCTCCAAAGCAAGTTTTTCAGACAGAAGGAGGATGATAGAGGACAGAGACATGGAAGAGTTCTTCTTACCCTCTTCCACATCTGAGGAAATGTAATCCACTTCCTAAATTTTAACATGGTACCAAGATTTGCATCCTTCTCCCTAAAAGGGAGAATTACTTTGACAACCCCTTGCCTTCTTTCAAGGAGCCTGACAGATAAGGAGAATTTAATGGGCAATAGTCCATCCCCCAATTTTCAATAACTGCACTTTCATCTGCTGCTCTTGAATAAAACATCATAGGACTCCTCTGCTTCTTTCTTTCTCCTTGAGCCATATGTAATAGTTTAAGGTTTTACCCAGAGTTTTGAGTGGATATAAATTCTGTGATAGTTTCTCCACAGATTAGGATTTGATCAAGGGATTAGTTGACAGAGAGTTCCAATTCACCAGACAGTAGTTCTGTATTATATTTGAAAAATGAAGGTTTTTCCCAAGCTGTGAGTCATGGCTAATACTCAGAATAAAAATGCAAATTTCAGACTCATAGCCCATTGCTGCCTGGTCTAATAAAAAAAATGCATTCATTATTGATTTGCCTTAAGGGGTAAAAAACATAATGTAAAATAAGTCTCTCTTTGCCAATCCAGACATCAAAGATATAAAAAGGCAACTCTGGGGAGAACTTTAAAATTTAACAGTAATGAAATAAACAAGAATATTTCCATGTTTTCACAATATGCTGAGTTAAGGAACTGAAAACCTTAGGAAGACTCTATAAGTGTTGGAATTATAGATGAACCTAATACAACACTGTAATAAGTAGTTTCCTCAAATGACTTTTATTTCAAAGGATATTTCAATAACCAATACAAAAAGATTGTCTTATTTTCTCTGAGGATACTTTAATCAGGGCCCCCACTAGCCTACATGGTGGCTTTGTGTGAATTGGAAAAGGGTGCCCTTTCTGGGGAGAGCCAGCCCAGGTGACACTCAGCATGTGGTGGAGAGCAAAAGCTGGATTTCAGCTACCCTAACACCTTGACCTCAGTGCACTGTGGCATAGCCATATGCTCCAGTTAAGTTAACATTGGTTAAGAACCTATTCCCTGGGGAACGGAACCAATGTGGGGAGTCTAAAGAAACATGAACAATTTGATTTTGGAAGAATGCTCTTGGTTCAGTAGAAATCTTCATGAAAACCAGTTTTGGATCTTACTTAATTACTCTGTATGTCTAGTCCTTAAATACTTTTTCACACTAACTTTCAAGAATTTTCAAAAATATTTATCCAGATGCACCAAAGGATAGATTAAAGGCCAAGCCATACACTTGTAGTTTCCTGATCAGCTATTCTTTTGCCTTCCAACAAAAATTTTGCAGAATATAATATGTACTCATTCAGGTAATTACATTGTTTTCAAAGACAAATGAGACTGCCTTGAAGAAGGCTGTCACACAGATTTTACATTTCAGATGTACCACTGTTACTAATGTGTTTGCAAAACATAGGGAGGATGCAGCCTTCTCTCCATCTGACACCTTAAGTACAACCAAAGGAAGATCTTAGTGTGTAGAGTAACACCAACATTAAAGGTAAAGTGAATGGACAGGTAGCTGATGTTCTAATAGTGCTTTGGGGGAATTTTTTACTCTATAAAATAATTCATATTCATTCTAAAGCATCCAAACAATACAAAATACAGTAGAACTTCTTTAAGTTGACCATCCCAGTGACTCTAACAAACTGGTTAACACACAGAGGTGGTCTACATAAGGAACTAGGCTTATTGTACTGAATGTGTGTGGTGCTTGTCCAGTCTATGAAAATTAGGTCAACTTAAGGAGGTGGTCAGTGTAGGGAGGTGGTCAACTGTGGAGGTTCCACTCTATATGGGGTAAAATATAAAAAT
The DNA here is from genome assembly GCF_027406575.1 of Nycticebus coucang. Lineage (NCBI taxonomy): Eukaryota > Metazoa > Chordata > Mammalia > Primates > Lorisidae > Nycticebus > Nycticebus coucang. Next base: position 167,185,585 of record NC_069780.1, on the reverse strand, counting down.
CCTCTTCATTTTCCCCCAAATCTCACTCCTCTCACCAGTGGAGACCACTGTTAATAAGTGAATATGTACTACTAGACTTTTTGTTTCTAAGAAATTATGCACACATGTATCTATACACACATCTTTAGGTATCATTTAAGTAAACTTTTTTTTTTTTTTTTGTAGAGACAGAGTCTCACTGTACCGCCCTGGGATAGAGTGCCGTGGCGTCACATGGCTCACAGCAACCTCTAACTCTTGGGCTTACGCGATTCTCTTGCCTCAGCCTCCCAAGCAGCTGGGACTACAGGCGCGCGCCACAACGCCCGGCTATTTTTTGTTGTTGTTGTTGCAGTTTGGCCACGGCTGGGACCGAACCCGCCACCTTTGGCATATGGGGCCGGCGCCCTACTCACTGAGCCACAAATTGAAACACATGTAACACACACATACAAAAGTACATCTATCACAGTTTTAAACTTCAATGAATTGTTATAAAGTGCACATACAAATATAATTATCACCCAAATCAAGAAATAGTTCATTATGAGAATCTCAGACATGCTGAAACATTCCCTCTCAAACTATACATGGATTTTGTGTATAAATACAATCATAACATTCATGTTTCTGTGCCATTTACTTTTCCCCCTTAATATTTTTTATGCCAAGAATATAGACACTCGTTAAACCACTGTAAAATTTTCTTAGGTATGGACTTACTATAAGCTATTTGACATTACCATATCTATAGACATATAGGTTATTTAATTTATCTCGTATAAAATTTTAAGCTCAGGGTTTTCGATTCTTAGTTTTACTAAAATAAAAGCCATTCTTTTAAATGTTATTTTACAAAATAATTCCACATTGCTAACTAGATAGTAATATTCTTATGTTTGTTTTTCTTTTTTGTTGTTGTTCATTTGTTTTGAGACAGAGTCTTACTCTGCTGCCCTGGGTAGAGTGCTGTGGAGTTATAGCTCACAGCAACCTCAAACTCTTGAATGTATGCACCACATACATTCAATCTCAAGTGATCCTCTTGCCTCAGCCTCCCAAGTAGCTGGGACAACAGGTGCCTGCCACAATGCCCAGCTAATTTTAGAGATGGGATATTGCTCTTGCCCAGGTTGGTCTCGAACTCCTGAGTTGAAGCAGTCCATCTGCCTCTGTGCCCCCGAGTGCCAGGATTACAGGTGTAAGCCACTGTGCCTGGCCGGTAATAATTTTTTGAACATAAGATTGCAATAACCTATGGATCAAAAGGGGCCTTCCAAAGATCATCCATATCTTCCTCTGTGGTAGATCATCAATATCTACCTTAGTACATACTGTTTAACACAGGGCAAGCAGATTGACTTTGTTTCTTGTCTCTCTTTCAGGGGCAGGCATGTCTGGGGATGGCGTGAGTAAGACTAACCAGGGCTGCCTTTTGACTCCTAAAGCCAGTGCTCTCCAGGAAAAAGAATTCTGATTTGCAGCATTTGCCAAATACTGTGGTTTCAATACTTCCACCATGACAGATTTCAAGTGACTAATATGATGTCACAAAACATAGAGATGCAAACAATCTCTTAAGACTTGCTATAAGATGACTCCCACACACCTCTGTCTAGGGTCCTGGGAGAAGAGAGCACCATGCAACTGAAAGAAAAGGGGTGCTAGTTTCAACTATAAAATGAAGTAATGATTTAAAATGAAAATAATTGCCGATGATAAGGAGAAATGAAGAGATGTCTTGGGCATTGCTTTGAATAGGATTGGAGTATCTAAGAAGTTCCATTTTGTTTTAATAGCCCCATGATCCTTTGTATATGAGTGATCTATGTGTCCATTCAACAAGTAAATTTTAACTTTCTTTCAATAAAATAATCATAGGTTGTAGTGGAAATATGTATATTGTGGAATTTTCTGGTCTGCAATGTCAATAAAGAGAGGAAACAACCCCCCCCACACACACAAAAACAAAACAAAATTGAGACAAAGCAATTAGATAGCATCTCCTCAAAATTGTCTTTAGTCAATACAAATTTATTTTTTGCATACTATATACCAAGGCCTGTTCTCTGTGTTCGGAGAGACTGGTTAACAAGAAATAGCAAGTAGGGCGGCGCCTGTGGCTCAACGGGTAGGGCGCCGATCCCATATGCCGGAGGTGGTGGGTTCAAGCCCAGCCCCGGCCAAAAATAAAAAAAAAAAAAAAAAAAAAAAAAAAAAAGAAATAGCAAGTAATAGAAGGAAACTTTGATAAGTACAGAAAGGTTGTGAAGCGGAAGAACATTCATTCAGCACACTAACATTCCACAATCATGCTAAACTGGGGGAGCAATTGATGGGGAGTGGAGAGATTTAAAGCCTTTCTAAGCAAGATATAAAATCCAGAAACCATGAAATAAAAGACTGATAAATTCAATCATATAGATAAAATTCCTAAATTGCAAAAGTATGCCGACGACTAGGTGTAAACAAACAAACCCAGAGCTCTTATGCATTCTGTCACTACTGTGTTTGTTAGGGCTACCTTAACAAAATGTCACAGATTGGGTGCCTTAAACAGCAGAAGTTTGTTTTCTTGCAGTTCTGAAGGTTGGAAGTACAAGATCAAGGTAGCAGCAACAGCTGATTTGTAGAGAGAGGACTCTTCTTATTTTGCAGACGGCTGCCTTCTGGCCGTTTTCTCTCTTGGCCTTTTTTCTGTATGTGCACAAGGAGAGCGAGACCTCTGGTGTCTCTTCCTCTTCTCATAAGAGGAACCTTACCAGATTAATGCCCCAATTTTATGACTTCATCTACCCTCCTTAAAGGCCCTGTCTCCAAAACAGTCACTTTGGGGAGTTATGGCTTCAACATACGGATTTTATGGGGGCACAAATCACTCCGTAACTCTGCTATAACAAATCACATGAATTTAGCAGCTTAAAACAACACAAAATTATTATCTCACAGTTCTGTGAGTCCGAAGTCTGGGTTGGCTCTACAGGTTAGTTTCTCTGCATGGAATTTCACAAAGATGAAATTGTGGTATTGTCTTGCTGAGGTCTTACCAAGACACTCTGGGAAGGATTCCCCAGCTCACCCAGTTTGTTGGAGGAATCAGTTCCTTGCATGCAGGAGTCATGGTTCTCTGTTTCCTTGCTGGGTGTCATTTATTGGCCATTCTTAGCTCCTAGGTCCTCATCAGGTTCCTGTATGTGAACTCTCCACCGTGGAGTCAACAATAGTATATCAAATTCTTCTCATACTTGGAATCTCTGATCTGTTGTTCTGTGGTTTTAAGGAGTTGTCTGATTATATTGGCCCCACCCATATAAACCAAGATCATCTCCCTATTTAAATTCTGCAGCTTTAATCACACCTGCAAATTCCTTTTTTCCATGCAATATAAAATCTTTATAGCTTCTCAAGATTAGAACATGAACATTTTGGGGGCCCATTATTCAGTTTACTACAATACCTTATATATGAGAGCTTCAATTCTCTTCTAAGAGAGATTTTACAACAATAATAGTAATAAAAGATCTTGATTTGTTCCTGCCTTGTTAGAATAGCTCTAACATTTCATCATTCAGCATGATACTGGCTTTTGACTTCAAATGTGTGAGTCTATTTGTGTCTGTCTGTCTATCTTTGTCTTTGTGTCTGTGTATATCTGATTTTCCTGATTTTTTTTATGTGTGTCCCATATAAACACATACATATATTTTTCTGCTCCACGATTTCTGTTGGTAAATTCATTAACAACATCACTTGAAGCACAGAAATAGGCCCCATTACTTTTTTTAATAAATTTATTTTTATTTCAGAGTATTAAAGGGGTACACACCTTCTGGTTACATAATTTGCATTTATACACTTTAAGTCAAAGTTATAATTGTGCCCTTCAGCCAGAAAATGTGCATTGCACTGGTGAGGTGTGAATTTACCTTACCCCTCCTCGCCACTCCCATATACTTAATTCCACTGAGTTTTACTTCCATATGTGTAAATAAGTGTTGATCAACTAATTGAATGGTTGTTTTTCCATTCTTGTGATACTTCACTTAGAACAATGGTCTTCAGTCCTTTCCAGGTTATTTACAAAAACATACTAGATCATCATTTTTTTTTTTTTTTACTGCTGAGTAGCACTCCATGGTAGACATATTCCACACTTTATTAATCTGTTTATGTATTGATGGGCATTTGATTTGTTTCTACATCTTTGCGATTGTGAATTGTGCTACTGTAAACATTCTCATCCAAGTGTCTTTATGATAGATGTCTTTTTTTTTTCCTTTGGGCAAATACCTTCTAAAGGGATTCCTGGATCAAAGGGCAGGTCTACTTTTACTTCTCTCAAATGAATAATGGATGTTAAACATTGTCAAATGACATTTTAGCACCTATGATAATGCTTATTTTTTATGTTTTTAATTTATTAATTTTGTATATTTATCATATTAATACCTTTCTTATTATTTAATTATCATTGCATTCTGGGGTTGTAATATGTGCCTAAATTCATATTATGTGAAACGTTTTGTAGGTAGCTTTCTATATCGTGTTGTTTTTTGTTTGTTTGTTTTATTTTCTCATGAAAATTGAGATGAATCTTTTTCTCTATGCCCTAGAGCTGTTTATATATTATACTAATCATCTGTTCTTTAACAGTTTAAAAGAATTCCATGGTATGTGTATACCACATTTTGTTAATACATTCATGTATTGTTGGACACTTGAGTTTTCGCGATTGTGAATTGTGTTGCTACAAACACTTGAGTGCAGGTGTCCTTTTTATAAAATGACTTTTTTTCTTTGGATGTATACCCAGAAGTAGGGTAACTTTGACTTTATCTGTACAAAAACAAAATATGTACACAAACATGTTACCCCTAATATTTTAATATTTTAAAAAAGAGTTTAAAAGACTTCATCTGCAAAACTCTTAAGGCTTGGAACATTTTGAGGGAGAATATCTTTAACAATTTTCTTAGATTTCCCTTTGTTTTAGGTCTTTTTAGATCAGTGCTTCATTTTAAAAATCTGGTCTGTTACTGCATTTTATTTCCCATATTAAACACTTATGCACATTATTTGAATAAATACTGTCTACATATATGTGTATATGCACATGTACACATGCGTATATCAATATTTTCATGCTCACTATCTTCTTTAGGTGAAAACCTCAATAACAATGCTCATTGGACCAAAATATGTCTAAACTGTCTTACTAACATTCATAGCAGAGAAGCATATCTTTCAGAAGTATGTTTATGAGAATGGAAATGATATGTTAAAGCAAATCTGTAAAAAAATATATATATATATATTTTTTGAGACAGAGTCAGCCTGGATAGAGTGCTGTAGCATCACAGCTCACAGCAACCTCAAACTCCTGGGTTAAATCAAGCCATCCTCTGGCCTCAGCCTCCTGAGAAGCTGGGACTACAAGGCATCCGTCACCATGCCCAGCTAGTTTTTTCTATTTTTGTTAGAGATGAGGAATCTCACTCTTGTTCAGGCGGTCTCTAACTTCTGAGTTGAAGTAGTCCACCCCCTTGCCTCCCACAGTGCTAGGATTATAGGTGTGAGCCACTGCGCCCAGTCATTCATCTAATTCTTGTTATTGATTCATAACTGAATGAAGAAATGAAGCTGTATTTTCAAAATCCATATTCAATTTCTCACTAGCTCTCAATTCTAATAGCATCCTTTTATGTTATAAATTTATATTAAGTCCTGATAAAAAATAGATACAAAACTAACAGATTTCTGAGAGTTGATTTTCTCTTGATAGGAAATAAAATGTAAAACAACCTATTAAATTAGGAAATTTTTTAATGGTAACTTTTTTCAAGTGTCCAATAGTCAGATTATAACCTACATTGTGGTTTATTATTAAGTTGTGGAACATGTCACAATGGTCTGTTGAAACTATTCTTCAAACTTTTAGCTTTAATTTTTCCTCTTTCATCTGTCATTGAAAGCATGTTGCATTCGTTTATTGTATGGAAGTACTGACATTATTAACAATACATAAGATATTAGGAAAAAGTAAAGCTGGATGCCCATTTGTATCTTTAAAATGCTAAGACTAAAACATTAAGAGATTTTTCCATAGCTCAAACATTCTCAGCACAATTGTTCCCCTTGATAATCTTGTATGGCAGCATTCAGGAACAGTTGTTAATGATCAACTTCCATGACAAATTACATAAAAAGAATAAAAGTTATGAACTAATCTTTACATAATGAAAAATTTTAATGCATTAGTGACACACTGTTTAGGTCAGCTGACATTTTTCATGGCAATGATAAAATTTCTCAATGAAGAAAGCAGTATGTCGATTTATATGCTTGCAGTATGTTGACATTATGATAGTCATTGATTATACTGTACATTATATCCAATATTCTTATAAGCTTTCTTGGTCTAGGTAATGAATTCAGAATGTTTTCCTGTTATTGCAGCTGCTTCATCAAATTGGACTCCTACATGAAACTTAAATTCCAAACCACGTTTGTTGACAAAAATAAGCATGATTAAAAATTAAAGTGATTGCAAAAAGTAGCAAGTTATAAAAAGAAATAAGTGCTTATATTTTCTCATTACTTGACCATTGTGGGTTGCAGTTAGCACTTACTTCAAAATATCAATACTGCTTTTGGAGGTGGGGAGCCTTTGTGTACTTACTTTCAATAGGATTTTTTATTCTACGTTCTAATCAATTAATAGTGTTTTAAATGATTTCCTTGGGTTGACCAATATATAATCATATTATGTACAAATAGTAAGTATGTTGGTCTTTCCAATATTTATACTTCTCATTTGTTTCTCTTTTCTAATTATCTTGGGTAGTCTATCCAGAATTGTATTAAACCAGAGTCTGTTCAACTTCAGCACTATGGATATTCTGGGTTGGACAGTTTTTGTTGCCAGTGAAGGGAGGGGCTGTCCTATGCACTGTAGGATAGTTGGTGCCATCCCAGGTCCCTTCTCATGAGGTGCCAGTAGCAACATGATATACTCAAAATATGAACTGCGAGTAAAACAGCAAAGAGGTTAGGAGTAGAAAGTGACTATTGAAAAGTAAGATTTCCAGGGAGAAGTATAATTTGTTACCTACCCGTGTTCATATTCCTTTTACATGTAAATATTTACTTACATAGAAATCAGTAATATGATATAATTTCATCTATTAAAAACCTGAAGAAATAAAGACTATAGGAAAAACTTCCAAATTATCACAATTTCTATTTCTGAGTAGAGGATTCTTAGGAATTTTTTTAACTTTTAAAATATCTTTTTAAAAGATTTGTTGGATTAATTTTTTAATTCAGCATATGTATCTCGATAATAAAATAACATCATTTAAATATCAATAGACATAATTTGGTAGATGCTGTTTGATCATAATTAAGTTAAAATCTAGATCATTAGAAAATCAAATAAAATATTAAAAATAGGGGGACTGGGCAAGATGGCCAACTGCAAGCAGCTTCCAAAAGAGGCTCCTCTCCAAAAGGGAAGATAACGTCCAAAAACAGTCCAATTAAGCTGAAGACTGGGAGCCCAGCTGAGAGAGAAATGATACCCGCAGGTCACCTCTGCTGAGGCAAGCTGCAACTTCAAGAAACCAAGCTTCAGGTACAAAATTCATCCGAAAGTAAAAGTGTCCGTCCCCTCCCCCAAGAAAGCTGTGGTCTTTTTGTTTTTCTCTCTCCTTTCTTTTTTCTCTTCATCTGCTCCTGCGGGTTTTCTACAGACAAATGGTGGACTGTGGACCTCTTGTCTCACCCCACGGGTGAGAGCTGCGGGCAGTGGGGACTACTTTCTCAGAGAGACCCTGCTGTGACTCTGAACACTCTCTCACTAGGCAGAAAAACTGAACTAAAGTCTTCACTGCCATTCTGAACTTCCAGTACACCCTTCCTCCCTTACCTAATGAACCAGAACCTTAACCCCTGCTGAGACTAAGGGAGGAGATTCTTGATCAGTGACCCCCTCCCTGTCTGCTGGACCAAGCACTCCCCTAGCAAGAGACTCCTGTGGCTGTGCCAAGTCCCCCCAAACCCTCCCCAGCACACCCCTGCCAGGGACTCTGCCAGTGCCCACATGACCCAGCAGCCCATGCCAGCCAGGGCCAGGGGACTCCGCCGGCACCCACACAACCCAGCGACCCACACCCACCTTGGCCAGGGGACTCTGCTGGTGCCCGTGCCAGCCAGAGACCTGCATCCACCCAGCCAGGGGACTCTGCTGGTGCCTGTACCCAGCTCCCACCGGGCCTCTCCCTGACCCAGCCAGGAACTCCGGGAGCTGCACAACCCATGTCCTCTCTCCCATACCCTGTTGCTGGATTCGGGTGTGCCACACTCCGGAGCTGCACCCACAGTTAGAACTCCCTGGCTGGGGCAGTCCCAGAGGAGCTACACAGGGTCAGTCCCTACAAAGATCCAGCAATAATAGAGTGATCTTGCCAGGGTCTAATCTCAGAGAGACACCACCCCAACTCTGAGGATAGCCACAGGCAACGGTGAAAAACAATCATGAGGCAGAATGGAAAAAATCTGGCAAATAGGAATAATCAGAGTAGATCAACTCCACCAAGGAACAACAAAGCAGACACAGTACAAGATCCCATGCAGAAACAAATGCTGAGATTCTGAGATTCGGTCAGAAACCGAATTCAGAATCTGGATAGCAAATAAGATCGAATTAGAATTCCAAGCAGCAATCCAAAAGATGACTCAAGAATTCAATGAATTCAAAGACCAAATGACCAAAGATTTTGACACATTGAGAAAAGAAGTTGCAGCCCTCAAAGATCTGAGAAATACATAGAATCCCTCAGTAACAGAATGGAGCAAGTAGAAGAAAGGATTTCTGACATTGAAGACAAAGCTTTCCAATACTCCCAAACTTTTGAAGAGGAAGAGAAATGGAGGGCAAAAAACAGATAATTCTCTCAGAGAGCTCTGGGATAATTCAAAGAGGCTAATATCCGCCTTATAGGGATCCCCAAAAATGATGAAGTAGCTTCACAAGGCAAAGAGTCTCTACTTCATGAGATTATGAAAGAACTTTCCAGACATGCCAAGAGATTCTAAAATTCAGATAGCAGACAGTTTTAGAATTCCAGCATGATTCAACCCAAATAAGACATCCCCTAGACACATCATAATCAATTTCACTAAAGTTAATATGAAGGAGAAAATACTGAAAGCAGCCAGATGTAAGAAAACCATAACTTACAAGGGGAAGAGTATTAGAATAACTACAGATCTCTCTGCTGAAACCTTTCAAGCTAGAAGGATGGTCATTGACTTTTAACCTCCTAAAACAAAATAACTTTCAACCCAGGATCCTGTATCCAGCTAAACTGAGTTTCATTTATGATGGAGAAATTAAATACTTTAATGACATTCACATGTTGAAGAAATTTGCCACAACTAAATCAGCTCTCCAGGACATTCTTAGACCTATCCTCCATAAAGACCAGCGTAATTCTCCACCACAAAAGTAAACCCACCCAAAAAATTTTTGATCAAATTCCAACTTCCACAGTTGCAAAAGGATTAAAAATGTCCACCGGTCTCTTGAAAGGCTTATCAATACTCTCAATTAATGTGAATGGTTTAAATTGTCCTCTAAAGAGTCATAGGTTGGCGGACTGGATACAAAAACTCAAGCCAGATATCTACTGCATCCAAGAATCGCATCTTACATGAAAAGACAGATATAGACTCAAGGTGAAGGGATGGTCATCTATATTCCAGGCTAATAGAAAGCAGAAAAAAGCAGGTGTTGCAATCCTGTTCGCAGACGCAATAGGCTTTAAACCAACCAAAATAATTAAGGATAAGGATGGACACTTCAGATTTGTTAAAGGTAATACTCAATATGATGAGATCTCAATTATTATTATTTATGCACCCAACCAGAATGCACCTCAATTTATAAGAGAAACTCTAACAGACATGAGCAACTTCATTTCCTCCAGTTCCATAGTAGTCAGAGATTTTAACACCCCTTTAGCAGTGTTGGATAGATCCTCCAAAAAGAAGCTAAGCAAAGAAATTTTAGATTTAAACTTAAGCATTCAACATCTGGATTTAACAAAAATATACAGAACATTTCATCCCAACAAAACTGAATACACATTCTTCTCATCAGCCCACAGAACATACTCCAAAATCAATCACATCCTAGGTCACAAGTCTAACCTCAGCAAATTTTAAAAAATAGAAATTATTTCTTGCATCTTCTCAGAGCACCATGGAATAAAAGTTGAACTCAGTAACAACAGGAATCTGCATACTCATACAAAAACATGGAAGCTAAATAATCTTGTGCTGAAGGATAGATGGGTCATAGACGACATTAAGAAGGAAATTTCCAAATTTCTGGAACAAAACAACAATGAAGACACTAATTACCAGAACCTCTGGGATACTGCAAAGGCAGTTCTAAGAGGGAAATTTATAGCACTGCAAGCCTTCCTCAAGAAAACAGAAAGAAAAGAAGTGAACAACTTAATGGGACATCTCAAGCAACTGGAAAAGGAAGAACATTCCAACCCCAAACCCAGCAGAAGAAAAGAAATAACCAAAATTAGAGCAGAATTAAGTGAAATTGAAAACAAAAGAATTATACAACAGATCAATGAATCAAAAAGTTGGTTTTTTGAAAAGGTCAATAAAGTAGATAAACCTTTGGCTAACCTAACCAGGAAAAAAATGAGTAAAATCTCTAATTTCATCAATGAGAAATTGTAAAGGTGATATAAGAACAGACCCCTCAGAAATTCAAAAAATCCTTAATGAATATTACAAGAAACTTTACTCTCAGAAATACGAAAATCTGAAGGAAACTGATCAACTTGGAAACATGCCAACGACCAAGACTTAGCCAGAATGAAGTGGAAATGTTGAACAGTCCTATATCAAGTTCTGAAATAGCATCAACTATACAAAATCTCCCTAAAAAAGAAAAGCCCGGGACCAGATGTCTTCATGTCAGAATTCTACCAAACCTTTAAAGAAGAACTAGTACCTATATTACTAAACCTCTTCCAAAATATAGAAAAAGAAGGAATACTACTCAACACATTCTATGAAGCAAACATCACCTTGATCCCTAAACCAGGGAAAGACCCCAGAAAAAGAAAACTATAGACCAATATCACTAATGAATATTGATGTAAAAATATTCACTAAGATCCTAACAAACAGAATCCAACAGCACATCAAACAAATTATACACCATGACCAAGTTGGCTTTATCCCAGGGTCTCAAGGCTGGTTCAATATATGTAAATCTATAAATGTAATTCAGCACATAAACAAATTAAAAAATAAAGACCATACGATTCTCTCAATTGATGAAGAAAAAGCTTTTGATAATATCCAGCATCCCTTAATGATCAGAACACTTAAGAAAATTGGTATAGAAGGGACATTTCTTAAACTCATAGAGGCCATTTACAGAAAACCTACAGCCAATATCATATTGAATGGAGTTAAATTGACACCATTTCCAAATAGATCAGGAACCAGACAAGGCTGCCCATTGTCTCCACTGCTCTTTAACATTGTAGTGGAAGTTTTAGCCATTGCAATTAGGGAAGAAAAGACACATAGGGTCAGAAGAGATCAAACTTTCACTCTTCACAGACGATATGATTGTACATCTGGAAAACACCAGGAATTCTACTACAAAACTTTTAGAAGTGATCAAGGAATACAGCAATGTCTCAGGCCAACACCCATAAATCTGTAGCCTTCACATATATCAACAATAGCCAAGCCAAAAAAAAGTCAAGGACTCTATTCCCTTCACAGTAGTGCCAAAGAAGATGAAATATTTGGGAGTTTATCTAACAGAGGACGTGAAAGATCTCTATCAAGAGACCTATGAAACTCTAAGAAAAGAAATAGCCGAAGATGTTAACAAATGGAAAAACAAGGCGGAGCAAGATGGCAGCCGAGTAACAGCTTCCTTGCATCTGGGCACCGTGAGTCTGGGGAGATAGGACTCCAGGCATCTCTGGCTGGTGGGATCTGCCTATCATCACCCCTGAGAGGATACAAGGAGTCAGCGACAGACTTCTGGACCCCAAGAGGAGGACTAAAACAGTGGAAAACCAGCAAGTGGTCGGGTGTGTTCAATCCGTCTAAACCCGCCCGCAACTTCCACAGGCACGAGAACTTAAAGAGCAAGAGGAAGTGAAAGGAAAATTAGGGCAAGGAAACAGATAAAAGAAATCACTCATGAGGAAGAATCAGCAGAAAACTCCAGGCAACATGAAGAACCAGTCCAGAACAACCCCGCCAAGGGACCATGAGGTAGCTACTGCAGAGGATTCCACCTATACAGAAATGTTAGGAATGACAGAAAGGGAATTTAGAATATACATGTTGAAAACAATGAAAGAAATGATGGAAACAATGAAGGAAACTGCTAATAAAGTGGAAAATAACCAAAAGGAAATTCAAAAACAGAATCAAATAAGAGATGAACGATATGAAGAATATAAAAAGGATATAGCAGAGCTGAAGGAAATGAAACAGTCAATCAGGGAACTTAAAGACGCAATGGAAAGTATCAGCAACAGGTTAGACCATGCAGAAGAAAGAATTTCAGAGGTAGAAGACAAAGTTTTTGAGATAACTCAGATAGTAAAAGAGGCAGAAAAGAAGAGAGAGAAAGCAGAACGTTCACTGTCAGAATTATGTGACTTTATGAAGTGTTCCAACATACGAGTTATAGGAATGCCAGAAGGGGAAGAAGAATGCCCCAGAGGAATGGAAGCCATACTAGAGAATATTATAAAAGAAAATTTCCCAAATATCACTAAAGATTCTGACACTCTGCTTTCAGAGGGCTATCGGACCCCAGGTCACCTCGACTCTAACCGAGCTTCTCCAAGACACATTGTGATGAACCTGTCCAAAGTCAAGACAAAAGAAAAGATTCTGCAAGCTGACAGGAGTAAGCGCCAGTTGACCTACAGGGGCAAATCCATCAGAGTGACTGCAGACTTCTCTAATGAAACTTTCCAAGCAAGAAGACAATGGTCATCTACCTTTAATCTACTTAAACACAACAATTTCCAGCCCAGAATTCTGTACCCTACTAAGCTAAGCTTCAAAATTGATGGAGAAATCAAATCATTTACGGATATACAAACATTGAGGAAATTCGCCACAACAAGACCAGCTCTACAGGAAATACTTCAACCTGTTCTGCAAACTGACCACCACAATGGATCAGCAGCAAAGTAAGATCTCAGAAATTAAAGGACAGAACCTAACCTCCACACTGTTGCAAAAGATAAAACTAAGCAATGGACTCTCACCAAATAAGACGAATAGAATACTACCACACTTATCAATTATCTCAATAAATGTTAATGGCTTGAATTCCCCACTGAAGAGACATAGATTGGCTGACTGGATTAAAAAACACAAGCCATCCATTTGCTGTCCGCAAGAAACACACCTGGCTTCAAAAGACAAATTAAAGCTCTGAGTCAAGGGTTGGAAGACAATTTTTCAGGCAAATGGAATTCAGAAGAAAAGAGGAGTTGCAATCTTATTTTCAGATACATGTGGATTTAAAGCAACTAAAGTCAAAAAAGACAAAGATGGTCACATTATTGGTCAAGGGAAAAATACAACGAGAAGACATTTCAATTCTAAATATCTATGCACCCAATTTAAATGCTCCCAGATTCTTGAAACAGACCTTACTCAGTCTGAGCAATATGATATCTGATAATACCATAATAACAGGGGACCTTAACACTCCTCTTACAGAGCTGGACAGATCCTCTAAACAGAAATTAAACAAGGATATAAGAGACTTAAATGAGACCCTAGAACAACTGTGCTTCATAGACACATATAGAGCACTCCATCCCAAAGATAAAGAATATACATTCTTCTCATCACCCCATGGAACATTCTCCAAAATTGATCATATCCTGGGACACAAAACAAATATCAACAGAATCAAAAGAACTGAAATTTTACCTTGTATCTTCTCAGACCATAAGGCACTAAAGGTGGAACTCAACTCTAACAAAAATGCTCAACCCCACCCAAAGGCATGGAAATTAAACAATCTTCTGTTGAATAACAGATGGGTGAAGGAAGAAATAAAACAGGAAATCATTAACTTCCTTGAGCATAACAACAATGAAGACACAAGCTACCAAAACCCGTGGGATACTGCAAAAGCAGTTTTGAGAGGAAAATTCATCACTTTAGATGCCTACATTCGAAAAACAGAAAGAGAGCACATCAACAATCTTACAAGAGATCTTATGGAATTGGAAAAAGAAGAACAATCTAAGCCTAAACTCAGTAGAAGAAAAGAAATATCCAAAATCAAATCAGAGATCAATGAAATTGAAAACAAAAGAATCATTCAGAAAATTAATGAAACAAGGAGTTGGTTTTTTGAAAAAATAAATAAAATAGATAAACTATTGGCCAGACTAACGAGGAATAGAAAAGTGAAATCTCTAGTAACCTCAATCAGAAATGATAAAGGGGAAATAACAACTGATCCCACAGAGATACAAGAGATCATCTCTGAATACTACCAGAAACTCCATGCCCAGAAATTTGACAATGTGAAGGAAATGGATCAATATTTGGAATCATGCCCTCTCCCTAGACTGAGCCAGGAAGAAATAGAGCTCCTGAACAGACCAATTTCAAGCACTGAGATCAAAGAAACAATAAAAAAGCTTCCAACCAAAAAATGCCCTGGTCCAGATGGCTTCACTCCAGAATTCTATCAAACCTTCAAGGAAGAGCTTATTCCTGTGCTGCAGAAATTATTACAAAAAATTGAGGAAGAAGGAATCTTCCCCAACACATTCTATGAAGCAAACATCACCCTGATACCAAAACCAGGAAAAGACCCAAACAAAAAGGAGAATTTCAGACCAATCTCACTCATGAACATAGACGCAAAAATTCTCAACAAAATCCTAGCCAATAGATTGCAGCTTATCATCAAAAAAGTCATTCATCATGATCAAGTAGGCTTCATCCCAGGGATGCAAGGCTGGTTTAACATACGCAAGTCTATAAACATTATCCACCATATTAACAGAGGCAAAAATAAAGATCACATGATCCTCTCAATAGATGCAGAAAAAGCATTTGATAAAATCCAGCATCCTTTTCTAATTAGAACACTGAAGAGTATAGGCATAGGTGGCACATTTCTAAAACTGATTGAAGCTATCTATGACAAACCCACAGCCAATATTTTACTGAATGGAGTAAAACTCAAAGCTTTTCCTCTTAGAACTGGAACCAGACAAGGTTGTCCTCTGTCACCTTTACTATTCAACGTAGTGCTGGAAGTTCTAGCCAATACAATTAGGCAAGACAAGGAAATCAAGGGAATCCAAATGGGAGCAGAGGAGGTCAAACTCTCCCTCTTTGCTGACGACATGATCTTATACTTAGAGAACCCTAAAGACTCAACCACAAGACTCCTAGAAGTCATCAAAAAATACAGTAATGTTTCAGGATATAAAATCAATGTCCACAAGTCAGTAGCCTTTGTGTACACCAATAACAGTCAAGATGAGAAGCTAATTAAGGACACAACTCCCTTCACCATAGTCTCAAAGAAAATGAAATACCTAGGAGTATACCTAACGAAGGAGGTGAAGGACCTCTATAAAGAAAACTATGAACTCCTCAGAAAGGAAATAGCAGAGGATATTAACAAATGGAAGAACATACCATGCTCATGGATGGGAAGAATCAACATTGTTAAAATGTCTATACTTCCCAAAGCAATCTACCTATTCAATGCCATTCCAACATCGTACTTTCAAGATTTGGAAAAAATGATTCTGCGTTTTGTATGGAACCGGAAAAAACCCCGTATAGCTAAGGCAGTTCTCTGTAACAAAAATAAAGTTGGGGGCATCAGCATACCAGATTTTAGTCTGTACTACAAAGCCATAGTGCTGAAGACAGCATGGTACTGGCACAAAAACAGAGACATAGACACTTGGAATCGAATTGAAAACCAAGAAATGAAACTAACATTTTACAACCACCTAATCTTTGATAAACCAAACAAGAACATACCTTGGGGGAAAGACTCCCTATTCAATAAATGGTGTTGGGAGAACTGGATGTCTACATGTAAAAGACTGAAACTGGACCCACACCTTTCCCCACTCACAAAAATTGATTCAAGATGGATAAAGGACTTAAACTTAAAGCATGAAACAATAAAAATCCTCCAAGAAAGCATAGGAAAAACACTGGAAGATATTGGCCTGGGGAAAGACTTCATGAAGAAGACTGCCATGGCAATTGCAACAACAACAAAAATAAACAAATGGGACTTCATTAAACTGAAAAGCTTCTGTACAGCTAAGGAGACAATAACCAAAGCAAAGAGACAACCTACACAATGGGAAAGGATATTTGCATATTTTCAATCAGACAAAAGCTTGATAACTAGGATCTATAGAGAGCTCAAATTAATCCACATGAAAAAAGCCAACAATCCCTTATATCAATGGGCAAGAGACATGAATAGAACTTTCTCTAAAGACGACAGACGAATGGCTAACAAACACATGAAAAAAATGTTCATCATCTCTATATATTAGAGAAATGCAAATCAAAACAACCCTGAGATATCATCTAACCCCAGTGAGAATGGCCCACATCACAAAATCTCAAAACTGCAGATGCTGGCGTGGATGTGGAGAGAAGGGAACACTTTTACACTGCTGGTGGGACTGCAAACTAGTACAACCTTTCTGGAAGGAAGTATGGAGAAACCTCAAAGCACTCAAGCTAGACCTCCCATTTGATACTGCAATCCCGTTACTGGGCATCTACCCAGAAGGAAAAAAATCCTTTTATCATAAGGACACTTGTACTAGACTGTTTATTGCTGCTCAATTTACAATCGCCAAAATGTGGAAACAGCCTAAATGCCCACCAACCCAGGAATGGATTAACAAGCTGTGGTATATGTATACCATGGAATACTGTTCAGCCATTAAAAAAAATGGAGACTTTACATCCTTCGTATTAACCTGGATGGACATGGAAGACATTATTCTTAGTAAAGCATCACAAGAATGGAGAAGCATGAATCCTATGTACTCAATTTTGATATGAGGACAATTAATGACAATTATGGTTATGGGGGGGGAACAGAAAGAGGGAAGGAGGGAGGGTGGTGGGTCCTTGGTGTGTGTCACACTTTATGGGGGCAAGAGGGACTTTACCTAACAATTGCAATCAGTGTAACCTGGTTTATTGTACCCTCAATGAATCCCCAACAATAAAAAAAAAAAAAAAAGGAAAAACATACTATGCTCATGGCTGGGAAGAATTAACATTGTTACAATGTCTATACTACACAAAGCAATATATAATTTTAATGCAATTCCTATTAAAGCTCCACTGTCATATTTTAAAGATCTTGAAAAGGTAATACTTCATTTTATATGGAATCATAAAAAACCTCGAATAGCCAAGGCATTACTCAGAAACAAAAACAAAGCAGGAGGAATCACGCTACCAGACCTGAAACTGTACTAATAATCAATAGTGATCAAAAAATCATGGTACTGGCACAAAACAGAGAGGTAGATATCTGGAACAGAATAGAGAACCAAGAGATGAATCAAGCTACTTACTGTTATTTGATCTTGACAAGCCAATTAAAAACATTTAGTGGGGAAAAGATTCCCTATTTAACAAATGGTGCTGGGTGAACTGGCTGGTGACCTGCAGAAGACTGAAACTGGACCCACACCTTTCACCATTAACTAAGATAGACTCTCACTGGATTAAAGATTTAAACTTAAGACATGAAACTATAAAAATAGATGAAGAAAGTGCAGGGAAAACTCTTGAAGGTATCAGCCTGGGTGAATATTTTATGAGGAGGACTCCCCAGGCAATTGAAGCAGTATCAAAAATACATTACTGGGACCTGATCAAACTAAAAAGCTTCTGCACAGCCAAGAACATAGTAAGTAAAGCAAGCAGACAGCCCTCAGAATGGGAGAAAATATTTGCAGGTTATACTGCCGACAAAGGTTTAATGACCAGAATCCACAAATAACTCAAACATATAAGCAAGAAAAGAACAAGTGATCCTATCTCAGGCTGGGTAAAGCACTTGAAGAGAAACTTCTCTGAAGAAGAAAGGTGCACGGCCTACAGACACATGAAAAAATGCTCATTATCCTTAATCATCAGAGAAATGCAAATCAAAACTACTTTGAGATATCACCTAACTCCAGTAAGATTAGCCCACATAACAAAATTCCAAAACCAGAGATGTTGACGTGGATGTGGAAAAAAGGGAACACTTCTACGCTGCTGGTGGGAATGCACACTAATACATTCCTTTTGGAAGGATGTTTGGAGAACACTTAGAGATCTAAAAATAGACCTGCCATTTGATCCTATAATTTCTTTACTAGGTATATACCCAGAAGACCAAAAATCACAATATAACAAAGATATCTGTACCGTAATGTTTATTGCAGCCCAATTCATAATTGCTAAGTCATGAAGGAAGCCCAAGTGCCTATCGACCCACGAGTGGATTAATAAATTGTGGTACATGGAATATTATGCAGCCTTAAAGAAAGATGGAGACTTTACCTCTTTCATGTTTACATGGATGGAGCTGGAACATATTCTTCTTAGCAAAGTATCTCAAGAATGGAAGAAAAAGTATCCAATGTACTCAGCTCTACTATGAAGCTAAATTATGTCTTTCGCATGAAGACTATAATCCAACTATAGCACAAGAATATGGGTGAAAGGCCAAGGGAGGGGAGGGAAGGGAAAAGGGTGGGATGGAGGGAGGGTAGTTGGTGGGGCCACACCTACGGTGCATCTTAGAATGGGTACAGGTGAAACTTACTAAATGCAGAATACGAATGTCTACATACAATAACTAAGAAAATGCCATGAAGGATATATTAAATAGTTTGATGAAAATATTTCAGATTGTATATAAAACCAGCACATTGTACCCCTTGATTGCACTAATGTACGCAGCTATGATTTAATAAAAAAAAGAAAGAAAAAAATATTAAAAATATTTATTTATTAATTAGATAGAGGTTGTATGTTCTAAATTCTTTGCAATAAACATGTTATTCTTACAATGGAAAACATTTTTATATTTTTAAAGAAAATTTTTTGGTGATGGACCTTGATAAAGAAATAAAAATCCCTCAAGCATGGGAATTAAATAGTTGAGCAGAGTTGACATCTCTGGAAGTATTGTTTTCTGAAAAGAACTCTGAAAATGTTCAAAGTGCCTTGTCATCAGCTTTATCTCCTAAGAAATAGAGAGAAGATATGTGATTTCCAATTATGGACACAGACTGATACCAGAACCAAGCCCATAATTTTTAGAGCCCTAGGCAAAATAAAAATGTAGGGCCTTTTGTTTAAACTTTATCAAGAATGTCAAGATTGCAATGGCAGAGCATTAAGAAAAAGATGGTGGGGAGGGGGATACCTTCTGAATTGGGCACTCTGCAGCTGGACAGGCCATGTGCCCATCACACTGGTTCTACCAGTGTGGAATCATTTTCTGATAAAGAAGAAATGATGAGATCTGGGATAATACACTGATCTTATAGTTCTTCATGATAGCCAATGAATGGTGGGTATAAAAAACAGATTAAAATTAAGTATGGCTTCAGAATCTTGGGACCATGGAAAGACAATTTCAGAAAATTGATAAGTACTTGAAAATTTTAATTCTGATTTCAAAATTGCAGGTGATAAAATGAGGGACAGGTATATTAAAATAAAAAAGCAGGCATGCTGATTACACAGGCCTCCTCAGATGAGTTCAAAGTTTAAAGGACTTGAACACAGGATAACTAATTTGGGACTCTCACATGAAAGCTATAACCCAGCTACAACTTAACAATAGGGGGAAGTGGGAAAAGGGGGTGGGTGGGTAGAGGGAGGGGGATCGGTGGGATCACACCTGTGGTGCATCTTACAGGGGTATTTGCGAAACTTGGTAAATGTAGAATGTAAATGTTTTGGCACAGTAACTGAGATAACGCCAGAAAGGCTATGTTAACCACTGTGATAAAAATGTGTCAAATGGTTTATGAAGCGAGTGTATGATGCCCCATTATCATATCAATGTATACAATTATGATTTAATTAAAAAAATAAATAAATAAATAAATAAAACAAGGGCATATAACCAAAAGAGAGCGTCAGGGGAGACTATGGTCCTATAGAATAAGACCAGGGTGAAGGAGGGATGTGGGTGGGGCCTTGGTGTGTGTCACACTTTATGGGGGCAAGACATGATTGCAAGAGGGACTTTACCTAACAATTGCAATCAGTGTAACCTGGCTTATTGTACCCTCAATGAATCCCCAACAATAAAAATAAAAAAAGACCAGAGTGAGTAAAACTCAGAAGGATCTGAATCTTGAGGGAGAAAGTTTATGCATCCCCATAAAATGGCTCTTTGCAGGTATCATTTTTTTTTTTTTATTGTTGGGGATTCATTGAGGGTACAATAAGCCAGTTACACTGATTACAATGGTTAGGTAAAGTCCCTCTTGCAATCATGTCTTGCCCCCATAAAGTGTGACACACACTAAGGCCCCACCCCCTCCCTCCATCCCTCTTTCTGCTTCCCCCCCACGACCTTAATTGTCATTAATTGTCCTCATATCAAAATTGAGTACATAGGATTCATGCTTCTCCATTCATGTGATGCTTTACTAAGAATAATGTCTTCCACTTCCATCCAGGTTAATACGAAGGATGTAAAGTCTCCATTTTTTTTAATGGCTGAATAGTATTCCATGGTATACATATACCACAGCTTGTTAATCCATTCCTGGGTTGGTGGGCATTTAGGCTGTTGCCACATTTTGGCGATTGTAAATTGAGCTGCAATAAACAGTCTAGTACAAGTGTCCTTATGATAAAAGGATTTCTTTCCTTCTGGGTAGATGCCCAGTAATGGGATTGCGGGATCGAATGGGAGGTCTAGGTTGAGTGCTTTGAGGTTTCTCCATACTTCCTTCCAGAAAGGTTGTACTAGTTTGCAGTCCCACCAGCAGTGTAAAAGTGTTCCCTTCTCTCCACATCCACGCCAGCATCTGCAGTTTTGAGATTTTGTGATATGGGCCATTCTCACTGGGGTTAGATGATATCTCAGGGATGTTTTGATTTGCATTTCTCTAATATATAGAGATGATGAACATTTTTTCATGTGTTTGTTAGCCATTCGTCTGTTGTCTTTAGAGAAAGTTCTATTCATGTCTCTTGCCCATTGATATAAGGGATTGTTGGCTTTTTTCATGTGGATTAATTTGAGTTCTCTATAGATCCTGGTTATCAAGCTTTTGTCTGATTGAAAATATGCAAATATCCTTTCCCATTGTGTGGGTTGTCTCTTTGCTTTGGTTATTGTCTCCTTAGCTGTACAAAAGCTTTTCAGTTTAATGAAGTCCCATTTGTTTATTTTTGTTGTTGTTGCAATTGCCATGGCAGTCCTCTTCATGAAGTCTTCCCCCAGGCCAATATCTTCCAGTGTTTTGCCTATGCTTTCTTTGAGGATTTTTATTGTTTCATGCCTTAAATTTAAGTCCTTTATCCATCTTGAATCAATTTTTGTGAGTGGGGAAAGGTGTGGGTCCAGTTTCAGTCTTTTACATGTAGACATCCAGTTCTCCCAACACCATTTATTGAATAGGGAGTTTTTCCCCCAAGGTAAGTTCTTGTTTGGTTTATCGAAGATTAGGTGGTTGTAAGATGTTAGTTTCATTTCTTGGTGTTCAATTTGATTCCAAGTGTCTATGTCTCTGTTTTTGTGCCAGTACCATGCTGTCTTGACCACTATGGCTTTGTAGTACAGACTAAAATCTGGTATGCTGATGCCCCCAGCTTTATTTTTGTTAGAAAGAACTGCCTTAGCTATACGGGTTTTTTTCTGGTTCCATACAAAACGCAAAATCATTTTTTCCAAATCTTGAAAGTACGATGTAGGTACTTTGATAGGAATGGCATTGAATAGGTAGATTGCTTTGGGAAGTATAGACATTTTAACAATGTTGATTTTTCCCATCCATGAGCATGGTATGTTCTTCCATTTGTTAATATCCTCTGCTATTTCCTTTCTGAGGAGTTCATAGTTTTCTTTATAGAGGTCCTTCACCTCCTTCGTTAGGTATATTCCTAGGTATTTCATTTTCTTTGAAACTATGGTGAAGGGAGTTGTGTCCTTAATTAGCTTCTCATCTTGACTGTTATTGGTGTATACAAAGGCTACTGACTTGTGGACATTGATTTTATATCCTGAAACATTACTGTATTTTTTGATGACTTCTAGGAGTCTTGTGGTTGAGTCTTTAGGGTTCTCTAAGTATAAGATCATGTCGTCAGCAAAGAGGGAGAGTTTGACCTCCTCTGCTCCCATTTGGATTCCCTTGATTTCCTTGTCTTGCCTAATTGTATTGGCTAGAACTTCCAGCACTATGTTGAATAGTAAAGGTGACAGAGGACAACCTTGTCTGGTTCCAGTTCTAACAGGAAAAGCTTTCAGTTTAACTCCATTCAGTAAAATATTGGCTGTGGGTTTGTCATAGATAGCTTCAATCAGTTTTAGAAATGTGCCACCTATGCCTATACTCTTCAGTGTTCTAATTAGAAAAGGATGCTGGATTTTATCAAATGCTTTTTCTGCATCTATTGAGAGGATCATGTGATCTTTATTTTTGCCTCTGTTAATATGGTGGATAACGTTTATGGACTTGCGTATGTTAAACCAGCCTTGCATCCCTGGGATGAAGCCTACTTGATCATGATGAATGACTTTTTTGATGATAAGCTGTAATCTATTGGCTAGGATTTTGTTGAGAATTTTTCCATCTATATTCATGAGTGAGATTGGTCTGAAATTCTCCTTTTTGTTTGGGTCTTTTCCTGGTTTTGGTATCAGGGTGATGTTTGCTTCATAGAATGTGTTGGGGAAGATTCCTTCTTCCTCAGTTTTTTGGAATAATTTCTGCAGTACAGGAATAAGCTCTTCCTTGAAGGTTTGATAGAATTCTGGAGTGAAGCCATCTGGACCAGGGCATTTTTTAGTTGGAAGCTTTTTTATTGATTCTTTGATCTCAGTGCTTGAAATTGGTCTGTTCAGGAGGTCTATTTCTTCCTGGCTAAGTCTAGGGAGAGGATGTGATTCCAAATATTGATCCATTTCCTTCACATTGTCAAATTTCTGGGCATAGAGTTTCTGGTAGTATTCAGAGATGATCTCTTGTATCTCTGTGGGATCAGTTGTTATTTCCCCTTTATCATTTCTGATTGAGGTTACCAGAGATTTTACTTTTCTATTTCTAGTAAGTCTGGCCAATGGTTTATCTATTTTATTTATTTTTTCAAAAAACCAACTCCTTGTTTCATTAATTTTCTGAATGATTCTTTTGTTTTCAATTTCATTGATCTCTGATTTGATTTTGGATATTTCTTTTCTTCTACTGAGTTTAGGCTTAGATTGTTCTTCTTTTTCCAATTCCATAAGATCTCTTGTGAGACTGTTGATGTGCTCTCTTTCTGTTTTTCGAATGTAGGCATCTAAAGCGATGAATTTTCCTCTCAAAACTGCTTTTGCAGTATCCCACAGGTTTTGGTAGCTTGTGTCTTCATTGTTGTTATGCTCAAGGAAGTTAATGATTTCCTGTTTTATTTCTTCCTTCACCCATCTGTTATTCAACAGAAGATTGTTTAATTTCCATGCCTTTGGATGGGGTCGAGCATTTCTGTTAGAGTTGAGTTCCACCTTTAGTGCCTTATGGTCTGAAAAGATACAAGGTAAAATTTCAATTCTTTTGATTCTGTTGATATTTGTTTTGTGTCCCAGGATATGATCAATTTTGGAGAATGTTCCATGGGGTGATGAGAAGAATGTATATTCTTTATCTTTGGGGTGGAGTGTTCTATATGCGTCTATCAAGCACAGTTGTTCTAGGGTCTCATTTAAATCTCTTATATCTTTGTTTAATTTCTGTTTAGAGGATCTGTCCAACTCTGTAAGAGGTGTGTTAAAGTCCCCTGTTATGATGGTATTATCAGATATCATATTGCTCAGACTGAGTAAGGTCTGCTTCAAGAATCTGGGAGCATTTAAATTGGGTGCATAAATATTTAGAATTGAAATGTCTTCTTGTTGTAGTTTTCCCTTGACCAATATAAAGTGACCATCTTTGTCTTTTTTGACTTTAGTTGCTTTAAATCCACATGTATCTGAAAATAAGATTGCAACTCCTCTTTTCTTCTGAATTCCATTTGCCTGAAAAATTGTCTTCCATCCCTTGACTCGGAGCTTTAATTTATCTTTTGAAGCCAGGTGTGTTTCTTGCAGACAGCAAATGGATGGCTTGTGTTTTTTAATCCAGTCAGCCAATCTATGTCTCTTCAGTGGGGAATTCAAGCCATTAACATTTATGGAGATAATTGATAAGTGTGGTAGTATTCTATTCGTCTTATTTGGTGAGAGTCCATTGCTTAGTTTTATCTTTTGCATCAGTGTGGAGGTTAGGCTCTGTCCTTTGATTTCTGAGTTCTTACTTTGCTGCTGATCCATTGTGGTGGTCAGTGTGCAGAACAGGTTGAAGTATTTCCTGTAGAGCTGGTCTTGTTGTGGCGAATTTCCTCAATGTTTGTATATCCATAAATGATTTGATTTCTCCATCAATTTTGAAGCTTAGCTTAGCAGGGTACAGAATTCTGGGCTGAAAATTGTTCTGTTTAAGTAGATTAAAGGTAGATGACCATTGTCTTCTTGCTTGGAAAGTTTCATTAGAGAAGTCTGAGGTCACTCTGATGGATTTGCCCCTGTAGGTCAACTGGCGCTTACTCCTGGCAGCTTGCAGAATCTTTTCTTTTGTCTTGACTTTGGACAGGTTCATCACAATGTGTCTTGGAGAAGCTCGGTTAGAGTTGAGGCGACCTGGGGTCCGATATCCCTCTGAAAGCAGTGTGTCAGAATCTTTGGTGATGTTTGGGAAATTTTCTTTTATAATATTCTCTAGTATGGCTTCCATTCCTCTGGGGCATTCTTCTTCCCCTTCTGGAATTCCTATAACTCGTATGTTGGAACGCTTCATAAAGTCCCATAATTCTGATAGTGAACGTTCTGCTTTCTCTCTCTTCTTTTCTGCCTCTTTTACTATCTGAGTTATCTCAAAAACTTTGTCTTCTACCTCTGAAATTCTTTCTTCTGCATGGTCTAACCTGTTGCTGATACTTTCCATTGCATCTTTAAGTTCCCTGATTGACTGTTTCATTTCCTTCAGCTCTGCTATATCCTTTTTATATTCTTCATATCGTTCATCTCTGATTTGATTCTGTTTTTGGATTTCCTTTTGGTTATTTTCCACTTTATTAGCAGTTTCCTTCATTGTTTCCATCATTTCTTTCATTGTTTTCAACATGTGTATTCTAAATTCCCTTTCTGTCATTCCTAACATTTCTGTATAGGTGGAATCCTCTGCAGTAGCTACCTCATGGTCCCTTGGCGGGGTTGTTCTGGACTGGTTCTTCATGTTGCCTGGAGTTTTCTGCTGATTCTTCCTCATGAGTGATTTCTTTTATCTGTTTCCTTGCCGTAATTTTCCTTTCACTTCCTCTTGCTCTTTAAGATCTTGTGCCTGTGGAAGTTGTGGGCGGGTTTAGACGGATTGAACACACGCGACCACTTGCTGGTTTTCCACTGTTTTAGTCCTCCTCTTGGGGTCCAGAAGTCTCTTGCTGACTCCCTGTAGCCTCATAGGAGTGATGATAGGCAGTTCCCACCAGCCAGAGATGCCTGGAGTCCTATCTCCCCAGACTCACGGTGCCCAGATGCAAGGAAGCTGTTACTCGGCTGCCATCTTGCTCCGCCTCTCTTTGTAGGTATCTTATAATAAGAACAAAGAAAAGATGGCAGCCAAAAGCCATCCAGGAGTTGTGAAAACTCCTGGATTAGAAAGTAGCAGGGATGCCTTTGCTACGGTTTGACCAGCTGTATCATGAGAGTGCTAAGTAATGCATAGGCATAGGCCTGAGGAAAATTTCTGCTCTAGACTCTGCTCTTCTTGACTTATTTTAAGACAGACTAATGACTTAGAAGAAACTTGCTTGAAGCTGAGAGACACTGTTTTTAATAAATTGAATAAAGACAGAACCATTATCTTAATCTTAATAACTAGAATCATATAAACCAAATTCAATGAGTAAGACCAAGTATAAAGTACTAAAATTCGTTCAAGAAAATCATCTATAAACATATCATGTGTGAGAGACATGACTTATCATCAATGAATTCAGGGTTTAGGTTAGTCTAATTGATATGATTAGGTTAAGCACAGAAGTACAGTATTTAATAACAAGTAAGATGACGAAGATGACAGTGCTGTGGTCAAGTCACACCTATAGTACTCGGTATAGTTCTAAGGGCCATAATTGAAGATGGGGACACCCGTAAAATATAGCCACATGGAAGAGGCTAAAATATGATGAGATCAAGCCACAGTGAGTACACGGAACAGGAGGCACTCTCATATCCTGCCAAGGGGTGCAATCACCTTAGAAAATAGCTTGATGTCATTTAGTGAAGTGAGTGGTGTGCATACCCTGTGAGACAGTGTTTCTGCCTCGAGTGTACACCCTGGAGTAATACTTACTGGTGGGCCCCAGGATGCAGGATTGGGCAGGCTCATCATAGCACTGTGCACAGTAATACACCAGGTGGAAAGTTCCCAAATGTACCTCAGCCGTAGAGTGGATAGAAATGTGTCATATTTATTCAACAGAGTGTAATAAAAACAAAATATAGTTAAACTTATCAACATGCATATATTTTACAAACACCATATTGAGCAAAGAAATTAAGACACAAATAGATCCTACACACTGTAAGTGTACATTATAAAATGCTCAGAAGAACCAGGCAAAACTAAACTACTAATAAACTAATAGTACTAATAAACTACTAGTTTAGGTGAATAAACTATGGGGGGTGGGTGAAGAAGCAAAGAAGTAACTACTTAAAAGTTACAATAGTGCTTTTCTTGGGGGGAACAGAGAAAATGAATGGGTGTATTGAAGGCTGTGAAGCTTTGGCCATACTCAGCTTGTTGTCCTAGGTAGTGTTTGTAAATATATACTATGCAAGTATAATGCATGATTAGACTGTACATTATATCTAGTATTTAAAATTTTTGAAAGGTTAAAAAAAGATAAGGGTTTCGAATTGCATGAAGATGTTAAAAAATATTTCAAGGTATGAAAACTGGGAAAGAGAAGACTCAAAGAGAGTCTGAAAAGTACTTTCAGATATTTTAAAGAATATTATGCTTTGTTGGAAATTTTGTGTTTGTTTATTTCACATGCCTCTGTTTCCTGGGTTCTGAGACCTGTTTTTCTGGAAATCACCCCCTTCTGCAATTACTTTTTTCACATATTGATAGCACCCATTATTCTATCTCCCCCCATAGACTCAGATCAGTGGAGAGAATAGCTGACTCAGGCTTCAAGAGTCTTTTCTCTATACATTTATATTTAATACCCAGTGGACAACTAGAATGTACTGGTTGAAGTTATGGGGTAAAATGTTTGACTATAATGAAACAATGCATATTATTACAGAGACACTTTCTCATATAGGACTTAAAGCCAACTGCCTGGAGGTGTATGGGCTGAATGTCTAAGACAGAAGTGCAAAATATTAGAATACAGGCTCAGTCAAAAGTTTCAATTGTGCAAAAACAAATGAAAACTCTGGAAGTTCTAAAACACGTGAAAGAAATATATCAACTTATTTCCCAGGTATCTCTTTTACCAATTTTATTTTTTTCACTTCATACATTTTATTAATTTTAAATGCCTCTATTTAAACACAATTTTTCCTTAAATTTAAAGCATGTAATTCCTCTTTTCAAATATTTAGCCAATACTTCTGATATAAAATTAATTGTATTCACATTTAGATTTAAGAACTGTTTCAATTGCTATGTTGCCTCTTTTTCATTCTGTTTAACCTCTCTCTATTTGTACTCATCCCTGACTCCACCTGGGCAAGCATGTTTGACATTTTTGTGTTGTATCTTCAAACTCCCCACTATCCTGTTGTACCTTTTCATTATCCACTTAGGAAGTAAAAAAATATATATATTTCTAAACAAGCATAGAGTACTGACCATAAACACCAGGATTATATTTTCTGAGATGAGAAACTAACATGATGGAACTACCAGTGAATAAACATTAATTGTTGGTGACATATTTTCTGTAGTGGATGGCACAAAAATTCTTCAAGTGAGAAATTTCAATTCATTGGAAAGACTATGCTAAAACTGAGATTGTTACTAAAATGACAAAAATTATCCCTATTTGGTATTGTATTATTTGAAAAAAGAGAGAGAAAGAAATATTAAGAGACGGGAAAATTGTGTTTTATGTGGAATCCATTATTTGAAATAATCAAATAGTGTTTTTAACTGTGCAATGGAAATGCAAAGCTATTTTTTTAACATAGGACTTTTTGTAGTTGTTTTTAAGGTTTAAGAGATATTTTTCCCCAACTTGACTTTTATTTACTTACTATATAAACATATCTGCCAGAAATTTTCCATTTGGGGTAATAATTTTAAGTTTAGTATTTTTTTCCAGTCTTTATTGTTACATAATAATGTCTATAAATATATGCATCTGTCTCTGTGTGTTTTATTTTATTTATTTATTTTTCCCCCTCAGATCTCTCTCAACTTTATTTTTTTATTATTAAATCATAGCTGTGTACATTAATGCAATCATGGAGCACCATACACTGGTTTTATAGACCGTTTGACACATTTTCATCACACTGGTTAACATAACCTTCCTGGCAGTTTCTTAGTTATTGTGTTAAGACATTTACATTCTACCTTTACTAAGTTTCACATATACCCTTGTAAGATGCACCGCAGGTGTAATCCCACCAATAATCCTCCCTCGGCCCACCTCCCTCCACTCCCTTCCCCCCTTCCCCCTATTCTTAGGTTATAACTGGGTTATAGCTTTCGTGTGTGTGTGTGTGTGTGTGTGTGTGTGTGTGTGTGTGTGTGTGTGTTTTAAAAACACTGTTAAAATAATACTGCTTAAAAATTTATAATGATTACATTTTCCTACTTTTTACAAATGAATTACACAATTGCATGGATTGTTGAAAAAATTCTTCCATTGAAATATATTTTAAAATGTTTAGAATTATTATTTAATATCTGAAAGCAGGAAATGTTAGAGTGGAAACAGAGGAAGAAAAAGAATTTGTGATACTCAGGTATTACAGTGCCTGAGGTAGGCAGCCTCTAAGACGGCCCCGTGATCCCTACTTCCTGATACTTGTGTACTATCCACCCCCTTTGAATGTGGGCTACACATATCAGCATACTTTTAATGAACAGAATGTGGCAAAGTGATGTGATATCATTTCTAAGATTAGGTTAGAAAAACACTGTGGCTTTCATCTTGGATGTACTCTCTCTTGTTCTCTCTTGGATTGTTCATCTGAGAGAATCCAGATGCCATGATGTGAGGCATTCCTGCACCAAGACCCAACAGAGTGAGCCCAGAAGTGGATTCCCATCTTTCGTCTTGCCTTTATATGAAGTTATTGCCTTAGCTGATCCTTTCATTGTCACCTCGAGCCAGAGGTACACTTCGAACCTGGACCCATATTTCTGACTCCTAGAAACTGTGAGATGACAAATGTTTGTTGTTGTAAAGAAATAAATTTGGGGAAATTTGTTATACAGTAACAGTTAGCTAATGCATATGTACCAGAAATATTGAAATATTGAGAAAGAACATATAGTAGTCCCAATTATCTATGGGGGATACATTCCAAGATCCCCAGTGGATGTCTCAAATCATGCATAGTAACCCGAGCCAAGGACTCCTAGCTAAGGAATACTAAGGTTTTCTCACTTAAAGGAAGCACTTTACAGCTTCTCTTTGGCATATTCTAATTGCCAGCATCACTACTCCTGCACTTCGGGGCTGTTATAAAGTAAAAAGTAAGGGTGACTTGAACGTAAACACTGTGATCTCGCTATAGTCAATCTGACAGCCAGGACGGTTGCTTAGTGACTAATGGGCAGGTAGAATCTATAGCACACAAACGATGGGCAAAGGGATTATTCACTTCCTGGACAAGACGGAGTGGGATAGTACAAGATTCTATCATGCTACAGAGAGCAGCATAGAATTTAAAACTTACAAACTGCTTCTGTCTAGAATTTTCCATATAATATTTTCAGACTAAAATTGACTGTCAGTAACTGAAATCATGGAAAGCAAAACTGCAGAGAAGGAAGGACTAATGCATTTGATAATATATTATTTATGATTTTAACTAGGAAAGTAAGACCAAGAGGCCAAGGGAGAGAAAAATGAGCCCCTTAAGATGTCTGTCTACCTCCTAATCTGTGGATTATCCTGTGAATATGTTATTTTATATGGCAAAGGGACTAGTAGATGTAATTTTCAGTTAAGAATCTCAACACGATCAGTGTAACTGGCTTATTGTACCCTCAATGAATACCCAACAATAAAAAAAAAAAAAAAAAAAAAAAAAAGAATCTCAACATGGGGCCACTTGGGGGGGCGGAGCAAGATGGCAGCCGAGTAACAGCTTCCTTGCATCTGGGCACCGTGAGTCTGGGGAGATAGGACTCCAGGCATCTCTGGCTGGTGGGAACTGCCTATCATCACTCCTATGAGGATACAGGGAGTCAGCGAGAGACTTCTGGACCCCAAGAGGAGGACTAAAACAGTGGAAAACCGGCAAGTGGTCGCGTGTGTTCAACCCGTCTAAACCCGCCCACAACTGTAAGTTCAGTAGCAGCGAGACTGCAAACCAGAAAGGCCTTACCTGTGAACTCTTTTGATGTCCTTGGACTTGGCACTGAGTTGAACTGCCTTGGGGAAGGCCTGAGTGGGAGTGCGGAGAACTTTGGCCTTTGTCTAGGGCCCCAGTCTGAGCCGCTGAGCCAGACGGAGCTAATAGTGTTTGGCGGTGGGTCACACGGATCCATTGTCAGTGATCTGCCCCGGCAAGCTCCGCCCTCAGGGTCGCAGAGCTAGAAACGGGTGGGAGCTGGTTACCCAGCAACCAAGTAGCCTAAGGGTGGGGTCTGAGCCGCCTTGCAGCCCTAACCCTCAGGGGCAGAGTGAGACCGGTTTTGGCACACTGAGTAAGTGGATAGCCACTTCAGCAGTGATTCCAGCGAGAAAGCTGGGAAAGCTTCTGCTTAGCAAGTTTACAAGTTCAAAGTGCCTTTTAAGTGGGCTGAAGAGAGATTTAGGGTGTCTACCTGCTGGGGTTTGAGAAATCAGCAGCCTCCAGTCGTATCAGAACTGTGACTAACATCTCATACCCCAAAAGACCACGTGTTGCCCAGACAATATTCAACAACATATACAAACTGCTTTGTTTTTGGTTGTGTATTTTTTTTTCTTTTTTTTTTGTTTGGTTGGGTTTTTTTGTTTGTTTATTTTGACGTTGTTGATGTTCTTTTGTTTCTTAATTTCAATCTTTTCCATACAGATCCCTTTTTCTTTCTCAATTTTTCTAGTTTAATTATAATTTCCCATTGCTGCCTTTTTTAATAACTACAACTTCATTTTTGCTAGTGTTTCTACCGCTATCACTTGGTTTTTCACCCAATTTTATCGCCATAAAGTTTTCTGTTTGCTTGTTTTGGTTTGATTTATAGCATTTTTGTCTTTCCTCTCTACTTGGTGGAGGTGGGGTACTGTGTCTGACCAGGTTAGCAAAGAGCTGCTGACCTCAAGGGAACCATCCAACTGGGCACCCAACCCCCAGAAGGTGGGGTTTTTTAAGGTTGTGTCAAAGTACCCTACTGTACACCTATATTGCCCTGTCTCCCTCTTTCTGTGCCTCTCTTCTTTTTGTCAATATTCCTTATCCTTACCCCCTCTCCTTTCTCTATCTTTCTTTTTTTTCTTATCAGTCGGTCCTCTTTCTTTCATCCCTTTTTTGCTCTTCAACCTTCTCACCTTTCTGGTCCTGTAACCCTTAGTCCACAGGCACAAGAACTTAAAGAGCAAGAGGAAGTGAAAGGAAAATTAGGGCAAGGAAACAGATAAAAGAAATCACTCATGAGGAAGAATCAGCAGAAAACTCCAGGCAACATGAAGAACCAGTCCAGAACAACCCCGCCAAGGGACCATGAGGTAGCTACTGCAGAGGATTCCACCTATACAGAAATGTTAGGAATGACAGAAAGGGAATTTAGAATACACATGTTGAAAACAATGAAAGAAATGATGGAAACAATGAAGGAAACTGCTAATAAAGTGGAAAATAACCAAAAGGAAATCCAAAAACAGAATCAAATCAGAGATGAACGATATGAAGAATATAAAAAGGATATAGCAGAGCTGAAGGAAATGAAACAGTCAATCAGGGAACTTAAAGATGCAATGGAAAGTATCAGCAACAGGTTAGACCATGCAGAAGAAAGAATTTCAGAGGTAGAAGACAAAGTTTTTGAGATAACTCAGATAGTAAAAGAGGCAGAAAAGAAGAGAGAGAAAGCAGAACGTTCACTGTCAGAATTATGGGACTTTATGAAACGTTCCAACATACGAGTTATAGGAATTCCAGAAGGGGAAGAAGAATGCCCCAGAGGAATGGAAGCCATACTAGAGAATATTATAAAAGAAAATTTCCCAAATATCACCAAAGATTCTGACACACTGCTTTCAGAGGGCTATCGGACCCCAGGTCGCCTCAACTCTAACCGAGCTTCTCCAAGACACATTGTGATGAACCTGTCCAAAGTCAAGACAAAAGAAAAGATTCTGCAAGCTGCCAGGAGTAAGCGCCAGTTGACCTACAGGGGCAAATCCATCAGAGTGACCTCAGACTTCTCTAATGAAACTTTCCAAGCAAGAAGACAATGGTCATCTACCTTTAATCTACTTAAACAGAACAATTTTCAGCCCGGAATTCTGTACCCTGCTAAGCTAAGCTTCAAAATTGATGGAGAAATCAAATCATTTACGGATATACAAACATTGAGGAAATTCACCACAACAAGACCAGCTCTACAGGGAATACTTCAACCTGTTCTGCACACTGACCACCACAATGGATCAGCAGCAAAGTAAGAACTCAGAAATCAAAGGACAGAACCTAACCTCCACACTGATGCAAAAGATAAAACTAAGCAATGGACTCTCACCAAATAAGACGAATAGAATACTACCACACTTATCAATTATCTCCATAAATGTTAATGGCTTGAATTCCCACTGAAGAGACATAGATTGGCTGACTGGATTAAAAAACACAAGCCATCCATTTGCTGTCTGCAAGAAACACACCTGGCTTCAAAAGACAAATTAAAGCTCCGAGTCAAGGGTTGGAAGACAATTTTTCAGGCAAATGGAATTCAGAAGAAAAGAGGAGTTGCAATCTTATTTTCAGATACATGTGGATTTAAAGCAACTAAAGTCAAAAAAGACAAAGATGGTCACTTTATATTGGTCAAGGGAAAACTACAACAAGAAGACATTTCAATTCTAAATATCTATGCACCAAATTTAAATGCTCCCAGATTCTTGAAACAGACCTTACTCAGTCTGAGCACTATGATATCTGATAATACCATCATAACAGGGGACTTTAACACACCTCTTACAGAGCTGGACAGATCCTCTAAACAGAAATTAAACAAAGATATAAGAGATTTAAATGAGACCCTATAACAATTATGCTTGATAGACGCATATAGAACACTCCACCCCAAAGATAAAGAATATACATTCTTCTCATCACCCCATGGAACATTCTCCAAAATTGATCATATCCTGGGACACAAAACAAATATCAACAGAATCAAAAGAATTGAAATTTTACCTTGTATCTTTTCAGACCATAAGGCACTAAAGGTGGAACTCAACTCTAACAAAAATGCTCGATCCCATCCAAAGGCATGGAAATTAAACAATCTTCTGTTGAATAACAGATGGGTGCAGGAAGAAATCAAACAGGAAATCACTAACTTCCTTAAGCATAACAACAATGAAGACACAAGCTACCAAAACCTGTGGGATACTGCAAAAGCAGTTTTGAGAGGAAAATTCATCGCTTTAGATGCCTACATTCGAAAAACAGACAGAGAGCACATCAACAATCTCACAAGAGACCTTATGGAATTGGAAAAAGAAGAACAATCTAAGCCTAAACTCAGTAGAAGAAAAGAAATCTCCAAAATCAAATCAGAGATCAATGAAATTGAAAACAAAAGAATCATTCAGAAAATTAATGAAACAAGGAGTTGGTTTTTTGAAAAAATAAATAAAATAGATAAACCATTGGCCAGACTAACTAGAAATAGAAAAGTAAAATCTCTAGTAACCTCAATCAGAAATGATAAAGGGGAAATAACAACTGATCCCACAGAGATACAAGAGATCATCTCTGAATACTACCAGAAACTGTATGCCCAGAAATTTGACAATGTGAAGGAAATGGATCAATATTTGGAATCACACCCTCTCCCTAGACTTGGCCAGGAAGAAATAGACCTCCTGAACAGACCAATTTCAAGCACTGAGATCAAAGAAACAATAAAAAAGCTTCCAACTAAAAAATGCCCTGGTCCAGATGGCTTCACTCCAGAATTCTATCAAACCTTCAAGGAAGAGCTTATTCCTGTACTGCAGAAATTATTCCAAAAAATTGAGGAAGAAGGAATCTTCCCCAACACATTCTATGAAGCAAACATCACCCTGATACCAAAACCAGGAAAAGACCCAAACAAAAAGGAGAATTTCAGACCAATCTCACTCATGAATATAGATGGAAAAATTCTCAACAAAATCCTAGCCAATAGATTACAGCTTATCATCAAAAAAGTCATTCATCATGATCAAGCAGGCTTCATCCCAGGCATGCAAGGCTGGTTCAACATACGCAAGTCCATAAACATTATCCACCATATTAACAGAGGCAAAAATAAAGATCACATGATCCTCTCAATAGATGCAGAAAAAGCATTTGATAAAATCCAGCATCCTTTTCTAATTAGAACACTGAAGAGTATAGGCATAGGTGGCACATTTCTAAAACTGATTGAAGCTATCTATGACAAACCCACAGCCAATATTTTACTGAATGGAGTAAAACTGAAAGCTTTTCCTCTGAGAACTGGAACCAGACAAGGTTGTCCTCTGTCACCTTTACTATTCAACATAGTGCTGGAAGTTCTAGCCAATACAATTAGGCAAGACAAGGAAATAAAGGGAATCCAAATGGGAGCAGAGGAGGTCAAACTCTCCCTCTTTGCTGACGACATGATCTTATACTTAGAGAACCCCAAAGACTCAACCACAAGACTCCTAGAAGTCATCAAAAAATACAGTAATGTTTCAGGATATAAAATCAATGTCCACAAGTCAGTAGCCTTTGTATACACCAATAACAGTCAAGAGGAGAAGCTAATTAAGGACACAACTCCCTTCACCATAGTTTCAAAGAAAATGAAATACCTAGGAATATACCTAACGAAGGAGGTGAAGGACCTCTATAAAGAAAACTATGAACTCCTCAGAAAGGAAATAGCAGAGGATATTAACAAATGGAA
The DNA here is from genome assembly GCF_027406575.1 of Nycticebus coucang. NCBI lineage: Eukaryota > Metazoa > Chordata > Mammalia > Primates > Lorisidae > Nycticebus > Nycticebus coucang. Next base: position 167,149,901 of record NC_069780.1, on the reverse strand, counting down.
GAACATACCATGCTCATGGATGGGAAGAATCAACATTGTTAAAATGTCTATACTTCCCAAAGCAATCTACCTATTCAATGCCATTCCTATCAAAGTACCTACATCGTACTTTCAAGATTTGGAAAAAATGATTCTGCGTTTTGTATGGAACCGGAAAAAACCCCGTATAGCTAAGGCAGTTCTTAGTAACAAAAATAAAGCTGGGGGCATCAGCATACCAGATTTTAGTCTGTACTACAAAGCCATAGTGCTCAAGACAGCATGGTACTGGCACAAAAACAGAGACATAGACACTTGGAATCGAATTGAACACCAAGAAATGAAACTAACATCTTACAACCACCTAATCTTCGATAAACCAAACAAGAACTTACCTTGGGGGAAAGACTCCCTATTCAATAAATGGTGTTGGGAGAATTGGATGTCTGCGTGTAAAAGACTGAAACTGGACCCACACCTTTCCCCACTCATAAAAATTGATTCAAGATGGATAAAGGACTTAAATTTAAGGCACGAAACAATAAAAATCCTCAAAGAAAGCATAGGAAAAACACTGGAAGATATTGGCCTGGGGGAAGACTTCATGAAGAAGACTGCCATGGCAATTGCAACAACAACAAAAATAAACAAATGGGACTTCATTAAACTGAAAAGCTTCTGTACAGCTAAGGTGACGATAACCAAAGCAAAGAGACAACCCACACAATGGGAAAGGATATTTGCATATTTTCAATCAGACAAAAGCTTGATAACCAGGATCTATAGAGAACTCAAATTAATCCACATGAAAACAGCCAACAATCCCTTATATCAATGGGCAAGAGACATGAATAGAACTTTCTCTAAAGACGACAGACGAATGGCTAACAAACACATGAAAAAATGTTCATCATCTCTATATATTAGAGAAATGCAAATCAAAACATCCCTGAGATATCATCTAACCCCAGAGAGAATGGCCCACATCACAAAATCTCAAAACTGCAGATGCTGGCGTGGATGTGGAGAGAAGGGAACACTTTTACACTGCTGGTGGGACTGCAAACTAGTACAACCTTTCTGGAAGGAAGTATGGAGAATCCTCAAAGCACTCAAGCTAGACCTCCCATTCGATCCTGCAATCCCATTACTGGGCATCTACCCAGAAGGAAAAAAATCCTTTTATCATAAGGACACTTGTACTAGACTGTTTATTGCAGCTCAATTTACAATCGCCAAAATGTGGAAACAGCCTAAATACCCACCAACCCAGGAATGGATTAACAAGCTGTGGTATATGTATACCATGGAATACTATTCAGCCATTAAAAAAAATGGAGACTTTACATTCTTCGTATTAACCTGGATGGAAGTGGAAGACATTATTCTTAGTAAAGCATCACAAGAATGGAGAAGCATGAATCCTATGTACTCAATCTTGATATGAGGACAATTAATGACAATTAAGGTTATGGGGGGGGAAGCAGAAAGAGAGAGGGAGGGAGTGGGGTGGGGCCTTAGTGTGTGTCACACTTTATGGGGGCAAGACATGATTGCAAGAGGGACTTTACCTAACAATTGCAATCAGTGTAACTGGCTTATTGTACCCTGAATGAATCCCCAACAATAAAAAAAAAAGAAAAAAAAAAAAAAAAAGAATCTCAACATGGAAAGATTATCCTGGATTATCCAGTAGGCTCAAGGTAATTACAACCATCATAGAATAGACGTAAGAGAATCACAGTCAGGAAAGGAGGTGCCATAATCAGGGGAGAAGGTGGAATGTTTGTGCTTTAATGATAAAGAAAGAGGTCAGGAGTTGAAGCCTCTAGAAGAGGGAATGGCAATGAAGTGGATTCTCCCCACAGCCTGCACAAGGCAGGCAGCTCTGCTAAAACCTTGGTTTCATCCTAGCGAAAGTGATTTTGGAGTTCCCCTTCCAGAACTGTATGATATGTGTTGTGGTAAACCACTTAATTGTAGCGATTTGTTGCAGCAACAATAAGAAATCAATCCAGTAGCTTTTGGTGAACAATCTGGCTTTAACTGGATGTGATATCTCTGTATGTTGTTATGTTGGAATCCATATCTGGACTGGAGAAAACAAGGGTTTAAGATGATGTGTGTTGTAGTGGTGGGGTTCGGTGGCTCTCGTCTGTAATCCTAGTACTCTGGGAGGCTGAGGCAGGCAGATCACCTGAGCTACAGCCAGACCCTGTCTGTAAAAATAGCTGGGTGTTGTGGCCTGAGGCGAGAGAATCGCTTGAGCCCAAGAGTTTGAGGTTGCTATGAGCTATGACTCCACAGCACTCTATTAAGGGTGACAAAAGGAGACTCTGTCTCAAAAAAAAAAAAAAAAGATGATGCATGTTGCATCAAAAGTGATTTCAGGGGTGGTGCCTGTGGCTCAAAGGAGTAGGGTGCCAGTCCCATATGCCAGAGATGGTGGGTTCAAACCCAGCCCTGGCCAAAAACTGCAAAAGAAAAAGTGATTTCAGGTCCAAGTTAGTCTTTAAGTAACAGCATTTCCCTTCCCTTTCCAGCCCTAGCCATGCATCTCAGCATCTCACAATTTCCTATTGAAAAAACCTAAGGAGACCAAGAAAACAAAAAAGTAAACTCAGAAAAGTTAAAACTGATGAACAGATAAGACTTTGGGCTATATGAATGAGATGTGGAACTGGCCGGCCCTGCTTGGTAGACCCAAACCATGGTCTCTTGATTAAACAGGAGATGTTAAAGAAGCAGCCCAGACTAGCCAGAACCAAGAAGACCATGTAAAAAAACCTCAACTTCCCCTCACTGCTCATTACACCCTGCTCATAAGGTGTGAGCAGCTTAAAGAAACTCTCACCAGTGCCTTGACAGTTTACAAATGCCATGGCAACGTGCAGAAGTTAACATATATGGCTTAAAAGATGAGGGACCCTCAGTTCTCAGAGACCCCCAACCCCTTTCCCAGAAATTTTATAAATAATCCTCCCTTCATGGAACATAAAATTAAATAGAGGGTATTTAAATAACACCCCAGAAACTTAAAAAGTGTTTCTCTCTGTTGCTCTGAGAAATAATTGCTGCTCTATGGAGCAGCCACTTTTCTTTTCTTATTTTTTTTTCTTTCTTTTAACTTTCTGTCTCAATAAACTTGCTTTTATCTTACTCTGTTGGCTTGCTCTTGAATTTTTTCTCTTGCAAAGTCAAGAACACACTTTGCTTTCTGGCTGGATCACAGTTTAGGGGTCTGCTTTCCAGTATCATGAAGACCAAAACTATTTTTCTTTTAATCACCTCTGCAAAATTAACAAATAGTACAATGTTGGCATAATGCAAAGACAATAAATATTTGCTAATTATTGTTGAATGCAAACACTAGAAAGAGAAATTGTCAGAACTCACCTGTCATAAGATAGATGGATTTGAGCTGAGAAAAATCTATATAGACTTCATTTCATGGTATGGCTAGTTTAAAAGCAGGAGAGAAAATGTTAACCTCCCTCACTGTGTGCCCTCTGACTCAGGACACTAGGGAATGAATGCTTTAACCAGATGACTGGAGTAGGGTTGGTCTCCCGACCACACAGGTTGTACTTCTCAAAGAAGGAGAAATGTGTCTTGCCTCCACCCCTCCCTTATTCTAGGTTCATTTAAGAGCAACAACTCCAAATTTAGCATAGTCTCCAGGTGTGGGTAAAAACAGGAGAACTCCCAGCAACTCTGGATAGTGTTTCATCTATTCCAATTGCTCAGACTACCCAAGAATCATTCCTGGGATGAGAAGAGCAGGAAAAAACTGATACAAGTAAATATAAACCAAAAATTGATGGGTGGACTGGAACTTGTCTGCATCTTGGCCTCCAGGTACAAATCTGAGAATGGAATTTGACCAATACCAAAGTCAAAAGAAAACAAAGAAAAAAACATCCATAGCCTTAGTCCAATGAGGGAGAAAAAAAAAAGAAACAGTATTCTGAAGACTCAGAAGAAGAGCACATGGGTTAAAAATCATTGTGCATTGGGAAATGTACATTATATACATTATATAAGAAAAAAAGCAAGTTATTAAATAGTATGCATAAAAAGAACTAATTTTTTAAATAATGCACGTATGTTATTATCCTTTCTACAATATATTTCATAGAAAGATTTGTGCTAAATCATCAATGGAGTCATTTTCTGGATAATTTTTCTTTTTTGAGATTTATGCATTTTCTGAACTTTCCATCATAAATATGTATCACTTCTGAACAAACAACATGCACGTTCTCTGCTTCAGCAGCAAATAAGATGGGTACTCTTCTTTATTTTTTACGAGTTACTTTAAGATGCAGTTGAAACTTAACCACCAATTACTGTCAGAAAGAACAGCATAAAATCGAATAGGTAAAACCAAAACCATTATTTTGAGATAGCAGACATTCTCTAGCCTAGATGGACAGTGTTAAATAATTCAGGACTCTAAGTCATTTAGTTACCTGGAGGTCCATTTTCTGTCTAGTGACAACTAGGGTAACAGGCTCCACAAGCAAGAAAACTTTATTTTTATTTTTATTTTTTTAGTTCTCCTATGTTTCAAGTTCCAAGGTCAGTAAGATTTTGTGAAGAGAACTTTCTAACTTGATGTTGCACTAATGCACTCCCTTTTGAGTTTCTTTCCTAGAAATGACAGAACCTCCTTGCAGCCATAGGATAACTACAGAGTTATATAACTACACCACCTATTTATCCAAGATAAACAATACTCCACTACAGATTGTGCCCAAGGACCCACTGCCTGCACACAAGGCTAACAGAATGACCAATATTAATCCCTAGCTCATTATAATATTAAAATCCCTGACTTAGGAGGGAATAATCTTCCACTTTTCAATAATGGGATGTATGTACTAGAATGATTTCTCATCTGCACTTACATGCCCTGCATTCAACTCCAAACATGCAATAACGCTTACTCCTCTCACACATTACACAATACACCTCCAGAAAAACCCCTGACCCTGTTGATGGGGAGCACGATTTGAGACAGTCAGTATCTCTCGCCCACTATAATAAATCCCTTTTCCCTTGACCATCCTCCTTATCTCAGTAATTGGCTCTCTGTGCTATGAGCAACAATGATTCCCCTTGTGGGTTTGTTAAGGCTAGTGTACACATAGTCAGAACCGAGCTGTTCTACATGCCATATTAGTATGAAGACAGTAGACAGTCTAATACATGCCCACGTAAGAGAAAAACTCAATTCAATCCAAGTTAAGAGGAGGGAGAAGAGAGGTGGGGGATGGGGATTGATATGCTCCCAGTTAATGAGCACAACATAAGGGTATATGGCGCACCTTCTGAGTAGACACAACTACAAGAGGAAGTCTACCTGACAAATGTAAATGTTGTAAGCTAGTTATTTGTACCCTCACATTAACCTGAAATAAAAAAAAAACTTTTAAGGCTCAATTAGATACTTG